>NC_072446.2:19190000-19517500 GCF_028878055.3 Symphalangus syndactylus | reverse complement strand
GAAGTATAAAGTAGAACAAGCCTTTGTGTATATAGCACCTCTCTCCAAGTACTGGCTCTTTCTGGTTATTCTCCGGCTAGATTTTCTTTCCTCTAGCTGATATGTTTAGTGACCTCACTTTTTCTTCTCTGTTTTGAGAATTCTATAAAATTTAAGATAAGATAAGCCCATTGGTTAATAGCATTTCACCTGCCTTTCCTGTATACTCAAGAAATAATCTCAAGAGAAGAACATTAGCTTTAGAGGCATCAAGTTTAACACAGAGCAGGGTGAGATAGAATGTATTTAATAGTTAGATGATCCTTCATTCTTTTCTTTTTTGTGACACACACACACGTACATATGTGCACTCAAAATGCTTAATTATAACCAGTTCCATTGCCACTTCATTTACTTGCAAGCCTAAAGTTTGGAAGTTTGCTCCTATTGAAAGAAAAGTTGTAAGATGTTCAACATTATAAAAAGTGCATCAATTGATCTATTCCCAGACAGACTCAGAATTTTACTCAACATATATTGTTGCAAAAATGTTTGCATCCCTACTGAAAAATCATTAGTATCACTATTGCAATAGTAGTTATTAAACAGTTAAGAAAAAAAATGATATTTTCCCTAACATTAAGTATTCGTGCCAGAAAAGAGACTGAGAAATAGATACAGATTTTTGTAGCTATTCTGGAAGAAGTCTCCATGTACTTTTGAAGAATTTGCGGTAGGAGCACAGGCTCATGTATCCATAGATGCCTTGCATGGAAGCACATGACCAAGATAAACTGAACACTAGCCAATAGGGAGTGGTGAGGACTGTGGAGTGCTGCAAGCCCCAGTCCCTTTTAATGTGCACCATGGCTACTCAACTCCAGTCTGTAGTCACCACGCAGGAATCCATCATCTATGTTGCCAGATCTTCTGGTTTCTCAATGGGTTCACAAACCTACAGTTCAATTTCCTAAGCAGCACAAGTTAAGTAAATCACATGTGGTACCTGAATTCAATGTAAACTGCCATTTTATAACCTCAGATTTAGAGATACATGTAGTCCTTCATTCTTCATTCTTTCGTATCGTTTTCTTTGGTACAGATCTAAAATAGCATCATTCTAATAATCTGTCATATTGGGTGGTGGTGGGGCGGGGTGCTATGGTTTATTTTGTTTGGGGTCAAACATGAATAAAAAATAAAAATAGGACTTTTCTGAGTTAAATTGAGTAGGAGTTGGGAGAGTTAGAGGGGAAAAAATGAATATCAGTATAAATATTTGAGCACCTACAATGTGCAAGTTCTGGAACTCCATGAGTGAACAAAGCTGATGGTGCCCTCATGACACTTGTAAACATGTATTTCTCAATAATTCTTTAATTGCCATTGTGACTGGTGCTGCAAGAGTAAAGGCTACTACTGTGAGGGTGTCTGACAGCCCTAGTCTGGGGTGGCAAGAAAGGCTTCCCTGAGGAGGTGGCATTGAACTTGATACTTGAAGTCTTAGCAGGAGTTGACCAGGCTGAAGTGGCCTGGTGGAGCAAGGAACTTCTGGCCTAGAAGGCCTTGGGTGCAGAAGTCCTGAGGTTGGAGAGAGCAGATGCATGGACAGAAGAAGTTTGGCACTATCGGCTCCAGTAAGAAAGAGAAAGATGGTAAGGAAGGAGGTTCAGAAATCAGATTGACCAAACACGTGAAAGTGTTTGGTCTTTTTAAAAAGACGACTTGCAATATGGCAACTGGGCAACAAAGAGTTAACAAAAAGAGGAGTATGGCATGAGTATAGGCCTTCAAAGTGAAAGACAGGAAGAAGCAGAAAATACGTGTTGGATAAAATAATTTCTTGGTAATGACATTAGCATGGAATAGTTACCATCCTAGAGAAGTTGCTAGAAGATACAGGGGAATGACAAGAGTCATCCAAGAAAGAAATGTGTGTGTGTGTGTGTGTGTGTGTGTGTATATGTATGTATGTATACTCGTGTGTGTATGTATGTATACTCGTGTGTATGTATGTATATGCGCGTGTGTGGTGTGTGTGTGTGTATGTATGTATACTCGTGTGTGTATAATATACGTATATTCGTGTGTGTGTGTGTGTGTGTTTGTATTTCTGACATATCCATATATCCAGTTGAGTATTTGCAGAGTGATGTGAGCATGACATGGTTAATGATTAAAATCCAAATTAGGTTTCATCAGGAAAATTAAAATAATTTTAAAAATAATAATACAACACAGCAAATAGTCTGGCTGTGTTTCCTACTTTTATTCATAATACTAATTTATATCATTCTAAATTATGTGTAAGGGTGTCTACCTTGTCAAGCCTATGTTTGTAAAGAAGAAAGCATTTTGTATCTCACACCAAGAAACCAATTCCACTGAATTGTATGTGGGTTAATATTAATATTCAAGGCAAAAAGGACTAATTTAAACCAATACATAACTAACCTTGATATTAGAATTGAGAAGGAAAGCCCAGTTTAGAGTGTTGAGCATGATTTTCTTAATGATATGAACAGTGTGTTTAGTCCTAATGAAGAAAAAATAAAGAGAAGAAACACTGGATAGAAAGAGGAGAGAAGGAAGTAGGTAAAGGCATTTCAGGAATATAGTTAATTGGGTAATTGGGGATTGGGTGTCACTTGAACTTAAGCCTGTGGTTAATTCATGGCTTATTCTTCAGGAATGACATTGGCAGGACAGTTATTGGAATAATGAATTGCTCACTTGTCCTGGGCAAATAGAAAATTCCCCTGGTTGAATAAAACAGTGGGAGGAGGCATTTGATAGGCTTATAATGGCTTAAGAGCCTGGGTGAGGGTTCTTCCCCTGGCAGTCAGAAAAGAGAACTTTGGGGGATTGGATATTTTCAGCAAAGGGGCAAAATTGAGAAAGGATTATAATCACATTTTTTTAAAGGGAATTGACATTGATACTTAAAGCAATTTCAAAATGAACGTCAAAAACAGAGCTAAGCAGCAGAATATTAAGTCAAGGTAGGGGGCTGATATAATAAGGAGTTTGAGGAATTTTAGAGGAAAAGCAGTTGACATAAAGGCCAAGTTAGTCAAGTGTCAATTATTCTAGTTTTAAAAATAGAGTAGTGTATCCCCTTATTCATGGGGAATACATTCCAAGACCTCCAGTAGATGCCTGAAACCTCAGATCATACCAAATCCTATACGTTATGTTTTTCCTATACGAACATACCTGTGCTAAAGCTTAACTTATAAATTAAGCACAGTACGAGATTAACAACAATAATAAAATAGAACAATTATAATAATATACTCTAGTAAAAGTTATTTGAATGTTGTCTTTCTCCTCTCTCTGTCTCCTCTCTCTCTCTCTCTCTCTCTCTCTCTCTCTCTCTCTCTCTCTCTCTCAAAATATCTTGTACTGGCTGGGCATGGTGGCTCACACCTATAACACCAACAATTTGGGAGGCCAAGGTAGGAGGATTGCTTGAGCCCAGGAGTTCAAGACTAGCCTGAAAAAATAGTGAGATCAATCTCTACAAAAAAAAAAAAAATACAAAAAATTAGCTGGGCATGGTGTCATGTGATCCCAGCTACTCAGGAGGCTGAGGCTGGAGAATCGGTTGAATCAGGGAGGTTGAGGCTGCAGTGAGCCGTGATCCTGCCACTGTACTCCAGCCTGGGTGATAAAATGAGACCCTACCTCAAAAAAATCCACAACAAAACAAAAAATATACAAGCAATATCCTGTACAGTGCTCACCCTTCTTTTTCTTGTGATAATGAAAACTGATAAACTGTGTGTGCAAAGAGATGACGCAATGAAGCAGGACAGCTCAGGATTTCATCACACTACTCTGAAAGGCACATAATTTAAAACTTATGAATTGTTTATTTCTGGAATTTCTCATTTAATATTTTTGAACCATAGTTGACCACCGGTAACTGAAACCACAGAAAGCAAAACCACAGATAAGTAAGGACTACTGTAAAAAGAGGAATAGTTCCATAAACTTTCAATGTTAACTTTTTTAGCCCCAAAGTTTAGAAGATTCAGAGGAGAAAGATTTTCCCAGTCAAAAAGCTTCTGCCCAAACTCAGACTTTTCAGATATCTTGTTGAAGGCAAATTTCTATGTTATTTCAATGGCAAATGGCATACCCTTGGACCAACCACCAAAGATACTCAATTATTTCCATTAATGCAGTGAAGGGACTAGAAATCCTTTGCCCAAAATTCCCCCCAAAAAAAGACCTAGATTGGGAACTCTGAGGATTTTTGTTTGTTTGTTTGATTTGTTTCTAATATGGCTTCGTGGCATCTTGTGTTTCGGGGATGATGTAAACTATATAATCATCACTATCACTGTCATTGTTGATTCTCTTAGTCTTTTAGGGTGGACAAAAGGCTCTTGTCCATGGGTCTACCCTCCCCTTCCCACCTACCATTTTCTCCTCGTCCTCCTATGTAAATACTGAGAACCTACTCTAACCACAAAGCCAGTCATTCAGGACCCATCGCCTCAGGCTGGATGCTGCAGTCTTTTGGATGGAACCCAGGAATCTGGATTCCTAACTGGAACCCTGGAGGATGGTTATACACGTCAAAGTTTGAGAACATCCCTCTATTCCACCCACCACATTGCATCACATGGCAGAATGAGAAAAGATTGATCTTTGAACAATTCCCCATTTTGACTGGATCATCAAAATCCTATCTGCACAATCCTCCATGTCTAAACACACACTCCTAAAGGAAGCAAAACAAAACAACAACAGCAATAACAAAAAAACACGGCACTAGTAACTCAGAGTGGAAAACATGACTCTGCTGTTCAGCGGTTAGAACCAGCTGGATGCAAGATCCTCTGGTCGGATTTTATGTGTGCCCAGCCTGTGAGCCTTAGGAAGGAGGTCAGTTGGTTTCTTTTGCTTGGCCAACTAGATTGGAAACAAAACAAAATAAAATGCTGATGTGCTGAGTTATGACAAACTGAGACACATGTCATGAGAGGAAAAATGACAGCTTTACTGCTGCAGTGATTACAAAAAACACAGCAAATTAACCACCAATATGGCTTTGTATGTAAAGTGAAACAACTTTATTGCATTGTAAATTGGAGACCTAGAACATATTTTAGGAGTGTCACACCTGAAAAGCTTAAGATTTTCCCCAAATTGCTATTAATATTTTTTTCGATTTTATTAGTTTTATTTTCCACCCAACTGAAAGCTGAAACTAGAATTTTTTTCCTCCCTAGAAAAATTTTATTTTGTAGAGTTGGACATTTTCTTTATTATGTTGTCTCTGTAAGAGTTGCTTAGCTATAATAAAACAGTCATATTTATAACTTAATTAAATCTGGCCATTTAAACAGAAATACTTGTAAGTAATACCAATAAAATAAAAAAGTGAATATCGTATTTGATAAGTTTTGCTCAAAGAGCTTTATTAGTGTCTTTTATGTAACTCAGGGAAAAAATATACTGATCCAGCTTGGCCTGAATTTTACTGTGAAAAGTCTTCAGGTGAGTTAATATTTGTTTGCTGTGTTTTAAGTTATTGAGCTAAGCAGGGGTGTCATGAATGAATGTGCAGGTTGTGCACTGTGCAAGGCTGCCATGTCTCAAGAGCTCCAATTCATATCCTGGGATCCTCTTTTGGTTCCAATTTCAAATACCACAACTGTAGCTGAGAATCTCACTTTTAATGCCAATAACAAATTATTAATACCTTTATTTCCAATGTAACAGTGGCCAGATAAGTAAACCCAAAGTTTTAAATAAAACAGGACCAACAGTGTTCATTCATCTAATCCAACATGATTACATTATTAATAAAAAGCCAGGACCTTGTTTTATGCTATCTTATCCTAATAGTTCAGAACTATTCAGTTTTGATCAGATTGTGTATTAACCAAACACATTTCTGAAATGAATTTTTTTGAATATCAAAGAGCACACAGGAGTATGTGGAAAATTAGGATAGCAGCATAGTAGGATCTCAAGAAATGTTTGTTTCATGGTTAATTAAATAAACAGATGGCTGAATGACCATATATTACTTTTATATAAGGAGGAAAATTAAAATCGATCTGTAATCTCCCCAGAGTCAGTTTTAAGGGCTGTTTTCTTTATGCTAGGAAAACCGGACACCCCATAGCTGCCTTTGGAAGCTGTACCTTTTGGCTAAAGAGTGAATGGTTCACCTTCTTTGAGTCAGTCCCCATCTGCCTTCCCAACAGGGTTATTCTTTTCTGTGCCTGGCAATGGTCCATGCACTTTACAAAACAAAGTTATGAGGCAGGTACAATTGCCACCACATTACGGATGAGAAAAGGGAAGCACAGAGAATTGAGAAATGGGTTATTCTGCTAGTCAGTGATACAGCTGGGATTTGATCCACGATATCTGATTTCAAAGCCAGTGTTCTTGACCACTACACGATGGCCCATGACTGTTCATAGAGGTGCTCATACATATTTATACGTCAATGTACAGTATTTCAAGATAAACAGCCCTATAGTGAATCAGTGCTACCCAGGGCTGGCCAGAGGTCTTGCGTCCTAATTACCAGCGAGGTCACTTTGATATCCAGTAGGTACCTCTGGGTCCATTTGTCTGACCTTATCACCTTCAGTTCTTGTTTCCCGTCTCTGTTTCTGTTCAGTTAGCCACCAATTGGCCTTCTCTGGTCCCTTACTCCTGGATGTGTTCCATCTCCTCGCTACTCAGAATGTGGTCCACAGAGCAGCAGTATCAGCATCCTCTGGATTTGTTAGGAATGCACAATCTCAGGCCTCTGCCAACCCAAATGAATCAGGATTTTCATTTAACAAGATCCGCAGGTGGTTCAAACACACTTTAAAGCTTGGCAAGTTTAGGTGTGGTACCTATTTTCCAGAACCCCAAGCAGCTGGGCCAATTTAGAACATTCCCTGGTTTGGGAAGGTTCGCTTCTCCATTTCACTCTAGGACTTCCTTGTTTTCTTCAACAGGCCCCCTTTACAGCCCTAACCAACCAACCAACCACACACACACATGCACACATGCATGCACACCTACACACATGCACAGATGCACCAACACATGTGCACAAGTACACTTTTTGGGAAGGCAGTTTTCTTTTCTTGCTCATGACTCAGCCTGCCTTGGCCCTTCCCAGCTTCTCTCTCCGTCCCTTGCACCTGCCACTTCAGCTAAGATTGCTCCTCTCCACAACAGTGGATCGCACTCTAAAATTTCAAAAAACGGCCAAATGCTGGGGAAACTAGCTCCAGGTTGCTCTCTCTTTTACTTTGCCAAATAAAGACATTAAACTAAAACAAGGCAAGCTACCCTAGTTGATAACTATCCCTTTATGATCTCAGAAAAAAAGAATAGGGTTTAACACATTTTACCTGATAAAAAATTCACTATATTTTCTTCTTGTTTTTCTTGTTTCATCTCAGTGTGATTGGAGAAGTTTTAGTATAGCTTCACAGAGTAATATTTATAGATCACTTCAGATTTTGTGACCATTGCAGCAAAAATGTTGGGTGATCAGCCATGTTTTTCTCTCCTTTGAGTCACCTACTCTCAGGAAGATTTTAATATCCCAATTAAAACAAGCGAAGTAAAGGCTTCCCAACAGGCTCTACTTGTTAATGGAAGGTGGCTATTTCCTGTATGAAACTCTCACATCCGTATTTGCCCTCGATGGTTTCTGAGCTCAAGCATTTTTTTTTTATTATACAAATACAGCCAGCTTTATGAAGAGGAAATACATAGAGACAAGGTACTAAAGAATTTTAAATGACACTACTCTGGAACTTCAACTGTTCTCCATAAGAACAGGAAACGGTCCTCAACATAGGTTAACTTAACAAATATTTATATTGTGTGGTCCTTGTCCTTCAGACTGGGCGAGAATCCTTGTCATCCATTCTTTGCTACTGCACCAGTAGACACTACTTTAAGTAGTTTTTTGTGGAATTATTAATATCATCCCTTTAACTGTGGTCTCATAGGACCACATCTGTTTTGTTCACCATAAGTTCCCCAGAAGCCAACACAGTGGTGACGACTACATGTGATAACTTATAGTAAGTGGTGCTAAGCAAAGAGGAAGCACAGGCTGATTTCATTTATTTAAGCATCAATGATAGCTTTTCTATTGCCTACGTGGTTTTAAAAAATCTCCTTTCGTTTGCATTGAGGCTTATTTATTTATTCTTTCAAATAATATTTATGACACTCTTACTGTGTGCCAGGCAGCGTTGAATCCAATTAGGATAAGGGAATGAAAACAAAAGACAATACTTCCTGCAGCCATGGAGTTTACTTTCAATTTCCTGCCTCATGAGGATGATATGAAAGTGAAATGAGCAATGAGTGTGTATTAGTCAGCTCAGGCTCCTGTAACAAAATACCATAGACTGGGTGGGTGGCTTAAACAACAAACACTTATTGCTCACAATTCTGGAGGCTAGAAAGTTCACGATCAAGGTGCTAGCATTGTCAAGTTTCTGGTAAAGGGTTTTTTTTCTGGCCTGTAGAAGAAGCCATCTCTTCATACAGCAGAGAGAGAGAGAGAGAAGAGAGCGAGTGCACATCCTCACGTCTCTTCTTATAAGGGCACTAATACCATCCTGAGGGTTCCACCCTTGTGACCTAATTACTTCTTCAGCGTCCCTCGTCCTAATACCTTCACATTGAGGGTTTGGGCTTTAACATAGGACTTTGGTGGGGACATAATTCAGTCGATAGCAGCATGTCGAAATGATTAGAGAAATTCCCTACATGCGAAGAATTCAGAAAAATGTCTTCACCTATTTATGGAGCATTAGTTATGAACCAGGAGCTGTGCTGGAATTTGGGGACCAGGTGGTGACTGGAGGCACCTGGATTCCTGCTGCTCATGGGTTCCTAGGCAGTGCTCTCTGCCCTGCCTCGAGTTCTACCCTCCTCTTCCACTTGACTAAAGCTCCATTTTCTCCTCCTTCAAGAATCTCTCCCTTCCTCTTTCCGTGCTAGGAAATGTACCCCCAGCATTTTGTATCTATCTCTTGTTAACATTTATAACCCACTTTTTCTTGGCCTATTTGTTAATATCTTTCAGTAGTCTGGGAACCCCTTAAGGTCAGGGACAGGGACTTAGTTGTTTTCGTATATTTCCAAATCCTGCTCCCCTCCACCTCCCTGAAGCCCCAGTACAATGCTTCATACAGAATGAGTCGTCTGTTCGTTTGTGTGGAATGCATGGATACATTTTGTAATATCAGCCTGTGTTTAAAACTCCCAATAACTTCCCAGACTGCATTTAAAGCCTAATTCTTTGCCCTGTCTCTCCTCTGCCCACCTCCCGACCTCTCCAGTGTGGAATAGCGCCATTCCCTCGTTGCCCCACACTGCACGGTGGCCACTGTCTTTCCTTCTGTTTCTGAAAACAGCTGACCGCATTCTGTCCTGTCAGTTTTACACTTGCTGGTTTCCTAGTTCTTCCCATGGCCTGGCTTCTCCTCATCATTCTCACTGTCACCTCCTCTGAGAAGCCCTCTGTGATCACTTTGCTGAACTGATCTCTTCTTTTCCTAGACATCATCCTCTTTCAACCTTTTCAAATTGCATTTTCCTCGTAGCAGTTACCATTGTGTGAAATTATCTTCTGTATATTTCATTTCTTGTACGGGAACAGTGGTTCTCAACTGGGACCATTTGTGTCCCAGGGGACATTTTTTTGTTATCACAACTGGGGAGAAGATGTCACTGGCTTCCAGTGTGTAGAACCAGAGATGCTGCCAAATGTTCTACAATACACGGAACACCCCCAACTCCCCCTAGCAAATAATTATCTTTGGCCACAATGTCAATAGTGCCAAGATGAGAACCCCAGGACAGGATTTGCACAATGAGGATGGGGCCTCTTCTGTCTGGTTCTTGTCAATGTTCTCATGGTCTCAAATAGCACCTGGCACAGCACATTCCTTAAGCCAATGTTTGTGTCATGGATAAATTAAGTTCTATATTAAAATATAGGAGGGTAATGTGACTTGGGGGCCTTTACCTCATTATTTTGGAAGAAATTGATTCAGAATTCAATGCCACGCCATTAGACATTCTCTAGTGAAATGATGCTGTTAACTCACCGGTGATCATGCTGCTGGGACAGGATGGGAGGGTGAGAAGTGGGGGAAAGGGGTGTTTTTCTCTATTCTTAAGGATGCTGTGAAGTACACCTTGCCCAGTGTTCAGGGGGCTCAAAGTAAGGACAGTACCTTTCTATGTCATGACAAGAGGCTGTGCCAGAAAGGGAAGAATTTTAAAAAATAATAAAAAGCCCGATTTAATGATAAATAATCATGCCCTGCCTCTGACGTTAAAGGGCATCATTGTCTCGGCTCAGCGATGTAAATCACCATAATGGACGAATCTTTTAAAAGTAACATGGAATTTTAAAATGGAAAATATGAGGACCACGCAGGATGACTGTGAAAATCATCCGTTTATTATCTAGGTGTGCTTAATAATCCGCTGCCTGGGGAAGAATCATTTGCTAACCCCGAGGAATGGCTCATTTTCCAATTCAATCATCCAGGCCAGCACTGCCTAGGACTTCTCTTCCTCCTCCCTTCTCCTCCCCACTCATGACTTCTTTTGTCACTGTCTAGAAAGAGTCTATCACTGCCATAACTTCCATTAAAGCCTCCACTAAACAGTTTCAAAAGAACAAGGTAGGTTCACCATGAACTGGTGCAGTTAGCAACAAATCAGCCTTTAATTGGCGAGAATGACTCATTTGAAAGGGATTATTAGCTGAATGTTAATTGATTAGTGGAACTAAAATAATTAAAGTGAACAGAACCTTAGCCTGTCTCCACCCATCCTCAACACAGGCATCTTTCTACCATGTGACTCACCCTCTGCAAGGTATAAGCATTCCTGGTCTGCAGAGAAATGGTTTTTCCTTTTTACGGTTTCCAGAATTTCATGAGAGGCTTTGAAATCAAGAAATGGAAATCAAATAAGTAAGTGCAAGAAGACAATCTACTACTTGATATGCCTGTGTCAGATAGAATCGGCTGGATTATGCTGCTATAACAAATAGCCCCTAAGTCACAGTGACTTAACACATCAAACGTTGACTTTCTGTTCACGCTACTCATCTACCATTAGTTAAGGGTGATGGGCTCCACAGGTTGCATCCCCGTAAAGCTGACCTTGCATAATACATAACCCCCAAATCACAATGACTTAACACAACAGAAGTTTACCTTTTACTCGTGAGTTGCAGGTAGGGAGCTTGTTTATTGTCATCACTAACTGCTAAGGAGACAGGGATGTTATTCTCTACCATGGACTTGGAGGAGAAGGAGAATGGAAATAACTGTAAGAAACCCTGTTCATTACCCCAGTGCCTAGTGCCTTATACAATTGAAGAACATTAGTCATCATCGTGTTCCTTTCTGCAACAATTGACACCATTATTGAGGTTTGCCTATGTTCAGATCTGTGCTCATTGCTTTATGTGCAGTATCTCATTGAATTTTCACAACAGCTCTGTGGCATAGAGGGCATTGTAAACCTCCTTTTCTGAAATGAGGCTCAGGGTAATTAATAACTTGCCCATCATCTCACCTAGTAACTTACAGAGCTGGTTTGATCCCTAGTTTGCTTGACTCCACAGCCCACAACATGCTACAAGTCGTACTGAAACGAGTCCTCTCTGTCTTTCTCCCTGAGAATCTCTCAAAGTGCAGTGGATGTAATTCTGGTGTTTCACAACATGATTTTACATAGCATATGGGCCAACATTTTTTTTCTTTAACAGTTGATATGTATTGTAATGTGTATGTGAAAAAGATATAACTCCTGGCAAAATCATGATCTAATAGATATTATTGCTTAAGTTGAGGCTTAACTGAATTTTTAAGTTTAAAAATTGTCAAGTTTTTAAATTAAGTAAATGTAATAGGAAAAAACATGAAAGCAGCACACAATTAATGGAGGTTTGAAAATATGAATCTTTTCACATAAGCAATCCATCAAACAGCCTAATATTTACTAAGATTGTCTGTGGGCTAGAGAATACTTTGACATCACCCGCTTTGGGAAGTATTTATCATCTTCCTTTTAATGCATCTTCACCCCAATGGTTAAGAACTTTCTTTTCTGTGCTTCAGAATTATCTTGTATAGTTTAGGACCAATCACATATAGTAGTAATCTAACGTGTCGCTCTTTCACAATAGACTATGTAACTTTCATGGGATTTTATTAATCTTGGTATTTTTGGCTACTGATCCAAATAGATATTTTACAATAAAATCATGGAACTTACTTATGTGGAGTATGCAATGCAGTGAAAGAGATGAACGTCACATCAAAAGGATTCTGCTGCAAGTAACAAGGAAAACATCACATTCAAACTGGTTTATAAGGAATTTACTGGCTCATGTAATTGAAAAACCCCAAAATCTTGTATACATCAGGGAAGGCTTGTTCTGGCAGCTGGACAATATCACCAAGAAGACAACATCTTTCTGTCTCCTACCATTTCTTGCAGCCTCAAGATGGCAGCTAGAAGACTCTAGAGTTATAAACTTCCTCATTCATATCCAACAGGAAAGAGAAAGTGTCTTTTTCCTGTCTTTCCCAGCAGTTTTGTAGACAATCACTGGGAATAGATCACCTTATGTCATATACCAAGTTCCCAAGCCATTTCCAGTTTTCAGGGGCATGAAGTGAGCTCATTGGCTTGGTAAAGGTCACCTGCTCCACTGCTAGTCCTGGAAAGGGGGTCTGGGTTTCCAGAATTCTGCAGAGGATCTAAAGGAAACCAGGGGCTAACAGAAGGGGGAGGGCAGGGCAGCAGATAACAAGAAACATGAATCTGACTCCAGTGAACTGGAAGCATTTTGTAACTAGCATTTAATGCCCCTGTGTCACCTTGAAAGCGATGACTTTGCCTTTGTCCCATCACAGGTCACCACTGCCTTTAAATCAGATTACCTAAAAGCAGTGTTGAACTTTAACACATCTTTCCATGTGCTGTGCTTCTCATAGGCAAGATTTTGCATTTGTACTATTTTCTCCAGCCCCTTTTTCCTGGTTTCATTTTGCATACCATAAAGATCATGAAAAAGCTTAATTCAGGACACAACTCTTCGGTTCTCAATTCTACACTGAGATCCTGTTTTGTTTCACCTTGCTAAACACGTCTTCTCCAGTTTATCTTTCAATTCGTTTTTCTGGATGTTGGTCGAATTTAAAAATATGTTAGGATTATTTTTAGATCCTAGTCATTAGTGCTATGAGACTGTTTTCAAACAGATTTATTCTTTTCTCTCATTTGCTCAATATTTGATTCCTTATTTAAAGTGCTCTTCTCCTTTCAGGCTTTTTACAAATCTAAACATTGGGAGAAAAAAAAAATGAGGGAAAGGACCAATTCTCTATATTTGTGTAATTGTGAGCAAAATGTGCCCTACTCTTTGCTGGCCACTTGGCGCATAGGTTACAGGTCATGAACTATATGAAGGCCTGCAGTTCTAATGAGATCCACAGATCTAGTATGTTCCTCCCAGACTGTGTTTAAAATAAACAAGTGTTAGTTGCCTGGTTTTTATTTTTTTTCTTTTAAAGGAGACTTCATTTAAATTTCAGGATATTTTATATCCAAATCTAGAATTAAGACTTCTTTAAGACTTGATTTGAAAGCACTGAAGCCACTATCCTACATGGCAATAATAGGGTGGAGATTTCACCATTTGGGCTTACAACTCCCACTGTGACTGCTGGGACAAGGCTCAAATTTCTGAAACTCTGTGGCCAAGGAGAGGAGACTAGCTACAGTTTCTTACTGAGGAAAGGGAGTGGTATCAGGGGTTGGGGGGACCCTTGTTGTTGAAAGTCCAGAGGTGGTGCCTGTGACGTTGACCCCCATAGGTGAGCTCGTGTGATGTAATGGTCAGGTCTTGGCCTTTATGTGAATCTACTATATATTCCACCACTTTGGAATTACATCCTCCTGGGCAAGTTGCCTACTTCCTCCAAGCCTCTGTTCTTGTTTGTAAAATGAGGACAATTTTACACTCTATTCCTAGAATTGTTTTAAGAATGAAATGAATCCATGAGTCCACAAAGCATTGAGCACAGGGCTTGTCCAGTGGAGAAAGTCTCATAAAGGTTGGTTATCACTCTCTTTGTGTATTAGTCTGTTTTCACACTGCTATAAAGATACTACCTGAGACTGGGTAATTTATAAACAAAAGAGGTTTAATTGACTCACAGTTCTGCATGACTGGAGAGGCCTCAAGAAACTTACAATCATGGTGGAAGATGCAGGGGAAGCAAGGCACATCTTACATGGTGGCAGGAGAGAGAGTATGCAGGGGGAAACTGCCACTTTTAAAACCATGAGATCTCGTGAGAACTCCCACATTACCATGAGAACAGCATGGGGGAAACCACCCCCATAATCCAATCATCCCACAAGGTCCCTCCCTCGACATGTGGGGATTACAATTCAGAATGAGATTCCGGTGGGGACACAGAGCCCAACTATGTCACTTCATCACCATTGGTCCTCGTGTTATTACTACTTCTATTATTGTTGGTCCATTTTAATTTTGTATTCTAGTTCTTCCTTTCTCTAATCTCCTTTTTTCTGTCTCATTTCATTTTACTTAGCACGGCATCCTTGTAGACAAGGTGGTGGTCAATATCTGTATTTCCCAGATGGCCAACGAAAGCAGCCACGTAGAGCCTAAGAGCTGTATCCTAACTCGCATTACAAGCTAGGATCTGGTGTTCACAAAAAACCACCTTCGTTTCTGCTGTTTGTAAAAAGGTCCGAAACCACTAGCTTCTTGTGGCTATTTTTGACCCCATAAAGAGGTCTTGACTCTGAAAATACTGGTCACATTCCAATTAAACAGATTGTCATTTGCCTTCCTGGGCCAGGGGTGAGTATCACCACTTACTTCCTGCAGGAATTGCCAAGACCAAGTGGGTCTAAGTGGGTTGCACACCCACTGTGAAACTGAGTAGCCAAAATCCAAAGACCAAGGATAGCCTCAGGTTTACACTGCGATATTGTGTTTCTGGATAAAGAATCTGATAAAAGTAAAAGAAGCTGCTGTATCTCTGTTCGTACCCAGAGAGAAATCTCCACAGTCTAGCAATTAAGACCACAGGCTCTGGAAACAGACCTGAACTCCAACCTCAGGCACACCACTTAACAGCTATGTGACCTGTGACCTCAGGCTAGTATTAACCCTCAATTTCCTCATCTGTAAATGGGGAACCATATTAACGTCTACCTTTTAGGATAAGTATGTGAATGAAGTAAGTCTTATAAAGCACTTAGCATAGGTCTGGACAGAGGGAGCGCTACACAAGCATTTGTTGCTGTTATGACTGATACAAAATGGTGGACCCAACCATGGCAGTTTAACACACATTTATATCTCCCTCCTCTCCTTTCCCAGCCCTTCCCCTAATGCTGTGGAATAGCACTTGGATTGAATAAAGGAGGGAAAAAATGGTTTTAGGACAATAACTGAACCACTTTGGATTTTTTCTGGGGGGAAGGTGTGCAGGAATTTAAGCAGCATCAGCCTCACCTAGGAACTTATTAGAGATTCAGACTCTTAGACCACACCCAAGACCTACTGAATCAGAAACTGGATGATGGAACACTGTGTTTAGCAAGCCCCACTGGTGATTCCGATGCGCGCTAGTTTGAGATCCACTGGTTTAGGCGGAAGTTGGAACTCCGCTGACGCTGAATCAAATTGGGTTTGCCTTCTTTCTTCCTTTCTTCCCCTCTTCTTAACAATGCCTGTGTCAGCCTGTTTGGAACCAAATTTCTCTGTCTCATAATGGGAAGAAAAAGCATTTCTTCCAATAATTTCCCCTTATGATAAATATGCATCTCTCTTTTTTATTTTACAAAAGCCCAAAAAAAGTGTGATGTGGGACCAGCCTTTACCAACTCCAGCAGGAACTGATCGTAAGTCGGACGAATATATTCTTAGGAAGGACTTGTCCTAATTATCCACGGCAGGTTCATCTGACTGTGTCTCTACAACCAAGCCATGTGCTAGATGGCAAGGGAGGAAGCTGCATTTCTATGTTAAGTAACACTGATGTATCCAGATACTTGGTTTTTGAGTAGTAATTTTTTTTTAACTTTCAGGCAAGTAAAAGAAACAAAGTATCACTGAGGCTACTTGAAGGAATCTTGGGACCTGAGTATGTTTATTATTTTTCTTCTTTCTTCTTCCAAAAAGAATTTGAGATGATTTTTCAATAAAAGACAGAGATAAAATAAAATCATAAAAGTAACATGGTGGAGGGAGAAATAGGGGCTCATAATGAAGGAGCAGATCAGTTGTGTCAGAAAACATAAGCTAAGAAGTGCTACTCTAAGTGACTGCAAAATGAAACTCAGAGGTTCCTGGCTGCAAAGGCAAAAAGTGAAACAGGATGAGTCACAGAGCCTTTGTTCTCTAACAAGAAAGCAGATACATTCATCAGGAAAGAAAAACTATTTCCTAGCACTAGGCTCTAAGAGAAATTTATCGTGGAGTCCTTTACATAAGGTACATGAGTATGTATATTTAACACAGATCTCCGGCGTTAACCATGGGATTTATCTGTCTTTTAGGGAAGTAAATTTCAGAGCTCAGCAGGTTGACAGTGTCTCTTCAAATTTACAGTGTCAACGTGCAGTAAAGTAGCTGCTTCCCATACCACGTTTTACTGGACCGTCTATCAATATTTGATCAAATTGGGCCAAAGTTTCAAACTGCCCTTAAATTATACCCAGAGAAAGTGCTTGTACATGCAGAATGCCTGAGTGGGCTTCAGAATTGAGTCTTTGTGAACGGGAAGCATCTTTAAAAAATATATCTGCACCGTTTGCTCGAGTCTGAATCCTTCCTAAGAATGCTTATAATGTAAATCTATCTGCAAATCCATAGTTGCCCATAAAAATGCCAAGCACATGGCTTGTTTCCCCCAGGTATATAGACAATGATTTACGTGTAATCGTGTCTCTAATTGTATATACATCTAATTGTACACACATCTAACATGAATAATGTTATTCACAGAACATATGTGTTTGAATAAAATAGGAGTTCTTTTGTGTGAACCTAAAGGATCGATTGAGATGATAAAATGTCATCTTTGCTTTGACTACGTCTTCGATATTTGTATGGAATAATTACATGAATAGGCCCAATGGTTTTATTACCATGGTGATGCATTGTGTGTTATTGCTTCTCTTCTTGTCTAAACTGGGTTTCCAGGACTCTGCTGGAAAATGCAGCTCTATAATCCTCGGACTACCCCCCAGATCTGCTCCTGACTCCATACAAAAGTAAATCCTTACCACCTGGGAATGTTTTTCCTTCAGCCTAAAACACTCTCTGTTCCATATTCTTGAAATCCCAGGATGGAAGTCTTGCTTGAATTATAAAAGTCTTGCTGGTTGAAGCATTGCTACATTTTTCAGGTGTATTGTTTCACCTTAATATATAAGATCCTTTTACTGTCCAACATGAGACACTTGGAGCTGGTGCTCATGGCCTTTCAAGGCTGGTTCCTATCCCATAGTCAGAGATATAATCTATAGAGAATTTAACTCAATGGGAAATGACAGAAATTGCAGTGGGAGGCAGAATTTTATCCAAATGTTCTTCCCCTGAATTGTTAAGCATTAAACCTCAACATAAACCTAAATGTTGAGAGATCATTCTCTCCTTGGTATGTGGAATATTAACCAAATGGTTTTGGCAATTTACATTTTAACTTCTATACAGGAGTACATTCCATTTAGAAAACTAGATATTTTAAGTGTTGGAAGATGTGACAGCGGCGTTAATACTTGAAGCCATCATAGTTCAAGTCGTAGTTTCAGTATTGTGCTTTAACTCGTTTTTTGTTTTTTTGGTTTTTGCTTTTTTATGAGTTACCAAGTTATCATGTTTCTAAATATCATTTTTCTTCCTTATAGTTAAAAACAACAACAGCCAAAGCCCTTGCAGTGAATATTTTGTGATATTCAAACCTGTGGGAAACAGGAATATCAAGGACATTTCTCTTTCCTGGATTTGCTAGTATTTTGAAAATTTTGTGCTGTTTATAAACAAGCAAATTGTCCACTGAAATGCAGCACACTGGTGAGCAATCTTTGAGCAGTGTGGGGAATCTGACTTGAGCGTTTTCCTGAGTGCCCTCTGTTTGCACCATTAGTGTTAAATGTCTGTCAGCCTTTCCATTGTAGTCACTGTTTTTCTGGGATTTATTACTCAACTCTAAAAACCAGCTCCAGGCTACAAATTGCCATAAAGGGGAGGCCATTTTTTTTTCCCTATTGAAGTAGTGTGGGTGGGAAGGAGAAAAAGTATTCATTCCACCCTCTTACTTATTTTTTTTTGAGTCAAAAAACAAAAAAGCTATACTCATAACCAGAGTGTATGGCTTGATATTTTATCAAAATAAATATGTACATAAATCATTATCTTATCTTAAAACTGTTGGGTGATGTTGAGAGATTATTGTTAGTAGGTCAAGCCAAAACTTGATGTTTTCAGGGGAAACCAAATCATATGTTCTGCTTTTAATCTGGCGTTTCCTGGTTTGTGTTTTAAGGGAAATGTCCTTCATTGGATGAACCTTTATTTTGTGCCTTGGAACCAGGCATATGTGATAACAGGATACATAAAAGGTGGTAATTGTCCCTGACCTCAAATAATTCATGGTCTAGGTAGGAGAAGAACATTAAACCATGGTTTCCTACCACGTGAACTTGCTCTTGCAGATTGTTTTTTTATTATTATACTTTAAGTTCTGGGATACATGAGCAGAATGTGCAGGTTTGGTTACATAGGTACACACGTGCCATGGTGGTTTGCTGCACCCATCAACCCATCATCTACATTAGGTATTTCTCCTAATGCTATCCCTCCCCTAGCCCCCCACCCACCAACAGGCCCCGGTGTGTGATGTTCCCCTCCCTGTGTCCATGTGTTCTCATTGTTCAGCTCCTACTTATGAGGAACAACATGCAGTGTTTGGTTTTCTGTTCTTGTGGTAGTTTGCTGAGAATGATGATTTCCAGCTTCATTCATGTCCCTGAAAAGGACATGGACTCATCCTTTTGGATGGTTGCATAGTATTCCATGGTGTATATGTACCACATTTTCTTTATCCAGTCTATCATTGATGGGCATTTAGGTTAGTTCCAAGTCTTTGCTATTGTGAATAGTGCCACAATAAACATACACGTGCATGTGTCTTTATCTTGCAGGTAAATTTTAAGCATGCAACCCTAAAATATGTATATCATGTGTGTAAATTATATATGCATATGCTACTGTACTAGTAAAAAATGTGCTTCATTAAAATGTGTACAAAATGGAAATTTGAAAAGAATTAGATATAAAAGTAAAGTTTATATAGATACTATTAAAGAGACTATATGTTATTGTATCATATATTTTATAGATATGCATAAATATATAATTATTTATATGTAAAATTCCATCCTATTTGCTCATAGTATTTAAAAAATTCTGGCTTTTAATTTTTTTAAACGTTTTATAGTAAGAGCAAACATTTAATATGGTTCCTAATTTTTGAAGATCTTGGTTTATTACTTCATCATATATTGATTCAAAGATCTGGTTGTCAATTATTATTATTATGTTTAGTGACTTCATTTAAATGGCTGTCCTAGCTGAGATATCACACAAAAATGCACGAGTTCAAGTGGATCCAACTAAGCCCAGATGATAAAGTCCATGTATCCACTTGGATAGGCACATTGAAGCTGCCCTTCCTGGAAATAGGCTGAGATTTAAGGAAGGAGCCAAGGATCACGTCAGCCGTCCATCTTGATGAACTTCCCCTCCCCACCCCTGGGTGCCTGCCCCCGACAGATGACACCTTCACATCTAGAACAAGTCAGGATACCAGTGTCAACCTGTATTTTCTTACTTTCAGATAAAAATTACTATTTCTTTCCTAAAAAGAAAACACAAATAGATATAAATTCAATTTCTTATGTGATCTTCCTGTCACAAAATGAATCCTCTCTTGAACTCTCTGCAGTGCACACAGGCCCCCAAAGGGAGACTTACTAAAATGTAATATGAGCTTCCAATTCTCTCCTATTTAAAGGGTGACCCTCACCTTCAGGAGCTCTTCAACTGCCGGTGATACTCTTTCAGCCACCCCCACCCATAAAAACAAGTAGTTCTCTTTCACCCAGACAACAGTCCCGGAGAAAAGTGACAGAAGCAGAGCCCGTTAGGATTGCAGGAGGCTGTGGTATGGCAGCTTCTGGCTTGTAGGTGTCCCATGTACCCAACAGGTGCTCTTTGTTATTTATTTTTCCTCTCTAAGCAGGAAATTATTCCCAACCCTAAGTTAGTGAAACCAAAGCTTCCTCTTCCCAACACACACACATACACACACGAGTCTGACTGCTTGAATTCAAAGGCAGGTTCCATGAATGGAACTATAACTGGAGCTGGTTTGAGACCAAGTTTATAAGAAACACGATCCTTCTCATTGTGCCTGCCCTCCTGTGACCTGTCTGCAAGCTCTTCTCTATGTCAGGCCACCTCTGGCCCCAATTGTAGCCCCAAGATTCCTGCAGGAATTGGGATACCACGGCATCCTCTCATATTTTTTTTTTTTTTTGAGACAAGGCCTCATTGTGTTGCCCAGGCTGGAGTGCAGTGGCTTGATCTCGGCTCACTGCAGCCTCGCCTCTCAGGTTCAAGTGATTCTCCTGCCTCAGCCTCTGGAGCAGCTGGGACCACAAGCGCACACCACCACGCCCAGCTAATCTCTCATATTCTTCAAAAAAATTTTTTTCTGAGACAAGCCAACAAAACTTCTATAGCTATCATATATCCATAAAAAGATGTTTATTGTGGCATACTTAGCAAACCCATACAAATAAGAGAGAAAAATATAACTGTCACATCCACACATGGTATGCTGTTAACACTTTGCTGTTTTATCTTTCTGTACATTTGATGCCTTTTTAACAAAATATTATTATACTTAAAATATGTACTATTTTGTAATATCCTTCCTTAATGATATATCTTCAACATCTTTTCATATTTTTAAATAGTGCTATAGAAGCTTAGTTTTAATAATAAAATCAATTTCACGCTGGGCGTAGTGGCTCATGCCTGTAATCCCAGCACTTTTGGAGATCGAGGTAGGAGAATTGCTTGAACCCAGGGGTTCATAAGTTATTTATTTATGTATTTATGTTTATAATGACAGCGAGACCCTGTCTTTATAAAAATAAATACATAAACAATAAAAATTACATTTCGGGCCGGGCGCGGTGGCTCACGCTTGTAATCCCAGCACTTTGGGAGGCCGAGGCGGGCGGATCACGAGGTCAGGAGATCGAGACCACGGTGAAACCCCGTCTCTACTAAAAAATACAAAAAATTAGCCGGGCGCGGTGGCGGGCGCCTGTAGTCCCAGCTACTCGGAGGCTGAGGCAGGAGAATGGCGTGAACCCGGGAGGCGGAGCTTGCAGTGAGCCGAGATTGCGCCACTGCACTCCAGCCCGGGCGACAGAGCGAGACTCTGTCTCAAAAAAAAAAAAAAAAAAAAAAAAAAAAAAAAAAAAAAATTACATTTCATTGAATAGTACGCTAATGTACTCTAATGCATTAAGTCAGTTCAAGTTGTTTGCAACTTTTTTGCTATCACAGCCATATTCTAATACAAAAAAAACTTGCAGCTGAATATTTGAATACATCTATGATTATTTTCTTGGGATAACTTCCAAAAAGTGGAATTACTGAGCCAGTGCTGTGTTTATGGGTTAGGATGTACTTTCATTTGTATTTGTACATGCATATGTACAGTTCACATATACACATACACACATATCCATATATGCCCATATATGTATTTATGTATGAAGCAAAATGGTTTCATCCAATAATACAGTTCTACTATATACGCTGTTAGAGCACATGCCCCTTATGGCACGTTATCTAATCTTAGTTGTTGAGAAAAAAATCATTTGTCAAGGAAAATGATGGCTAACCCTGAGCCTGAAGTACCAGATAGTGGAGAGAGGAAGGGATGGTGGAAGAGGATGGTATTTACCACATAGGAGGAGTGACAAGTAGAAAAGCTTGGAATTGGTAAAAGATGCTGGGTTCAAGGTACCAACAAATAGTTCTGTTTGGCTGGAATGAGGATAAAAGATAGAAAGACGAAAGATAAAATGAAAGATCCCTGCTGGGTGCAGCTTGAGCCCAGGAGTTTGAAGCTGCAATAAGTTAAGATCGTGTCACTACACTCCAGCCTGAGTGACAGAGCAAGACTTCAACTCAAAAACAGAAAAAAAAAAATGTAGAGACCCTGAAGGGACTTGAAACCCATACTATTGAGTTTACACTTTGCAAACAGCACTATGGGGCTATGGAAAATGCCATTTAAGGAGAGGAGAGGGTGGTTAGATTTTTTTTTAAAAAGAGAAAAGAATCCCAGTTGTCACCAGGTAGAAACTTGATTGCAGCGACACAGGACTGCAGTCAGGGGAAAAGTGGGGCACTGCCGAAGTTATCCAGGAGACGGGGCTTGTGGTTGCAGTGGAGGAAATGGCAGGACATGGAGGCCCAGGAGCTGATTTCAGAGCCATTAAGAAGCAGCATCTACAGAGTGCAGGAAATCCAGTCTCTTCTCTCCGCCTCATGCTCAATTTGTTGGGAAATGGTGGTGGTGGATAGCAGACATGTGGGTACCAAGTGCCCCATACGATAGAATAAGTACTGGAGAGTCTGAGCTGATCCACCCATGAAAGCCACACTCATGGAGTTTCCCACCACATCCCCCTTCACCTGGAGGGATTTTCCAAGCAGTGCTGAGAATAACAATGGTTCATCCTCAGAATGAACTCCTTCAAGCATCACATCCCCGATGTGGCTGTCTTTTTTTTTTTTTTTTTTTTTTTTGAGACGGAGTCTTGCTCTTTTGCCCAGGCTGGAGTGCAGTGGCGCAATCTCGGCTCACTGCAAGCTCCGCGTCCCGGGTTCACGCCATTCTCCTGCCTCAGCCTCTCCGAGTAGCTGGGACTACAGGCGCCCGCCTTTAAACCATCTCCTTGTTTCAATGAAGAGCAACAGCAATGTGGGCCACAGAACCCGATGGTGGGAACCCTGGGCTTTGTTTATTGCCTGACACCTTAGCAATGTTTGATGACTCGCTGCTCCTGTGGGTTGGGAATCTATTTCTTTGCCCTGGAAATTATGACTTCCAGACTGAAGATGAAAGATGGACTTTTTCTCTTTGCTTTGTTTTTCCTTGTTGGTTAGTCACCTTCATTCAATGTCATGCTTTTTGGCGGAGGTAGTGCCTTCAGATCTTGGACCTACCGAGTCAGTTGGGGCAGGTTTCTCAGCAGTTTCCTCAGTGCCTGCAGGATTGTGAGATATGCTGGAGATGGGAATAACTTTTTCACACTTTACGTGTTCCAGGACGGACTTGGTGGTGAGTGAAATGGCTTCCTCTGGCCTGCATTCTGGAGATTACACCATCTTCTAGAGCTGGGTTCATTAACCCAGATGTCTAAAGGACCCAGGCAAGTCACACAAATGAATCCACTGACAGGTGTAATATAATGGTGACGTGGCAAGGACTGTGATTAACTGAACAGTCCTTGACTTTTATAACAGACACAGCTGTGAGAATGTGTTGCTAGATCTCTCAATTTTTTTAGTTCATTCAAAACTATGCTTTTCTAATTGGATAGTTACAAAGGAATATGGGTAAAACATACATGTGAATTATCAAGCATACTAATACTATGAGCACCTATCAACCTATCTATTTGAACTCCATTCAAATAGAACATTGTAAGTACTGTTCAAGTTTCTTGAGTGACACCCCCAATATTACACACCTGCCATCTGCAGTAGCTGCTGACTGAAATTGAATGTTTATAATTCCCTTGTTTTCCTTTATAGCTTTACCACATGGGTTTATATCCCAAAACAAGGTATTATTGACTCATTGCACATATACAAAGAGACAAGTACAAAAATATTCAGTGAAATTATTTGTATTAGCCCAGAAATTTTCATTAAAGGAGAATGTAAAAATATATTGTGGTTTTAAAGGCATAAAGATGGGCTAGATGCAGTGGCTCACACCTGTAATCCCAGCACTTTGGGAGGCTGAGGCGGGCAGATTACCTGAGGTCAGGAGTTTGAGACCAGCATGGCCAACATGGTGAAACCCCGTCTCAACTAAAAATACAATAATTAGCTTGGCGTGGAGGCGCGTGCCGGTAATCTCAGCTACTTGGGAAGCTGAGGCACGAGAATCGCTTGAACCCTGGAGGTGGAGATTGCAGTGAGCTGAGATTGCACCACTGCACTCCAACCTGAGGAACAGAGTGAGAATCTGTCTCAAAATAAATAAATAAATAAATAAATGTGGAGAAACCACAGTTATGCAATTCATATGGATGGATGTTGGAAAGACGTGTGGCGAGCTGAACAAGCAAGTTGCAAACGTACAGTATGATCACATTTTGTGTTTTATAAAACTCGAAGTGGGAGGAGCTTTCCTTTTTCTTCAGAAATTCTAGAAATTTGGAGTTTTTTTGATATCTCCCAATTTTTTTCATATTAGAAAGCAAATTATCATATTAAAAATGCCTATGACTGCCAAATAAAATGTATCTTTGGATGATATCCTGTGAGCTGTGTGCTTCTGACTTCTGCTCTAGGAACTTAGATCAACTCCTGTTTTAACATCTGTGAAGCACCTACTATGTGTCTGTTACCTATATTTCCTCATTTAAGCCTCACAACCCCTCAATAGGGCAGAAATTATTATTAGTTTTAGTACCATCTTATCACTGAGGCACAGAGAGAGGAAGTGGTTTTCCCAAAGCTACACCACCAGGAAGTACCAGAGCTAAGATTTGAACCCCGCCACTCAGCCTCAAAAATCCTATTTGTAATTACTATGCTAAACCGCCTCTTCCCTCCCACCTGGTGGTTGATTTTTGCTGAAGATGTGTACGTGGTAAATTCACAGACGACACTATTCTTAAGGTTTTCAGTTTCCCTGGAAATAGAGCACTGACTTAAAAAAAAAAATAGTCAACCTGGGTTTTGCCTAACAGGAAATTCACAGTTTCATCTTTCAAAAAAAAAATCCAAACTCAGCCAAGAAGCCAAGATCAAGCACATCATGGTCAGCAAGGATCAACAGAAGGTTTTAGATTGCTGTATGGTGTCTCTCTGGTCTCTGGGTCAATTTTTTACATCGTGGTTGCCCTTTATAATGAGGGCATCAATTCTGATGAGATATAGATGGAGATATTCTTAAATAGGTTACACTATGTGAAGTTTCTGAAGTCAGTGGCCATTGTGTCTCTGAAATAAAAATACCTTTGTTTCTTCTGGCTATAAAAGGAATGCATATACATTGTAAAGTGTGGAAAGAAATTTAAAATCACCCACAGATATCACCACTGGTAATATTTGGACTACACCCTTTCAAAAGCTTTTTCACATAGAGATGCATAGTGTAAACATTATAATCATATAGAGGATAGCATAATCCAGTAGAGTTTTACAATCTGTTTTTTTCTGACTACTTAGGGAGAATATCTTTTAGCATCAACAAATAAACACGTAAAAATTTTAAATGGTGATAAATATTCCATTGTATGGATAGAACATATTTATTTAACCTATTAACTTCCCCTTGTTGCTGAATGTGGGCTTTATTTTTTTAAACTTCTTTCTATTCTAAACAACACTGAGATGAACATCCTTCTATTTGTATCTTTGCACACTTGTCTATTTTTCTTTTTGGGATAGCATCCCAGAAGTAGAATTGCCAAAACTATGCCTGTTTAAGGCTTTTGCTACTTATTGCCGAATCACCCTAGAAAGGATAATTTATTGACTTGCACATAAAGGGCTTGCTTAATGGGATTTGATATTCACAAGCTTTGAAGGCACGATCGCAGCCTGTCATGTCTGGGGCCTGGAGGTCCTCTCTGATGTAAATCAAAACATTTGAGTTAACAACATTCAGCCTTGTCAGTCACCCACAAATTATAGGAGGCCTCCTCTGTCTTTGTCAATAACAAAAAACGGAAAAATTACTCCAAAATGGCATAAAAATTAGGAACCAGACAAGTAGTCACCAAAAGAAGACAAGTGAGACAACAGTTGAAGAATTTCAGATTTGGAGTGGAGTGCAGCAAGTGAACAGGAATTGTCTGGGTTTATAGAGAAAGGCCTGTAGCATCTGAGTCCTGTGTGCTTGGTGACAGGGTCAGTAGAACAGAGCTGGGCACAGAGAAGTCGCTCACACAGATGGCAAGGATGGAAAAGTGTATAGAGGGTTGAGGTGCTTCACTCTGTAATGGGAAGGTATGTTCCTCAACAGCAACAAAATGTTAATTTCCTTAAGTCTTAAATCTTGCCCTGATATGGTATAGATTTTTCTCTGCAACTCTTTCATATTTTCAGCTCTTGCATTCTGTAGCACCACATGGGAGAATATGTTACTCAAAAGAAGAAAAAATTTTTAGTGATGTGTGTTTTGTCTTCATTTCTGAGAATAGTCTCAGTTGTAGAAAGGCAACTAATCCACGTGCAGCATGATTAGGGAAGGAAGGAAAGAAGGAATAGAGGGAGGGAGGAGAGAGGAAAGGAAGGAAGGAAGATAGGAAGAGAGAAAGAAAGAAATTCAAAGCTTGAGTCTTTAAAATCTTTGCATCTCTAAAAGAAAAGGATTTAGTTATGGGTCTGATGCATACAGCTGGTATTTCTAGCAACCAGTGTGGGCTTCTTTTTTCTGCTGCTATCTATTCATTCTGTGCATCTTACCACAAATTGCTCCAAGAGGAAGCACAGCCTCCTTAGGAGGCTAAAGTCCAATGAACGTCAAATTCAGAACAATATTGCTTTGTGTCTCTATATAACGTTAGAGCAGATGACTTTTTGACACGTTTATAGCTGACGAGTTCTATAGCCAGTCATGCAGGACGATTACGTTTGAATTAATTTGATAAATCAACTTGATGTTCTCCCATAGCCCCCATAGCCTTCAGGAGCATATGTGCCCAATTTTCAACTGAAAGTCAAAAAGAAGCTTTGAAATTTGGCTAATCCCATCATATCCACAGGACCCGTCTGGTGGAATAGTCTTTGGACATAAACTCTTGATTGATGCCAAAAATGGGAAGAACCACTTGGTAATATCATCAGGGCCATCGGTCAGGCCCTTGGTAGGTCTTGAGATAGGGTTTCAGAGGCCAGCGATTGTTTTGCGAGTTCTTGAATAATTTTGTGGTGAGGGAAGCAGAGTTCATTGTCAAAGCATTTGGGGGTCAGACCCTGGGGAAAAATCATTTCTCATTGTTGGATTCAGTTTGATGGGGATTTGTGAGAACTGATGAGGAGGCGTAAAGATTTCCTGAGTTACTTTTCCCCATGTCCTGATTTTTTTTTTCCGACTCCTTTCTTGCCAGGAGGCCTGCTAGCACAGTCATTCAGAGCATGAGTGTGGGAGTAAGAATGCCTGGACATAAATCCTGCCCTTACCACACTCCCATCATTGCACAATACTGGGCCAGTCACTTCACTTCTCTGCAACTTGCCTTGCTCTGTGAAATGTAGATAATAATCGTTCATACCCATGGGGTTATACTGGAATTAAATATAACAGTATGTACAAAGGGACATAAACAGTGCCTGATATATAAGCTTTCAGATACTAGAAGCTATTGGCTATAGACTAGTGAATTTTGGTGACTTTCTGTGCCCAGAAAGTGATAGAACTTGATTAATCCAAACAGATTAAGTAAGTAGATGCTATGATTTGAATTCACAGCTGGTATTATTTTTTCCCCAAAATCATTAGCAAAAAGACTATTGTGCCATCACATAGTAAAACTGATTCTTGCTATCGAGAATAGTCCTTTTCTACAGCTGAGAGTTACTAGTATGTGGAACCAGCTGAAAGCAGGTGGCTTTCTACATCGTAAATTGGGTTGGCTGGGTACATCATGTGTTCATTCCACCCATATTTATCGAGTTTTTCCTACTGCATGCCAGTGTCAATGTGTGATGTGAAAAGAGGAGAATATTTCAGAGAAAGGCAAACATAAGCTCTACCAGTGACTACCTATGTGAGCAAGTCACTTAATCACTCTGGCCATTGTATCTTCATCATTAAATTCACATAAGCATGATCCGCCTTCTAACGTCTCCTGCAAGGAGCAGATGGGATTGTATAATCCAAGGGCCTAGGTCAGTTGCTGGCACATAGAAGGTGCTCAACAATTACTGGTTTTACACGAGGAATTTGTTTTAGTCGCCCTCTGCATTGATTGATAAAAAGCTTTTTTTTTTTTTTTTTTTTTTTTTTTTTGGGAGACAGGGTCTTGCTCTGTCACCCAGGCTGGAGTGCAGTGGTGTGATCTCGGCTCACTGCAACCTCCACCTCCACCTCCCTGGTTCGAGCAATTCGCTTGCCTCAGCCTCCTGAGGAACTGGGACTGCAGGCATGCACCCCTGGGCATGGATAATTTTTGTATTTTTGGTGGAGACAGGATTTCACCACGCTGGCCAGGTTAGTCTCGAACTCCTGACCGCAGGTGATCCACCCACCTTGGCCTCCTAAAGTGCTGGGATTGCAGGCATGAGCCACCGCGTCCTGCCAAAAGCCACTTTTTAAATAGTAAGAGGATTTTGGCAGCCTTATAGACTCAGATATCTGGAGAGTGTAGCACAGGACATAGGACATATTATATTCTCAATAAATACTTCTCGAATGAATCAATGAGTAAATGATTAGCTTGAGCTTATTATATTATATTAATAATACACTGTTTACTAGTAAATCAACGCGTGGGAAACAATAGACAGAGACTTGTGGGGGCATGGACTTTGAAGTCAGACAGAACTGGGTACAAATCAGGCTTGGAAACACTAGCTAGGTGCCCCCTTGCACAGGTTACTTAATTTCTCTGAGGCTCAGTTTTCTCATTTACAAGTTAATTGTAATAACAGCTGTGTTAAAGTGTTGTTGGCTTATATATATTATCAATAGCTTTTATTATAGTGTTGCAGAATAAGGTGTCTGCCCCATAGAGGTATTGAAAATCTACTCGCTGGGCATCTACTTGGTGCCAGGCACTGGGTACTGGGGAAAAAGAGTGAGCAAGACAGACAAGATCCCTGGCTTCATGGAGATGATGAACTGGTGGGCAGGCTGGACAATAACTATAAATAACCATGATGACTTTAGGTGAAATAGAATTTCCAAGAAGATAAAATAGAATAATGTGTTTGTAAGTGGGAAGTTATTTTACAGGAGGTAGTCAAGAAAAGCTCCTTTGAGGAAGGAACATGAAAATGGTTACCAACAAGAAGAAGGACCCATGCATGCCAGGATTTGAGGGCAAGGGCTTCCAGGTTGAGGGAACAGCAAGGGCAAAGGCCCTGAGGCAGAAATGTTTGCTCCAGGGTTCTTTTCTCTTTTTTTTAATTTTTATTTATTTTTATTTTATTATTATTATACTTTAAATTTTAGGGTACATGTGTACAATGTGCAGGTTTTTTACATACGTATACATGTGCCATGTTGGTGTGCTGCACCCATTAACATCACACTCCGGGGACTGTTGTGGGGTGGGGGGAGCAGGGAGGGATAGCATTAGGAGATATACCTAATGCTAAATGACGAGTTAATGGGTCCAGGGTTCTTTTCACACCCCAAATAAGGAAGAGAATGGCCCATGGTAAAGTCCAAGATCGTCAAGAGCCCGCTCCTGCAGGATCTTATAGGTCAGGATAAAATATTGGGATTTTATTCTGAGTGTGATGGAAACGATTGGCAGGGTTTTCACAGCTGGGTGGCAGAGTCTCACTTCCTTTTCAAGGTGGATTACTCCAGCAGCTGTGAAGATTATAGAGGTCAGGATAGCAGGAAGGCAAGTAAGGAGACTCCTGTCCAGAAAGAGATAATTATCACTGGAACAAAGGGGATGGCCGTGGTGAGGGAGGCATGAAGGACTTAGGACGTGGTTTGCAGGCAGCACCACAGGATGTAGTAGAGGTGAGGCAGAGAGAAGAAGGTACCTGGCCTCTGTCAGCTCACGGGACTACAAGCCTGGAAGGCTCAAGTTGCATTTCTTATTCTCTGGTTGCTTCTCCACTCTCCTCTGTGATTTGCTGCTGGGTGCCCTGATCTCCATAGCGATGAGTCTTCTTTTCTCCTGTGAGACTGATCTGGGGATCAGGAACCTCACTTCTGACTCCCAGTAGATGTGAAATCAGCAGTGGTTCAAGGGAAAAAGGCAATGCAGCAGAGACTGATTTCTGGGATGAGGTTTTTTGTTTTTTGTTTTTTAATTCAATATTTACATGGGTCCACTTAGTGTCATAAAAGGTTTTAAAGGAACTTGCTATAAAAACTCAAGAGGAAATTAAATGCAAACCAGTACACACAAGACGCAAGATAGACTCAAGAAATATAGTGGATATTTCCTGTGGTATATTAATTAAAATATTATTTCCCTGTAGGAATATAATAGGATGCCAGGATCTATGGATTTATTTATTCAACTCCAATTTGCTGTACATGTGGCTTCAAGCTGGATATGGGGGAAGGGAGGTAGATAACAGTCCCTACTCTCAGGGAGCTTTCAGTTTAATGGGGAAGACAAGTATCAAAGAATCTCTATAAAAGAAAGCAGAGTTCATTGGTTTCATAGCAGAGAGTAGCTATTTGTGTAGCAGCAGAGTGTAGGTGACAGACACATCAGGATCACTTTTATACTACAAAGATTAGAAGTGCACATCAAACCATTAGCATCAGATAGATATTCCTGACTGAAGACCTATTCACAAGTATATATTTTTTATACATATTTGTTAGAATACCAGTGATTAAGTAAATATATACATATTATTCACTTAAATATAACATATGTTTATTGATCTTTAGGAAAGACATTTCACAAATAATCCTTCAATGCCATATTACCAAGCTAAATTTTCCTCTAACTCAATGAATAATTCCGCTTCTCAACCACAGAAAAAGGTTGAACATGCTATTGTGTCCAGAGCAACAAATGAAGTAAAAATTTATGACGTAGCCACTTAATTTGACCCACGTATACTCAGGATTTCACGTGAGGTTTGAGAGTTATTTATTCCTTGCTGAAATTATTCTATTCTCTTACCTTGCTTTTTCTTTTCTCAATATGATAAACATTAATTATCTGCTTTGTGCAAGACACTGATCCGAATAAGCAAGTCATGTTCTGTGATGTTTAAATGTTATAAAAATAACTTTTATTATTATATTATAACAGGAAATTTACATTTTGAATGTACCTTTAATATTGTGTATATATATATGCACATATACATACACACATATATACACATATGTATTAGAAAGAAATAGAAACACATATACCTACACACATATATAAACACATGTATTAGAAATAAATACACACATATATTAGAAAGAAAGAATTAGAAATAAAAGAAGTTTTAAAAAGTAAAAGTGTGTTCTACATTTTATTATGTATATCATATATAATATAGAGAGGTTGGGTTTATTGCATTACACATTATATATTATATTTATAATATGTACATAATATTAATATTATGTGTATGTATTACTATGTATATGTGTGTACATTATATATGTATTTATAATATATATTATATAAGTATATGATATATATTACATAAAGTATATATTATATATTTTAAAAGCATGTAACAATACATATTCATATATAACAAACATTATTTCACATAAACTTTATATATATGTGTAGATAGACATCTTTTTAATGGAATCATATTGCTTATATTTGCTGTAATTTGGTTTTTTACTTAGTTTCACGAATATCAGTTTAGTCATTAAATATTCCTTTACATTTTAATAGCTGCTGAATATTTCACTGTTTAAGCTGATAGTACTATATTTAATTATGTTATTAGTGCAGTGTATTAGTATTATAATCCTCCTAATGTTGCATTTATTTATTTTTTCCCTGATAATTTCTGTTATGAGGAACATCCTGTTAGTTAAATAAGATTCTTTCCCTATGATGAATTTTCAGGCGCCACCTCCGAGGTCGGGGCTTCCTGATAATTGCCAGTGTCACCCTTGCCAGGTCACTCAGGCACGGGTCAGTGAGAGCTCAGGAAGCAGAGGCAGAAAGGGCTCCACGTGTCCTATCACTAGTCAGATTATTCTGCACACAATAAAACATTCTTTTGTACGAAAGTGAAATCCCTAAGTCAAACTGTGGCTTATAAGCAGAAATCCTGGTTAGTAATTCAGAGTTCTCTTAGCATTTTCTCCTGCTACTTAAAAGACTTAAAAACATGAAAAGACACGGATCTAAGACTCCAAACAAAAATACATTTCTTTGAAACTAAATAGCTCTTAAGTAAGAAAAAATTCTTTAGATCTTCAAATCATCCCCTAAGCAAAATATTCTCTAATTAAGTATTTCTGTGTTTCCATCTATGTTCTTCCCAGGCTTGGGGCTGTTGATCAGACCTATTTTTAGGGGTAAGTTTCTAGGGGTCATAGAAGATACAGATTTTGACCTGCTTAATGTCAAGAGGTTGCACGGTTGATTTGTCCAGTTATGAATTCTATGAATGAAGCTTTTTGCTTAAATAAAACGATATTCCCCTCTGGCTGTTGTGAGCACCGGGAGACTTGTTTCGGCCGTGCCTGGGTGCTGGGGCAGGGCCAGTGGGCCTGGACCATCCACTGCCAACAGGACTTGCCTGTGTGCATCTGGTCCACCCTCTCTCCACACCCAACTTCATGAGATGCACAGGGGCCTGCGTGCAGAGCACAGTGAGTCTGCCAGGGCAGAATGCCTGGCCCTGCTTGGTTGGGTCGCCACATGCACCCAGGTAAATCTCAGTTTGTCGCTCATGCTCGTATTTACTGTGCTGACAAGCTCCAAGCTTGGACGGCGTGTTTAGTGTACCGCAGGATCACCTTCAGGGAGGGAACGACAGCCTGCCCGGCGCTAAAAGAAACTACCCACCAACAGAAGCACTTGAACCCGGGAGGCGGAGGTCGCAGTGAGCTGAGATCGCACCACTGCACTCCTCCAGCCTGGGCGACAAGAGCGGGACTCTGTCTCAAAAAAAAAAAAAAAAAAAAGAAAAGAAAAAGAAACTGCCCAGAATTTGAATTTTGTACTTGAAACCTGCTTGATCCTTAAAGTTCATTTCTGGTCATCTCCACCAATAAGCCTTTGGGTTTGAGAAACAGAAGCTTAATATCCCAGCTAACTTCGGCCCTACAGGAAGGTTGGGTTTCTCGCCTGGGGAAGAGTGGAGGGTTGCTGTTTACCGCCTGTCTACTCCTAGCAAGCACTGTGCTAGGCATGATGAATGCCTTTCCTGCTGAATCCTCTTCTCACTAAGAGTATTGATCATCTCCATTTCACAGGAGAAATGGATCTGAAAGTGATGACATAATGGCTGCCTTTTCTTAGCGAAAATCCCAAACCCTGGCCCCTCCTTTAGGTGCCTCCCCAAGCTCTCATGTCCAGCCTTTCCTTCCTCTGGCCACACCAACCGCTTTTTAACACATGTTGCTTAACACATATTTAATGAGAGTCTACCTGTACCGGGTGTGAATAAAAGAGCATCCAGAGAGATAAAGGTACTGACTGTTGTTATTGAGAGATACTCATGTAGACAAATATATTTGTTAGAATAGGTATTCTGACAAAGCTCTTCTGGGTCCCAGGGCCTTTTCACTTCTTGTTTTTTTTGTTGTTGTTGTTGTTTTTTTTTTGAGATGGAGTTTCGTTGTTGTTGCCCAGGCTGGAGTGCAATGGCACGATCTCGGCTCACCACAACCTCCGCCTCCCAGGTTCAAGCAACTCTCCTGACTCAGCCTCCCAAGTAGCTGGGATTACAGTCATGCACCACCATGCCCGGCTAATTTTGTGTTTTTAGTAGAGACGGGGTTTCTCCATGTTGGTCAGGCTGGTCTCGAACTTCCAGCCTCAGATGATCTACCCATCTCCGCCTCCCTGCACTTTTTATTCCTGCTGTCTGGAACCCTTCTCCTTCTTCTTGGTTTACGCTTGGCGGGGATGTGCTTTCTCACCATTTCAGTGACTTCACCCACTTTGGAACCTACCCCGATCATCTGATTAAACATACTCCCTGTTCCCAGCCATCCTTGATCACCCCAGAGAACTTTCCACACTCCTGTTGTTCTTTTATTTGTCTACATGAATATTTCTCCACAACAAGAGTCAGTATCTTTTTCTCTCTCAATGCTGTTGTACTCACACCTGGTATAGGTAGATCCTTATTAAATATGTGTTAACCAAATAAATTGAACAAATATTTATAGGCCTCTTTCTATGCACTTGCCACTGCTCTAGGCACTGGGGATACAGCAGAGAACAAAACAAATAAAAATCTCTAGGAGGGAAAGACAGATACTAAGCAAAAGAGTGAATAGTTACTTGGTCAACATGGTCAAACTCCGTCTCTACTAAAAACACAAAAAATTAGCTGGGTGTGGTGGCAGGCACCTATAATTCCAGCTACTGGGGAGGCTAAGGCATGAGAATTGCTTGAACCTGGGAGGAGGAGGTTGCAGTGAGCAGAGATTGTGCCACTGCACTCTAGCCTGGGCGATAGAGCTAGACTCCATCTCAAAACACACAACACACACACACACACACACACACACACACAAAACAATGAAGAGGGCCGGCTGTGGTGGCTCACACCTGTAATCTCAGCACTTTGGGAGGCCGAGGTGGGCAGATCACAAGGCCAGAAGATTGAGATCATCCTAACACAGTGAAACCCCGTCTCTACTAAAAATACAAAAATTAGCCAGGCGTGGAGGTGCAGGCCTGTAGTCCCAGCCACTCGGGAGGTTGAGGCAGGAGAATCGCTTGAACCCAGGAGGCGGAGGCTGCAGTGAGCCGAGATCAAGCCACTGCACTCCAGCCTGGAGACCGAGCAAGACTCCGTCTGAAAAAAAAAAAAACGAAAACAAAAACAACAAAAAAAATAGTGAATAGTTAGTTAGGACCTCAGGGAGAGATGCACAGTGATGGTGGGGTAAAGCTCTCAGCCCAGACGAGGCCTGTCTGACAAGGTGAGACCTGAATGAAGTAAAGGAGCAAGTCATGGGGATGTCCAGGAGAAACGTATTCCAGGAAGCAGCGCAAAAGTCTTGGGGCAGAGTCTTGTTGGTCAATTTGGAGCCACATGGCACCTGCGTGGCTGGTGTGGCGGGAGGAGGGCTAAATCAGAGGGCAGGTGTGGGGTAAGTGGTGCAAAGACTTGTGGGCTGTGCTAAATATCTCAGCCTTTGGTGTCAAATGCAATGGGAGCCATGGAAGGGTTTTGAGCCAAGGGGTGGCGTGGATAAATGAATGAGGTTACACAACTTGAGAGCAGAGAACCTAGGATAGAAACTGGGCTCTCCGAGTGCAGTTTGCTCCCACCCTGCCCCCCCACCCATCATTGCTGTGTCTGTCCCTGGCCACGTGTTCTTCCCTGTGCATTTTATCATCAAAGTGGGGCCTTCCCCTTTCATGGAAGCCTGGTTGTGGGGGCTTAGTCCTGACCTGGTGGCAGGGTCCGTTTTGCTTTGTTTTTCCTGTTTGGAGACTTAGTGTCCACCCTTGGACCCAACGACCCTTACCCAGGTGTGGTGTCTTCCAGCTGATCCCACAGTGGGGCCCAGTTTGCATCAGCTCAGCCTTCCTTAGGCGGCAGCATTTGCTCCCTCCCTGAGTTTGACACCCCGCAGCCTGGCACAGTGCCAAGTATGAGTAAATTGGGCCCAGGGTTCCTGTTGTTTCTATTCACACAGCAGCTGCTTTCTTTACCATGCCATGAACCTGATCTCCCAGCGTTGTCAGTCAGCCCTCTCTTCTCAGGTGCCAAGGGGAAACGAAACTGGTTAGTCTGCAGGAAGCTGAGCCGTCTCCTAAGTGCCCACCCAGCTCCTTGTGCACTAATTACCAGACAGTGGACTGAACCTTTTGCATATTTTATTAGTGAGGACTCTAAGTTTCGAGTGATTGGAAACCCAGTGGGTTTAAATCAAGAAGATTAATTTATGGCCCATGTCTCCAAAAGGCCGGGGAGGCCTTGGCGTTGCCAAGTTGGACCTAAGGGCTCAAATGACTCATCAGAATTAGGTCTTATTCTTTCCATCTCTGCTTTCTTCTGGAAACCTCTATTCTCAGGACCTAGCAAGATGCCAAAATCAGATTACATCCTAATATCTCAATAAGCCCAGATTTACTCTTTAACATTTCTAGTAGACATCTGGAAATTGAGTCTCCATGCCCAGTCCTAAGCCTGTCGCTTTGCCCAGAGAATGCCGTTCTCTGATCCACCAGTTCTGGGTCACCCATTCAGCCCTGGAGCCAGCCTAGGAGTCAGCCCATGTGACCCTCCAGGACCAACGACACAAAGGGGACAGATTCTTAAGGAAGACTAGGGTCAAATTACCAGATACTGGACAAGCCAATATAACAGTTGCCAAGTCACGCTCACTCTTAGTTAATCCTCAGAGAACCTTGTGGCATAGTAATTATCCCACACTGCAGATGAAGAAGGTGAGGCCCAGAGAAGTTAAGCTGGCCAAAAGTATACAGCTGGGTAAGTGGCAGAGCCAGGATTTGAATACAGATTCGCCTTTCTGCAAAATCCATGCCAAGAGTCTCCTGAAACTTGAGAGAAAAGTGTTAAAACAGGATCGAGATGATCCTTGATACCCACTGCCTAAAGCAGCCCTACTGGCATGAGCTCATTCCTTCTTCTAACTTCTTTGAAGCATTTCAGGTGTATTGAAGTCTGTTTTCCAGGAAATCTGATTATGGTGGCAAGTCCCTCCCAGTAAGAACAGAGAGGAGCATTCTGAGATTTTCCTGGAAGGAAATAAGCCTCTCCTACATTGCAGCATATTACCCAAATGTGGGAAAAAAAAACATATGCCCATGACATTCTCTTATATAAATGTGTGGGGGCATGTTTCAAAAGCATATATATTAATATCTTCTGTGTGTATGTATATAAATATAGGTATTTATCCCTCTGCTGGATTCATAAGCATCAAGTGATTCAAACATTAATTACAATCTCCTTGGTGAGGGAAAATATTTTTCCTTCTATCATGTTCATTTCAGGATCATCTGAAGTTCATCTTTTTAGAGGGTACTGAATCATCTGGCAACGCAATGTTCTTTAATTGTTAGATTGTATACACATTTTGCTGTTACTTTTTCTGAACCTCCTACTCCCTTGATTTTTATCATTAACTGTGAGAAATCACTTCAGTGTGCTAGGCATATACATTCGTATATATACACACACTGCTATTATTATATATAATCTCAATAAATTCTGACAGTGCTTTGAAACAGGCACTACTATTATTGTTGTTATTATGGATGAGGAAAGTGAGTTTAAACAATCTGCCTAATGAAACATGAAGATCCTAGGGAATGACGGAATTGGGACTCAAATTTGGAGTTCTTTCACTTCAGAACAGAGTTTCTCAGCCTCAGAACGACTGACATTTATCCATGATATTAACTACTACACTATTATGGAAGTAGAGAAGAAAAAAAAAAAAAACACTGGAATTCCAAGTTTCCAAGGCTACCAAGGAGGCTAAAACATCTATTGGGGATTCAGTGGAAAATTTGCGGAAATCTATCATTGTTATAAGTGCATACGTTTTGATCCCAGCAATTCCACTAGAAATGCTGGCACAAATGTGCAAGGATGTAAATATAAAAAATATTCAATGCAGTATTGTTTATAGTAGGGAAAGCTGGCAATACTTACATGTCCATCACTAAGAAATCAGTTAAATAAATTAGAATGCATGACTCCAGGGGACTGCAGTGTCACTGTTTCTTAAAGTAGGCAGAACCTCTAAATACAGACATGTGGACAGGTAAATAAGAAATAGTTTAATTTTTTTAGGTTGCCAAAGAAAGCATAATTCCAGTTTTAGGGGAAAAAAGTTAGCATCTATGTCTGCATGGAGATGGGATAAAGGTGAATGTAAATTTGATTGTGCACCAAAAAAATTGCTGGAAAAATATAAATGAAACTGGTAACAGTGGTTACATCGGGGAAGTTTTTATTCTGGGGAAGGGATGTTCAGTTATACTTTATAATCCTTATTTATACTGTTCTCAACAGGAGGTGGTTTTGCCCCTCAGGGGACATTTGGTAATGTCCCCATTTTGGTTGTCACAACTCAGGGAGTGGGGTTTGCTACTGGCATCTATTAGGTAGAGACCAGGAATACTGCTAAATATTATCGATTACACAGAACAGCCCTCACAATGTAGGATCATCCTGCCCAAAATGCCAATAGCACCAAGATTGAGAAACTCTACTTGTAACCCTAAGCGTCTGAGTTTATTATAATAAGCATTCATTAATCTTGCACTTTAAAAAAAATCTCGGAAACACAGTCTCCATTCTGATACTTGAGTGGAATTATTGCTGCTGGTGCCTTCATAGATCAAATCAAGTCACAACTTTAATACTTTTGCCATATGGACATAATATACTTTTTCTTCTATTACCAGAATAATTTCTTCATTCGAATGTAGGATTTGTATATATTTATCTTTCAGAAGAATTTACCATCATCTCAAAGATAGGCAATCTTATAATATATGTCCCATCTCACAGATTAAAAAAAAAAAAAAAAAAAAAAAAAAACCTGATACCTGGGGAAGCTCATTGTTTTCATGGACAACCAATGCCAGCTAGAACCTTGGTAAACAAATGTAATAGTTTCTGGAAATATTAAATTGCTTGATCTCAAACATCTGTACTTTGCTGGAGACTCAAAGAAAAAGCACTGAGCTATATTTTCAGTTCTTTAATTGGGATAAGAAGTAAGTTTCCTAAGTAATCCTTCATTCTCTATGAGAGGGTATGTACTCCATCATTTTTTCCTCCGAACAGAAATACTTCCTGCTCACTGAGCATTCACATTTCGGTTTGGAGATACAGGGTGAGTATCCCTTATTTGAAATGCTTAGGAACAGAAGTATTTCTGATTTTGGATTGTTTCAGATTTTGGAATACGTGCAAAGAGCATCCGTAATTCACATATTTGACATTTGTGATGCTCCAACGAGCCTTTCCTCTGAACGTCATATCAGCTCTCAACGTTTCAGATTTTGGAGTCTTGGATTTCAGGTTTTCAGATTAGAGATGCACAACCTGTGACACATCTCTTCTGTCATATTCTGCTCTGTAGCATAGCCATGGTGTGTTGGGTTTTGACACATCAACATTCTGAGTGCAAGATGATACTGAGTGTGACTGGTGTGGAGTGAGCTGCGAGTGAAGTTTCTAATGAGGAGGAAAAGTGTGCTGTAAAATCTGTCATGGTCCTTGTGACACCAGTAGCTCTCACTTAGCAAGACACTAGCTACGGCCATCAGCGTGTCAGTGGCCCCAGGACAGAAGGAAGTTGCTGAGCCAACGACCAAGACTTGAAGTGGCCTGTCTTAAGCACCCTCTTCCCCAACTCTGAAGTGTAAGTCACAGAGTTCTTGGACCCCAGCCCCAGTTCCCCAACCTTTAAGGATGCAGATGGTGCTGCTTGTATGTTTTGGGGTGCTTTCTTTCTTTCTTTGTTTTTAGACATGGAGTCTCACTCTATTGCCCAGGCTGGAGTGCAGTGATGCAATCACAGCTCGCTGCAGCCCGGAACTCCTGGGTTCACGTGATCCTCCTACCTCAGCCTCCTGGGTAGCTGGGACTACAGGTGCACACCACCATGCTCAGCTAATTTTTTGAAAATTTTTGTAGAAACAGGGTCTCACTTTTGCCCAGGCTGGTCTTGAACTCCTGGCCTCGAGTGATCCTCCCAGAGTGCTGGGATTACAGGTGCAAGCCATTGCACCCAGCCCTTTATTTTTAAAAAATTACTTCTCATATTTGTCAGGATGAGATAAGTTATGTGGTGACAAAGAAAAGTCCCCAAATCTCAATAGCTTAAAACAACAAAGATGCATTTCCCACTCACTCTCCATGCCCACAGTGGGTCAGCTGAGGGCTTCTTCTGGGACTCAAGATGACTAGAGCAGCCACCATCTGGCACCAGCATGGCCTGCCCCTGTGAGAAGGGAAGAGCACAGCGGGTCATACGCTGACTTTCACAGTGATGTCCTCACTTCTGGTCACATTTCTCTCAACCTTCCATGATTTCAAAAGGGTGGGAAAGTGCAGCCAGAAAATACACACGAGAATCCAAAAGGGGAAGAGACCCAGGATATTTGTAAATGGTTCTAGTGATTTCCACAGTCCACTGGTAGTTGGTGTAAACATCATGTGCACATCTGAATTCCTGGATCCTTTTGAGAAATCACAGGATCTTAGGACAATATGTATGGTGTAGGGAAGGCGGCACTCACGAATAGTGACTCCATTTACACGAGACATTTCCCCCTCAGTTCCCAGGCTCTACCTATCCTGATTCATTCACCTAAGGAAACAGCTTGGTCCCTGTAGGAATTTGGATTGGCAACTTTTGAATTAAAGTCTAATCCAGTGGTGACAGTTCACCCATGGAGTCAGATAACCTGGCTTTGAATCTGGGAGCCACCCTTATGGCTGAGTGGATTTCATTCTCTGCACCTCAGCTTCTCCACCTACGAGTAGTAACCCCGGAGGGATGTGGTGAGGCATAAGTGAGAAAATCCATATAAAGCACTTAAATGAGCGCCTAGGACAGAGACAACACAACTGTTCCATCATCATCGTCTTTCCAAAGTGCCACTCTGCATGTACCTTTAACTTACACACACAAAAATGGGGTCACACAGTAAGTGCTGTTGATGGACAGATATTGACCAGCTCCGCTCCTTTCTCTGTATCTGTTTCCTGTCTTATAAATCAAAAGGGTCGGCCCAGAAGCTTTCTGAGGTCCTTTCCAATTCTGACATTCTGTGACTCCAAGATCCAAGGAGGGCCCCCAGATTCCTTCTTGAGCTTTCAAAGCGTTCCCGATGTGTGTGTGCTTTAGAGTGGGTCTGGACAGTGTATCTGTCAAGGGGGCTGCAGGCAAGGGGGGAGACACGAAGCCAAACTATGAGACAAGCATGGGAACAGCCTTAACCACAAGCTCTAGCCTTGAACCCATCCAAAGAACACTGATGTGAGCCAACTGTGCATATCTGTTGATGAATCTTCCCAGGAAATGATGTTCTAGAACCCTCCACAGCCACGTGACCTCTGCCACCAACATCAGCCATCATCTGGACTGGTCTTTTCATCCAGGGCACTCGGTGGCTAGCCAAAGGACCCCCAGCCCATGCTGAATGCCAGGATTTGTATTTTTATCTTGCCCTGCAGGCTGCCTCGCCTTGAGCAATGCTGTGTGATGACAGAGGTATTATCACCCTAAGCTAAAATATTCACCAATAACGAGACAATGAAAACAGTTGCTAGAAGTCTGTGCGGTGAATGCAGAGGAAGCAAACTCTGTTAATTATTCAGGAAATCCTCTTCATAAATTCATTTAGATTTCTGCAAATGAGTTAGTATTTGATTAAAAAAACAAAACAAAACCCTGGGAACTCAGCCCAAGCAGTAGAGTAGGTATAGGCTTGAACAAGTTCAGGAATTAGACAGCCTTGGACGTTCAGCCCCATGACCTTAAACAAGTCTGTGCCCCCTCAACACTTCTGTTACCTGTCTACAAAGTGGGGGTGCTAATACTAACCTGTGGTGTTGGGAAGGTGGAACTAACAGGATGCATTCTGTGTACTTCACAAAGGGTCTGGCACATGAGCCCTTAATGCATGTTATGAACAGGGTAACTTCACTGCAGCTTTCTCATTAACCATCCCTGTGAATAGCTCTAAGGAGAGGGCAGAGTCTCAAGGCTATTCATGTTTGAATGAAGGTGCTAGAAAGAGACAGTGGCGTAAGGGACCCTGCATGCCTCATATCAAGACACATGTGAACACAAGGAAACATGGCTCCAGTGTTGCAGCTGCTTCTGATTTTTCAAGATAAATTTTAAAAGCATAATATTTAGGTGAAACCTGATTTTTAAATGTTGACATTAAACAATGCCTGTTTGGTGTCTGTAAAACAGACTCTAACTCTTCATATCCTGAAAGATAACATGACTTTATTAAGGTATAATAGAAGCTTGTTTCTGTCTTATATAAAGGTCTAGGTAAGTGGTTGAGAGCTAGCAGGACACTTCTTGGTGTTGGGATCCCAAGTACCTTCTCTTTGGTTGCTCTGCCACCATAACACAAGGCTTCCTTCTCATGGTCCAAGATGGCTGCCCTGGATTCTACCATTATATGCACATTCCAGCCAGCAGGAAAGGAAAAGCAGTGGAAGGCAGACCCCTCTTTTTAAAGATATAACCTGGAAATCACAAATATTACCTCCACTCACAGCTCAGTGTCTAGGGCATTGCCACAAAGCTGTATCTATCTGACAGAGGCTGGGAACTGTAGTCTCTATTCTGAGTGGTCAAATACCAAGAAACAGGAGATCTATGAGTGAAAGAAAAAAGAAACAAAGCTACAACAAGTAATTCAGACTTAAGAAAAACACTATGACAACCAAGCAAAATACAGTCACGGGCCATTTTGGAGCAAAAAAAGAACCATTCTCTACTGAGAATGTGATGAGAGTGTCCTTATAATAAAATGTCCTGTGTGTTAAAACTACTGCTGCCTTCAACATCAAAATAGGTTCCATGCATGGAGTGCATACTCCATGCATGGATGTGGTGTTAGGTGCTAAACATACATAGATTTTCGCTGACTCTGTAAACAACCCTTCAAGGTAGACACCGTCGTCACTTTTAATTGGCAGTGGGAACAGAGGTCAGAAGGGGAGATGGGATGTGGCCAAGTTAGTTAACAGGTTTGTAAGTGGCTGAGTGGCAATCCCATCTCAGGCCTGTCTGCCCCCAGCTCCTTTTGTGGTAGTCTGTGCTTGAATACAGTTGGCACTGACCTTCCTCTCCGCTCACCATTCTGCATCATTCTCCATCTTGTGCAAAGGAGGAACTCAGAGCCACAGTGTCACAACCTGGACTCCAGAGCCCCAGTGTAAAGCCGATCAAAGACAGCCCAGGACCCATTCTGACTTCTGGCCTTTCCCATTGTTCTTTGATCTTTGTTTTCATAGTTACAAATTCCTCCACCTACTTACATTTTTAAAAGAAGGGGAGGGGAAAGAGAGAGCGCGAGCAAAATAATGACTTCTTAGCCGGAACTGCTTTTCTTCAAAATCACGAATAATTGTTTTCCTGCTCCGTCTGGGAAGGCATTCCCCTCTCATCTTTTGCCCAGGACTTGGCAATCCACTTTCCATCTCCCCTTCGCTTGTCTTTCTTTAGCATCCATGTTCCGTGCAATCCATCATCAGAGCCATTACCCTCCTCCTGATCAAGGGTGGAATGGAAAAGCTCCCTCTCCCTTCAACACCTACCACCAGCTCTTTGATTTGCCGGGCGTGGGCAGCAGGAAAGTTTCCGGCGGATGACCTCAGACCCTCTCCATAGAGAGCCCCACCAGCAGCTCATCACCATCAGTCTGCAAAGTGAGAACTCAAGTCAGGCTCTTTGGAAACAGTCAGCAAATGGCTTCTAGTTCACTCAGTGCAGAAAAGCTTTTCTTTTTTCCCCTTTTGTATGGGGTTTGGTGAGTGGGGGGTTCTAACAGCTGCTCACTACACACCTACAGCCACCCACTGGGCTTGCCAGTGTTCTGTGCAACACGCCCTGCATCACAGGTTTCAATAACAACAAACTCTGCACATTTTTAAAATCAAGATAAAGTAGGTCAGAGATTCACCCAGCTGGCCAGTAAACCAGGGCAGAATTTCTCTCGTTCATTCTCTATTCTACTGAAACTCTCTGAAACTCAGTCTTCATGCCTATGAAATGGACAGAATAATCATATATATTTCATGAAGTTGTTGGGAGTATTCATTGACATCGTGTTTGTGAAATGCCCAGAAGCCCTTACGAAGGGCATCAGGCCCTTTCTAAGCAAGAAAGGAAAGCTGACTTGGATGAACATTGGCTATTGGTACTGAGCTAACAAAGCAGCTATGAGGACCAGAGAAGGGCCCCTAACCCCTTCTCTAGCCTCTTTTCTCACCTTTCCATGACTCCAATTTTGTGTTCTGATAATGCCAGATTCCTTCTAGTTTCCCTCATGTAACATGTTCTGACTGGGCCCCCATACTCCTATTCACAGTGCTCTTCCAGTACGAATTCCCGCCCCCACCCCTCCCATCTTCATGGTTAACATACATTCAACCTAAAACTCAACTGAGAGGTCACCTCCTCCAGGAAGCCATTCATGATTGCCTCTTTACTTTTCCCAAGCTGAGGCACATCCCATCCCCAGTGACCTAGAGAGTCTTAGTTTATCTTTAAGTGGATTTTTCAGACATTTTAAATGTTTTACTGTCTTTACCGTTAGGTAGTGCCCTCCATAAAGGAAGCGCTTGTGTCATATGCATCTTCGAATTCTTAGGATTCAGCTTGGGATCGTACACTGAAACTGCTGAAACACCTCTCAGAGTAGACAAGGAAGGAAAGGAGAGACGAAGGGAGATGGGGTGGGGAAGGAGGAAGAAAGAAATGGTGAGTGAAGCACACGGCACAGTGCCCTAAGGGGAAAGAAAGCAGCATTTGAATCAATAGTAGGTACTTTAGGCCGGGCGGTGGCTCACACCTGTAATCTCAGCACTTTGGGAAGCCAAGGCAGGTGGATCTCTTGAGGTCAGGAGCTCGAGACTAGCCTGGCCAACACGGTGAAACCCTGTCTCTACTAAAAATACAAAAATTGGCCTGGCTTGGTGGTGCGTGCCTGTAATCCCAGCTACTCAGGAGGCTGAGGCAAGAGAATTGCTTGAACCTGGGAGGTGGAGATTGCAGTGAGCTGAGATTGTGCCACTGCACTCTAGCCTGGGCGACAAAGTGAGACTCCGTCTCAAACAAACAAACAAAAAAATATATATATAGAGAGAGAGAGAGGCTACTTAAAAAAATGCTTTGTGTTTGGTATATTTAGTTGTTCTTACTGCCGCTGCTGATTTACTCTATTACTAACCAAAGAGCAGGGTTAAGTCTGCAAAGAAACACACCTTCCCTTTTCAATGACGAGGTTAGTGTCTTCACAAATAAAGCATCTGATACATTAGTCTGAGACGTTAGATACAAATTATGACTAATAATTTGCCCCATTTTCCAAGTTTTCTCTGATTGTGTTGATTGACTCAACAACAACTCAGCTCCTGATTCAGAGATGAACCAAAGAAAGTCTTGCCCTCACGGGGCTGAGAGTCTCGATGGAGAGACATTCGTAGGGAGCTGTGTAATATCAGCAGAGGCGTGTCATAGGAAGACTGATGAAGCAGACGATGGAGAGAGTTGGTTGAGTTGGTTGCTATTTAAAAGGGGTTGTCTAGGAAGGGTCTTTGATAAAGCAACTGAATAAAGAGCTGAAGGTAGTAAGTGTTAAGATCAAAGGATCTTTATAGGAGATCCAACCACCTCCCTCTAAATGGTAGTGTGATGTGTGTAAACCTCAGAGTATTTGCAGAAAGGAGATAACTATTTGGGAGTTGCGTGTATCAACATATTCCAGAATACATAGGATGTTGGTAGAAGCCACCTGAAGATAAAACAGTCTGTTGATTCTGGCAAAACAGATAAACAATATTTACTATCTTTATTCTAGAACTCTTTAGAGCTTTTAATAGATCAATACACATTGCAGATCTCCAAGTGGGAGCTAGAGCATTTAGTATTTCCCTAACAGAACTCCTTATTCAAGAAGCATATTGTAGCCGGGCACAGTGGCTGACTCCTGTAATCCCAACACTTTGCGAGGCTGAGGCGGGCAGATTACCTGAGGTCAGGAGTTTGATACTAGCCTGGCCAACATGGTGAAACTCCGTCTCCACTAAAAATACAAAAATTAGCAGGGTGTGGTGGTGGGCGCCTGTAATCCCAGCTACTTGGGAGGCTGAGGCAGGAGAACTGCTTGAGCCCAGGAAGTGGAGGTTGCAGTGAGCTGAGATTGTGCCACTGCACTCCAGCCTGGGTGACGGGAGCAAGACTGTGTCTTCAAAAAAAAAGATATTGTACCACTTGTATTCAGAGGAATGAATGTATTTTGGTAAAAACGACTTTTGAGTGGGTACAAAATCTAAAGAAATATTCTTATATTACTCTGTCTCACACACACGCGCACGCACACACACACACACACACACACACAATTCAGGTGGATTTGCATTGGAACCCTGTAAGTATACAAGCTCTTTCGCTGTAGAGAACTAAAGAAAACATCAAGATATCAAGTAGTTTTATTTATTTATTCCATAATATTTTCTGGAAAACATTGGCTTGTCTGAGTTACTTACAGGCCTTCCCACCTGGCAAAAATCATTTCAAATCGTAGAAAAAGAGCCACAGAAGTGGAAAGTATCAAGAACATGGGCTGGACTCACAGGCAAGCCCTGCCAAGGTCTCACAAGAGTCTCTGTTTGTGTTGCTTCTAAAATGGGGTCCAGCTGCAGGACAGATTTTTGATTTTAATCAAAAGAAAGGTGCTAACCCATAGAACGGACCTTTGCAGGAGAAAGAAACAATTGTGGATGGATGTGAAAACCGAGGCAGCTGTTGCTTCACATAGATAATGTGCCCATTACCTTTTGGAACAAAATTAAACATTTTCAAGTGTATTAAGATACACATAACATGCAATTTATCGTCTGGAACATTGTTAAGTATACAGTTTAGAAGTGTCATGTATATTTGCATGGTTGTACCACCAATCTCCAGAACTTTTTCATCTTGCCAAACTAAAGCTCTATACCCATCAAATGACAATTCCTCATTCTCTCCTACTCCCCAGATCCTGGCAACCACTATTCTATTTCCTGTTTCTAAGAACTTGACTATTTTAGGTACCTCATGTATGTAGAATCATGCCATAGTTGTCTTTTTGTGACTGGCTTATTTCACTTAGCACAGGGGTCCTCAACCCCTGGACTGCGGGTCGCTACTAGTCCATTGCCCACTAGGAGCCGGGCTCCACAGCAGGAAGTGAGTGGGGGACCAGCAAGTGCGGCATTAGATTCTCATAGAAGTACGAACCCTACTGTGAACTGTGCACGTGAGGGATCTAGGTTATGTGCTCCTTGTGAGGATCGAATGCCTGATGATCTAAGGTGGAACAGTTTCATCCCAAACCTCCTTCCTCCCCTGAGCCACCAGTCCTTGGGAAAATTGTCTTCCTTGAAACCAGTCCCTGGGGCCTAAAAGGGTTAGGGGACTGCTGCCTTAGCATAACATCTTCAAGGTTCTGTGATAACACAGATCAGAATTGTTTTCTTCTTTAAGGCTGAGTATTATTCCTGTGTATGCATATACTACATTTTGTTTAGTCATTCATCTGTTGATGGACACATGGGTTACTTCCACCTCTTGGCTTTTACGAATAATGCTACTACAAATATAGTACACAAGCATATATGGCTGTACAAATATCTCTTAGAGACCTTGCTTTCATTGATGTTGGATACATACCCAAAAGTGGGATTGTGCCTGTTAGATTGCATTTCTTAAAACAGCTCTATTGTGATATAATTCATATACCATAAAATTCACCTCTTAAAATGTAAAATTCAACAGTGTTTAGTATGTTCACATAGTTGTGCAACCATCATCGCAATATCTAATTTAGAACATCTTCATCACCCCAAAAAGAAACTTCATATCCTTTAGCAGTCACACCCCATTCCTCCCTTCCCTGGGCCCTAGGCAGCCTCTGGTACACTTTCTGTCTCTATAGATTTACCTGTTCGGAGCCTTTCATATACATGGAGTTCTACACTATGTGATCACTTGTGTCTGGCTTCTTCCACTTAGCATAATACTTTCAAGATTCATTCATGTTGTATCAGTACTTCATTCAATTTTATTGCCAAATAATATTTCATGAAATGGATATGCCACATTTTATTTATTCATTCATTTGTTCATGGACATTTGGGTTGTTTCTGCTATACACATTACTTTTGTTCCTTGCCAATGACTGCATATCTCTAGCCTCATAACATTCAGAATTTCCCTTTTCTCTACCAAATGTGCTTAGGTTTCAGGGACAAGCAAGGTCCTCTGTGAAAATGTAGCCAAGAGAACGGTCTAGGTAGCAGACAATGGATTCATTCCCCCACCATCTTATTCCCTCCAAATAAAAAAGGAAGAAAAAGAAAACTGCTTCCATTCAGCTTAAAAGCTATATATGTATGTATATGTGTGTATATGTATATTTTTCTCGATATCTAATGGAAGAGACTTGTGCTCTTTAGGGAAATCAATAGGAGGGATAACAACCGATTATACTATGAGAAAGAAAATTTTAAAAGACTCTTTGGAAATAGCGCATACATAAAACATTTCTGAACTATCTGCAAATGCAGAAATTATGCCTCAATGTAAGGGATCCATGCCAAAGTAAAAGTCTGCTCAGGCTTTTATGAATTTCAGTGTTAGTGGCAGGTTGATCACTCCAGTATCTGTGAAAGCCACTGCATTTGTCCCATGTTGTCCATTGCCACGAGAGGAAGGGGCCACCGTGACTGCGCCCTAACTGAACTCATAGTGTTTTCTGTATCACAGTTCTTGACCACATGTGCAATAGCATTTTGATTTTATTGAATGCCAGATTAAAAGATCCTTAGGGGTTTGGACAACATATCTCCTTGCTCTGGAATTGAAAAGACATTGAAGTTAGATCCGGAGCGAATCGAGGAACGATGTACCACGAGGTGGCCCACACAAAAGCTATGTGGGCAATTATCTCATGATTTGAGCAGCCTGACAAACTTCTCCCTTCTCACTCATATTTCACATAGATGCAGCCATGGTCCAACTTTGTTACAAAGAAAGAGAAACTTGTCATTTGTTTGATCATCAGCATGGTGTAAGAATTTGCCTGTCACTTGTTTAGGATAATGGCTGAATTTTTCAGTTTTCAGTTGATGCTTGGCAGCTTCGATGCGTTAGATTGCTCTCAAACAACTGAAAGAAATCCACACATCCTATCCGTTGTCAAGCTCATTTAGCAGATTATTCTAAGACTAAAGTAAGGGAAGGTAGCTTGTGCTATGAATCTCTTAAGAAAATATTACACAGTGTGAACAAAAGCAAATCCACAAAACTTTAAAATATCAGAGCCCAGAGAGAACTTAGAAATCCTTCCATTGAAACATCTGAAAACTCACATGCTCACAGAGTCCAGGTAAGTAGCAAGCCAACAGCAAGAGATGCAGATTGAGCCTTCGCCGCCCTAGGAGGGGTTCTAGGCATAGTGTGCCAGACTGTATGTTTTCATAAAATTTGCAAAAGTAAGACGTTTAACTTTAATTCATTAATAGGGCTGTCACTTTCTGACATCCTCCTTTTCTTCTCCCTTATGTTAGGGTGTTAGATGGCATTGGCGTCGCCCCAGGAATTTTGTATTCATGGGCTATAGGCACTATTTATTTATAATTTCTCCTGCAGTAACAGACATGCTACAGACACATTCTATGCATAATTTTGTGTTCTTCTTATTAAAGGAAGATGTTTTCCAGCTTTTAAAACTTCAGGATCCACAAAACCAGCAGGTCAGATAGACACTATGGCAAACTGGAATGCTCTTGCTCATTTAAAGGAGGTGTTTTTGCTTAGTTCCTGACAATTACCGTCAGGTGAGAATTGAAGGGCTCGGTGTGGTCAGTTCTCTCAAGGGAAGCCAGAAATCCAGATTTATATGTCAAATCTTCTGATTTCAAAATGCTGATAACTAACCGAACAACACTAATCTGAAGGCTGAATTTGATCTGTGGGCTGTCAGTTTTTATCCTCAGGCTAAATTCAACCCTTGCTATTGATGATGATAAAAAGCAAATGAGCAGGTCTAAAAATAATTAACCCTCTATTCACACCATTGTCTTCCACAGGTTTTATATTGAAATCGTCAACCTGGTTTTCTTATAATCATTCGTTGAGCATTTCTTGAGTGTTAAGTGTGCATTTTAAGTACATTTGGGTTTTCCTCAAGTTTAGCTCTTGATTAAATGAGTCCAAAGTAGTCCACATCCAGGTTCAGAGTTAGGAGACAGGACTGGTTGTGAAACTATCTCACTGTGCAGGATTCTGAAAACAATTCATGAAAATTTGCAATAATTCAGACAAGGCTTCAGATCCTTATTAAGAGAAAAGTTTCAAAAAGTGGTGTGGGATTTTATATTTATGGACATGTTATTGTAATCCTGCTGTTAGTTATAATTCTTTTGCATGAACTTTGAGTGATTTATAGTGCCCAGAGGTAATGAATCTATTCCCCTTTTTACTCCTCCTCTCGTTGGAACATTTGCATCAGTTTTCTCCACTTCTCAAACATTTTTTTCAGTTGATATTTCCATGGCTGGACCCTTCTTATCACTGAGGTCTCAACTGACATGTTACCTCTTTAAAAAAATCTTTCCAGAAGATCTTAGCTAAATTCACCAACTCCCAGCTCTCTAACCCAGGGGCAGATAAACTGTGGCTCACAGTTTGAATCCAGCCTGTAGTCTGGCTTTGTAAATAAAGTTTTATTGGCACTCAGCTGCATTTATTTGTTTACCTCCTGTCCGTGGCTGCTTTTGTGCTACCCCAGGAGACTTGAGCAGTTGCAACAGAGACAGTGTGGCCTGTGAATCCCAAACTATTTACTATCTGGCCCTTAATGGAAAATGTTTGCCAACCTAAGACTTTTCCATTGCTATTTTATTTTCTTCACAGTAATGCTTATCTAAAATTACTTATTTTTTTACTTGTTTGCTTGTTTGTTTCTGAACTCTACTCTTAGAATCTGAGCTCCTCGAGAGTTATTTTATCTATACCCAGAACACAGTAAGTACACAATATATTTTGGTTGCCTGAACTTAATAAATTCCATGCTTCAGCCTTTTTTCTTATAGCAGAGAGGGCTCCTAAAGTCTTTCTGTGCAGGTGGGTCCTGAGGATCCTGCTGCTTTTCAGTACTACAGGGAATATCAGGCCAAGTTTTTTATTGTTTCTGGTTGTGCAAACTGGACCAACTGTATACACTGAGACAGGTGATGCCTAAATACCAGACCCTTGAACTGGATGAGGAAAAGCCAAGATGGGAAACCACTGGAAAACATCACAGTCTGTTGATTCTGTGTATCATTTCGCCCAATGCCGTTGTCATTATCAAGGGCTAACTCTTATTTGTCAAGTAAAGAAAGACTACAGGTTCAACTGACTTCTAAGTTAGCAAATATTTTGGTTTCTCCCTATCTAGTCAAATAAATGAGTTTCTTCTTCTAAAGCCTCAACTCACCTAAGGACAGAGTTCTTTGTTTTTCTCTGCTTAATTGCATCACCTTCCTCCATACCAACTACACAAACCCCAGCACACACTCAGCCACAGATTACCATCCTGTGTCCTTGTCACCTCATGCATTTTACCTGCTGGAAATAAATGCTCACACTCTGTCCAATCCCATCTTTCCCTGCACCTGGACATGCTTCAGAATTCCTTTTGTCTGTTCCTCTCTCTCACGTGCCTGAACTCTTCTGTGACTTAGAATCTCTAGCACATGATTCAGAACCTTAGGATCTGTCCAGTGGCTTCTTGTCTATTAGTAATTTTTGTTGTCTCAATGATATGGTTTGGCTGTGTCCCCACCCAAATCTCATCCTGAATTGTAGCTCCCATAATTCCCGCATGTCGTGGGAGGGACCTGGTGGGAGGTCATTGAATCATCGGGGCAGGTTTTTCCTGTACTGTTCTCATGATAGTGAATAAGTTTCATGAGATCTGATGGTTTCATAAAGGGCAGTTCCCCTGCACCGCTCTCTTGTAAGATGTGCCTTTGCTCCTCCTTCACCTTCCATCATGATTGTGGGGCCTCCCCAGCCATGTGGAACTGTGAGTCTGTTAAACCTCTTTTTCTTTGTAAATTACCCAGTCTTGGATATTTCTTCATAGCAGTATGAAAATGGACTAATACACCTAGTACCTTGTAAGCATGCACCATTTTTACTCATATTTATATCTTCCTCTTTTACTCAATTTGCGTTTGGCTGAAATTGAGTCTCTAGTACCAGGCCCCTGGCTTTGTGCTGGGAGTTATGCCAGGCACTAACAAGACCACTGAAATTTCCCAGGAGCCCTAAAACCTTCCTTTGGGAGTTCCCATACCATATAGAAATAAGCCTGTTAAAATGCACCCACTTGCCAGGTTACGTATGTTTTTTTTCTTTTAAGAAATCATAATAATTCATTTGCTTTTTATGTTATGTTATTTATTATAATCATAACTTCTTTTTATGTCTCAACCAATGCATATTTGGTCATATTCCCAAGGATTTGAAGTCCCTTGAATTTTTTAGAGGCCCTGGAGAAGCTGGTATACCTAATATACCATGCCCCAAATACCTACTGTATTCATACTGCTTTAGCAGCCCTGAATACTCACAGATACAGTGATGAATACGCATGGTTCTTGTCCTCAGGGAGTCCAGAGTCCAGGGAGTGAGGTGCAGGTAAGCAGGTGGTAACAGAAAACTGTGAGAAGATCCATTGTGAAGGATGGGCAGAAGCTAAATAAGATTTGAGGACACGGACAGAAATGGGGTCAGGAAAGGGCATGGGGGTCCCCTCCCTGGAGGAAGTAATGTCTTAGATTGGTGGTCCCCAACCTTTTTGGCACCGGGAACCAGTTTCGTGGAAGACGATTTTTCTAGGACTGGAGGTAGGGGGATGGTTTCAGGATGAAACTGGTTCCACCTCAGATCATCAAGCATAAGTTAGAGTCTCATGAGGATTGCACAACGTAGATCCCTCGTACGTGCAGTTCACAATAGGGTTCAGGCCCCTAAGAGAATCCAGTGTCACTGCAGATCTGACAGGAGGTGCAGCTCGGGCCATAAGACTCGCTGGCCCACCACTCACCTCCTGCTGTGTGGCCTGGTTCCTAACGGGCCACAGACTCGTACTGGTACGGGTGTGTAGCCCCAGGGTTGGGGACCTCTGTCTTTGATGGCCTCAAACAATGCAAAGTGGAAGGATCCAACATGAATTCTGCCTGTCAAAACACAGCTAATTTCCTGCAAGTTAGCCTTGATAATCCTACCTAATCCACAAACTAATTCACCTGAAGTCACAATCATGACCGGCTACAGTTTGTGGGGCCTGGTGCAAAACGGAAAGGCAGGGCCCCCTGCAGAATTTCAAGACAGCAACAGCAGGGCATTAAACCATGTATGGGCCCTTCTGAGCACGGGGCCCTGTCTGACAGCACAGGCCACACACCCATGAAGCTGACCCTGTTAGTTGTTCTAAAAGTGGGGCCAGTGTCATTCAAAAGATAGTAGGAGAAAATAAAACACCATGTTCTAAAGCCCCAAGTACATAGCAGATGCTCAACCAAGGTTTGTGGAACGAGGCTGAGTTTCTTTAGTTTATTTTGCTTTTCTTGGAAATAAGCCTGACCAGGTGGCAAATGTCTGTAAGAAAGCAGTTACTTTGTCATTTTCTCTTTCTAGAAGCTCAGCACAGATGCAGAGATCCAGGTCTGGCCTGGGGAAACATGACCAGTCTGGCTGCCTTTTGTCTTGGAGATGACTTGGGTATTAATACATATATTTCATTTGTTTGAAATATATACGTGCATTTAAATCTGTATACAAAACCTTTTGGTGGACATTTTTTCCACATCCTATCCTGACAGAAGATGATGATAAACTCATGCTAGTGGGTTTTATTAAGGCTCATTGAGTGTATTTTCAGAAGCTGCCACACAATGAAACGTATTAAACATTTTTTCCCTGTCTGTAAATGTGAGTAGTCTTGAATTGCCAAGCCAGGTAAAATGAGTCCATGGATAACTCTTAAATGCATTAAACTCCTAAAAATATTAGATCCTTCTGCAACAGATGAGGTTTGGTAGTGCAGCTCATTAGCATTTGAACAAATTTGTGAGACTTTTAAGGCATGTTGTTGGATTGAGCTAAGTAGATGAACACAGTGAATTCCAGACCCTAATGGCTCCATTTATCAAGGGAGCAGGTTTTAACATAATGCATAAACCTTTCTCATATGGCCATTTTACTATGCATTTAATTCTATTGCAACATGGTGCTTTGGGCAGGGGAAATGAAAAACTTAAACAAGGTTAACATTCCGAGAAAAGACTAGGAAAAAATCAATACCCCCATCCCTCCCCAAATAAAAGATGATTTACAAAAATGAAAATCTATATCGATAACAGAGTCTTACAGATGACAAAATACACCAGTGATGGTTTGTAACTAGGACATGAGCTGCCATTTCTACGGAATTCATATCCAGTTTTAGGGCCAATGTTATGAAAATGTTTTAGTGTGATTAGTAAAAGGTTATTAAAGACCCTCCTACAGCTTTGAGATTTATTTTGAGGACAATGAAGAATTCTATCTCACTTATTTCGTTTCACTTTCCTATTGACTTCAAAAAGTTGTCCTTTTTTCTGTTTATGTACGCTTAAGAAGAAGAGCTAAAGTGACTGCCTTTCTTCCTACTCAGGAAGATTTGCCAGAATTTAACACTAACACTTCATCCCTTTGGAATACCCAGTCGTTCAAAATTTTTTGTTTTGCCTATTAGCGAGTTAAAAATACCCTAGCTTCATGACATTTGCAGATGTAGCATTATGGTTTTGTCTATCAAGGAGGCAGCCAAAGGCCAAGGGTTTGTATTGTGCAGGGTGGCATTTCTATGGAAAAGTGTGTAATTTTACTAGTGAGCTGCCCAGAGCTACGTCAAAATGTAGATTTGCGGCTTCTCTCTTGGGCTACATTGTCTCTGCCTGCCAATGTAGTTGTAAAGCAGTGCACACAAAACAGGTCACTCTTTACAAATGACTTTTGATTCTATATTTATACGGCCATTAAGAAACTAAAGAAGTCAAAATTTTTCAGATCTACCTCACTGAATTTTATGAAGGAAAAGATATGCTTTGGTGGATTCATAAATTTAGGGGATTTTGAGGGCTGTAGAATGTATCTCCAACAAATGGCAAGGGTCTATGGCGAATAACTCTGATTTCTCAGGAGCTGTTTCCCTGCTGCTTACACAGAAAACACTTCACTACTAATACCTAAAACAACCCCGTAGTTGCTTCTTCTATCCAAACTATTATCCAAAGTTATTTCCTTAAAAAGTTGAGTCTTCCCAATTTCCTTGCCTCCTGAATGAAACTGGTTTTCTATACAGTGCTAGGCAGGACACAAGTATTAACAGGATAAGTTATGCTAAGTTAGATAGCTGAAACTGAATAGAATTTCCATCACTCAGAAACAGAAATGTAAAGTTGGAGCTTAAGCATGGAGCTTAGCAATTTGTCTTCCATCTTTGGAAAACTCAAAATTATACTTATGTAGTAAAAATGGGTTAACTAAATAATATCCTGAATAGAAGGAAGAGTGTTTAAAAGTGTTTTTTCATAAAAGTGAGTAAAAATATTAAAATATCCTTCTACACAAAAGTATCATTTAAAAGTAGTAAAACCCCATCAAAACCATGGATATCAACAGCCAGATTTTTCACCACATCCAGGCAGCACTCAGGACTTAAGGCAGGCCTCTCTTCCTCAATGAATCCTTTTCCTGGTTTTCCCAGTCTAGGTTGGGTGATGGTGTTTCATTTCCTTAGTCATTCTATATTCCCATCCATTATCATACTTATTATATATTGCTTCATTGTTTTCTTATCTGTCTCCCAACCCAATGATATGTACCTTACCGGTAGGTACAAGATCTTACTAAAGGTTCCTTTCTTGGTTCTAAGTACAAAATTGACACTGTTGAACCCCAAAGAACATTTGTGAATGAATTAATCAATGAATGACTGAATGCAACCCTGAACCTTTTTTGAAGCTTCATGTATTTTGCATGCCAGAAATGACAAGAAAATAGTGGTAAGTTTGGAGAATTTCAATCTTTACTTTTTTTAAGCACATAGAGGAATTCTACTGCCTCTTTCAATAAGAATCAGCAATGCACAGATCACCAGCACATGCATCAAAGAGAGTCCATTGTAGGGGCTCAACATATATTCACTGAGCTAAACCCAAATGCATTTGAATTTCTGCCTAGTAGCTTGTCAAAGGACACCCTGAGTCACTCTAACAGAGGATCCTGAGAGATGAAAAGGAAAAGATATAAGATTATGAAAACAACATTGCACATCTAGTCTGGACTTCTCTAACCTGCCCAGTGGTGAATCCAGGCAGCAGGTTGTGAAGATGCTGGGAGATTTCCTGTGTAGAGTTGTTGAGCCGAACTAGCTTTCTCAACTGTTCACGTTAATGTGTCACCAATCTTGGAACTTTCTTTTACTGACAGGTTGTATCTATTTTTCCTATTCTGTTTTTGTGAACTCAACTTAAAACATCATCCAGGAAGGTTCCAGAAAGACTCCAGGCTTCTTAGTGAGATGTTATCCAAATGGCTTGATTCTTTGGATTTGGCACTAGAAAGAGACATGTTTTTTATGTATGATTTAAACTCAAATTCCATTTTGAAATCAACAAATGTGCTTCACCCAACCACCTCAAATCTCCGAGACATGGCCCACTTGAAATAAAGGTTAACAATCTTCAAGGTTAATTCTCAAGTTTTTCTGATATCATTTTCCCAATTATAGATTGCATCATTTTTTTCTTCCCTATGTAAATAAGTAAGTCTGGGCCAAAGTTAAAACACACAAGCAAGAATTAGCAAGGCTTTCTTTAAAAAATGTAAGCCATATATCTTCCAAGAAATCTCTATGAAGAGATGTGTTTTTATACCGTACCAGGAAGCAGCTGTGGTACAAGAGTGGGAACTTCAACTCTTAAAAGCTGTTTTTAATCTCAACTAAGCCACATCACCAGTTAACCTCTCTGATTTTGTCATCTCATCTGTAAAATGGAAATTAATTGTGCCTTCCCCACAGGGCTATTATGAGGATAAAATAAGGCAATCACCAGGAAACTGCTTGGCAAATTGTAAAGTGCAGTATAAATGTAACAGATATTAACTACAAACGGTCATATGGGAGGTTTTTGAGCACAAAACAGTAAGTTAGAGAAAATTCTGAGGCAGTGCAAATTCAGAAAGGAAATTATGAAAGTAGGTAGAACCATCCTAAGAGTTGTGACAATGTAATTTCAGAATATTGGTGAGTTACAACATATACCACATTTAAGTGTTTACAAGTGTTAATGTTTCTTAAACTTCATAAACCAACCTCTGTTACCTTTCAACTTTTCCTCTGCCGCTTCCTCATCTCCCTCAGCCTTCACAGAATTGAAGAGAGTTAGGGCCTTGCTCTGGATTAGGCTTTGCCTTAAGGGAATGTGGTGGCTGGTTTGATCTTCTATCCAGACCACTAAAACGTACTCCATATCAGCAATAAGGCTGGTTCACTTTCCTATCGTTTGTGTGTTCAGTAGAGTAGAACTTTTTATTTTATTCAAAAACTCTTTGTTGGCATTCACAACTTGGCTATCTGGTTGGCACAAGAGGCCTAGCTTTCAGCCTGTCTCAGCTTTCAACATGGCCTTCCTCACTCAGCTTAGTCATTTCTAGCTTTTAATTTAAAGTGAGAGATGTGTGCCTCTGCTTTTCACTTGAATACTTAGAAGCCATGGCAGGGTTATTAATTGGCCCAATTTCCCTAATTTCAGGAAATAGGGAGGGCCAAGGAAAGAGCTTCCCTATTTCCAGTTTGTTTGGCACCCCTAAAACAATTACAATAGTAACAGCAAAGAGCACTGATCACAGATCATCATAACAGATATAACAATAACGAAAAAGTTTGAAATATTGCAAGAATTACCAAAATGTGGCACAGAGACTTGAAGTGAGCACGTGCTGTTGGAAAAAATGGTACTAATAAACTCACTGGATGCAGGCTTGCCACAAACCTTCAATTTGTAAAAAGTTCAAGCTTTTTACAAATTGAAATACCTCTGAAGCACAATAAAGTGAAGCACATTAAAACCAAGCATGCCTGTATATGCACTTAACCAAATATTTCCAGTACTGTAAAATACTCTAAAATTCTACTTTGCCTATGTATTATATATGCACATTTATGTAGATATTATGCATTTAAATAAACATGAATGCAAAGGAATATATACATAAAATGATTCATAATATAAATTATGGACAATTTAAAGATTTTTAAGGGTAGATTTCTGACTGTAAATAAACTTACTACTTTCACACTCAACCCCTGCAGAAGATGGTAACTGGCACTATAGTCTAATTACTTAAGTAGGAGTGGTGGACATCGTTGTGTTATTTCGGAGCATATTTTTCATCTTTTCTTAAGTGAATTGTAAGGGAATAGAAAATGTGTGTGTGTGTGTGTGTGTGTTTGCGTGCATGCATATGCATATGCAAAAATCAAAACTGATTTGCCCAGGTACTCAACTTGAGCACAAAATCACAGGCATGAATATGCAAGGAAATTTGAATGTGTGTTTGTCAGCAACCGAATATTTGGCAAAGGGGAAAATTAAAATAGATTGCACTTAGAGCTCAAGGAAGGAAGAATAAACACAAATTTACAGGTGAGTGTTAGCAAACAGCATATATATTGAATAGTAGTCTGAAATAGACCCATCTGAACTCGGTGGGAAATTGACATTCTGTTTGTGCTACTGCGTATTAGAAATGGAAGCCTCAAGTTATATTTCTCAATAGCGATGCAGCAAATTACTATATCTACATGGCAGGCACTTGGCTTTTAACAGCTGGCAAGATTGAGGGTTATTTGAGGCATTTAAAATAAAAATTTCAGATAAGATCGAATCAGTGTGGTCAATCAGCAAGATAGTCAACAGGTATTTATGACACAACCACTTATCTATATACATATTTTTAAACGCTGTGCTTGATGGGATCCGGATGGGGAAAAGACCCAAAACATTAGGAGATCTCTGGCTCTGGTTTAGAAGCCCAAATGGTAACAAACAAGGGCCTTGCAGTCACACACACCTGCCGCCAGAACCTGGACACCTCTTACTTTCTAAGTAAGCTCCACATTTTATGTGAGGGCTAGGTTCTGAAGCCAGGCCATTAAGCAAAAGTCATGTACAGTCAGAATTATCTTTGAAATTTTATGTCTTCTACCCTTAAGCCTTCTTTATTTTTTTCTGTTACTGAATTAAGAACGTTTGAGCCCCTATGCCATTAGAAGATAGGAATTTATGCCGGGCATGGTGGCTCACACTTGTAATCCCAGCACTTTGGGAGGCCGAGGCGGGCGGATCACAAGGTCAGGAGATCCGAGACCACGGTGAAACCCCGTCTCTACTAAAAATACAAAAAAATTAGCCGGGCCTGGTGGCGGGCACCTGTAGTCCCAGCTACTCGGAGAGGCTGAGGCAGGAGAATGGCGTGAACCCGGGAGGCAGAGCTTGCAGTGAGCCAAGATTGTGCCACTGCACTCCAGCCTGGGCGACAGAGCGAGACTCCGTCTCAAAAAAAAAAAAAAAAAAAGAAGATAGGAATTTATTATCAGCCAAGACACACACACACTACTCGGGAGGCCGAGGCAAGAGGATTTCAGGAGTTTAAGACCAGGAGTTCAAGCCTGCAGTGAGCTATGGAGTGCACCATGCACTCCAGCCTGGGCAACAGAGCAAGACAGCATCTCTAAAAAAATAAATAACTTTTTAAATAAATAAATAAAAGACATAGAGAAACACACACAGACAATTGTGTGAAGCCTTTTCTCGTCATTTTTATGCCCACAAAAGTTTGATAATTGCTGTGCTAATGAAAGGGCCAAAAAGAAAGTGTGTATGCGGATGTCTGGACTTTCGATTCCTCCTGCCTTTATGATACGATACTATCAGATCCCCAGCGTGAGGAGCAGATGGGAAGACTTCTAAAGTGTTCCTGCTTGCCTTCAGGGTCTACTCTACTCACTTATAATAATAAGCCTCTCTGACTTTAATACATGTTAATAGATTTATTTGATGTTTAGAGGATTAAATGAAACAGTGGATGGCAACTTCTTTGAGGGTTAAATTCGAAAATCGGTACATAAGTTACATGTGCTTTGTGACACTTCTTCATTTATGTGATCTTTGTCAGTGCACTTAACCTTGCTGCGCCTCATTCACCTCGTCTGCAGCGTGATGCAACACACAATACCTACTTAAAGGAGTTGGTGACACTATAAGTATGATAATACGCGAAGAGCTGTTGGCAGACTAGTAGCAAGAAATTAAAACATAGTAACTATTTTATTATTATTACAAATTATTGTTGTCGTGGTTGAGATGATTATTATTACTTATATGCTCTGAGACTTTGGACATGTTACCAGATCTTTCTGTGCTTTAGTCATTCATCTGTCAAAAGGGAGCATGATATCTTTTCCTCCTACCTCGAAGAGCTGCAGAAGGAACAAAAAAAGACAAGGGGCTGGAAAAGCATGAAAGGTTATACAAGTAGAAGGTGAAAACGGAATAATGAAACATAATATTCAAATCCCAAGGCACCCCAGGTGCAGGAATGTTGCAGACCAGTGTAATCTGCAGAACAAGGCATGTGGCTGAATAGCAACACAGTCGGGACCCAGGCAGACTGTAAATGGTTGGATTTGGCCTGTCCCCACCCCTGGGGATACCGCTTAAAGTGCATTCCCTCTGGAAGGGGGCATGGAAATCTTGCTGTGGAATACACAGGACCCTACGTTCCTCCCAGAAAATACTACCCATGAAGAGTGGCTTTGTGCTGCAGACATGAATGTATAGGTCTCTAGCCCAAATGGCAAGAAACCTATTGTTATTTTTTTCACAACTGAATTAAATTCTCATTATAAGCACCTTTGCCATTGGTTGACAGAAACGTAATCTCTGTCAAGTTAGGGCATCTAGGTTAATTCAGCTTCCTGAGATTGTGCCTAAGTTCCAGGGCGTTTACAGACATCCAAGGATCTGGGGGTCATACGTGGTTCTCCGTTATCACCTGTATCCACGCTGACTTCCGCGGGGATCTGCAGTTCCCTTTCTGCTCACCCACTGAAGGCTATTCCGGAACTGCTAGGGCTTTCCTAGAAACGTCTCAGGCCCCTTGCTCAGCTGAAGCATGCAAGTATCTCGTCTCCTGCTCCTGCGTCATGGTGCATGTGGAAGAAGGAACAGCGGCCTGGGGGAGGTGGAGTTTCTTCACAAGGCATCGGAACAGGACCTCTTCTGCTCTTGAGTCGCCAAACTCAAGGGGAAGGGTTGGTTTCTGCTGCCTCCCACCCCCGACTCCACTCGAGGCCAAGGATTCAGCTCTGCAAGTAGCAAGTGGAAGTCAGGACACAGAGCTGCTTCTCCGCTCTGAGTCTGAATGGCAAAGACTGCTTCTCCTTCACCGCCCCCCACCCCCCACAATTTTCACATTCCTCTCAATACCCAGGAAGCCTTATCTTCTATGTAAAGGGAGGTGAGAAAATGGAGGTGAAGTGGACCTCTGGCTATCGCGTTTTGCTCTCCTGAAGCTATTTCTTGTTTGTTTGTTTGTTTGTTTGTTTGTTTGTTTGTTTGTTTGTTTGTTTGTTTTGAGACAGAGCCTAGCTCTGTCGCCAGGCTGGAGTGCAGTGGCTCACTGCAACCTCCGTCTCCTGGGTTCAAGTGATTCTCCTGCCTCAGCCTCCTGAGTAGCTGGGATTACGGGCGTGCACCATCACACCCTGCTAATTTTTGTATTTTTAGTAGAGACGGGGTTTCACCATGTTGGCCAGGATGGTCTCGATCTTCTGAGCTCGTGATCCGCCTGCCTCTGCCTCCCAAGGTGCTGGGATTACAGGCGTGAGCCACCACTAAGCTATGTTTTTAAATGCTAGGATGTCTGCTTTTGAAGTCCCCAAACCAAGACTAAGGCTCCTTGTTCAGCTTTCTCCCCTGTGATGCCTCTTCTGAGGAAAGGGCTGCGTCTTTTACGGAGTGGGGCGCAGGAGACGCCTTCAGAAAGTCCCGCTGCAGGAGTGGAACCAATTCCTCACGTTTCAAAAATATTATCCAGCAACAATGTTTAGAACATTACCCAGAAAGGAAGATTTCTGAAGGAGTTGAGCGTGCATAATTGAGCGTGATTCTGCCATAATCTATGTGGTTGGATGAGAACCAGTGAATTGCTTTGGTCCGTTTATGACAACGTGAATAATCTGTCTTATGGTGATAGGGGACCAGTGATTCTAGCTTTGACTATCTCTTCGATGGTTGATGGTACGTAATTGAAACAACTGATCCTCCCCCTTGCCCCCCATCACATCCTATTCTGCCACATTCTTCAGAGAGGTGAGATGTAACTCTTTATGCTTTGTCATTCTTGAGCAGGCTTTTTTATTATGTAAAAAACAATTATAATTCAGAGAAAAACAACTCAATGTGTGAAATGGTAAAATAATTCTAATGTCACTTGCAGGCTCCAGTTGGGGTCTGCAGAATACATCTTTGTATGGAATATAAATACATGTGCCCAAATTTGAGAATTGTCACTGAAAAGTAAACTTCCTCTTTCTAGCCCTCCTGGGCAGTGCAGCCATGTCCTCATCAGTGCCAAAAATATACATTTAGCAAATGTCCATGCCAGCGCCTCACTCCCAGAATGCACAGTTCTCCCAAGCTGCTTCCAGAGCCTTCTAAAGTACTTTCCCACTCCATCTCTGACCCTCTGTAATTTGGTGGTGTTCATTCTGCAGACAAATAGATCTTTTGAAAATGTAAATGTGATAGACACGGTCACTTTCGTGCCTTTAAAACTCCTTCCTTCCCTGGCAGTTCTGCTGTGATTCTCTGGGTGTGTGAGTGGGATGCTGGAACAACATGCCACAAACTGGGTGGCTTAAAATCACAGAAATGTACTGTCTCAGAGCTTCAGAGGCTAGAAGTGCAAAAACAAAGGTGTTAGCATGGCAGTGCTCCCACTGAAGGCTCTGGGGAGGACCCTTCCTTGCCTCTTCCAGTTTCTGGTGGTGGCCAGCAATCTTTGGCTTGTAGACACATCACTCTAATCTCTGTGTCTGTCGTTACAAGGCTCCCCTCCCCTGTGCGTCCATGTTATCAGGTGGCATCTCCTCTTTTGGTGTCTGTGTCCAAATTTCCTTTGATTTTTAAGAACACCAGTCACTGGGCAAGGACCAATCCTAAAGACTTCATCTTAAACTGATGACACCTGCAAAGGCCCTTCTTCCAAATAACATCACATTCACAGGTACCAGGGGTTAGAACTTCAACATATCTTTTCAGGGGACACAGTTTAACCCATAACCCTGGGTTTATTCAGGTAAATTCCAACACTTTACCATCACCTACACCAGTCTACGGATCCCGAGTCCTGCTTGTCTCTTTGGCTTCAAGTTTTGTTGTTGTCCTTCTCACAATACTTTCGTACTCCAAACTCCACTGGGCTTTGTTTTTTGAATTGCTGTGCCACTTCCTACTTTAGGAAATTTTTTTGCAAGCTGTGCATTCTTCCTGAATTGTCTTCCTCTCCTTATTCCCTAGCGTGTTACATTTCTGGCAGAATCTGCCTTGAGCACCCACACTGAGTCTAGTTGCTTTGTCATCTCCTATAGTTCTTCCATGGCATTGACCACACTTGGCAATCAAGAATGTATTTGTGTGACTGTTTAAGTCATAATAATCACACCAGTATAAGGTACCAGCAAGGGGTCTCTGGCCAGAGTAAGTGCTTAATAAGTAATTATTAAATCAATAAGTATAAGATTTCATAAATGCTAAATTAGATTACAGTACGGTTGGTTAAGTCCCGTAGGACACCCATATGACTTTTAATCTTAAGAAAAAAATGGTCCTTTTCATGCACTCTTTGGATTTTAGCACCTCACAACTTAATTTTGGCTTTGCAGAGGAATCTATTAGAGATTTTCTGTTGTTTTTGTTCCCATAAAGAACTGAGGCAATGACTGTGAGAACTGGATTTAGAAGTTGAACATCTAAGAACTCCATTTTTCTTAAAAAAAAAAAAAAGAAAAAAAGGTAGAATAGAAGAGAAAGGAAAGGAAAAGAAAAACAACTGTGTCGAGTGTTAGGTTTACAGTTAAGGGAAGCACCAGGAGCCATTTTATCTCATTTTGTTATTATTTAACCACTGCACAAATGAGAAGAGCCCGTAATCCTCTGTGGAATAATGCATTAATCCTCATTAGACGTCATTCAGTTGGGTCTGCTTTCTCTGCGCCATGTGAAATATGAAGAGATACCTTCCCAAGAAGGATAAATGTGTTATCTCAGAGTTCACCTACTTTAGAATACCTAATGGGCTGCACTGGAAGTATATGTTGTTTATCATCACTTGTAGGGGGCAAGATGGGCCCTACTGAAGACCGCTGGACCATGAGTGATTTATGGTGCTTTTTACCCCTCCACTGTTGGGGGAGGTGTCCACATGGTTAGAATTCCATCTGTCCCATATGCAGCCCCTTTAATTAATGATTTATCCTATTATCTTCCTTCCTGAAAGAAAAAAATATCAAGGTTTTACTTTATCAGTAAAACTACCGTCCGCCAAACCAGAATCATTATCTAAATCCGAGTGACAAACAAGTTGATGGGAGTATTCTGGGGAAGAGAAACCTAAGGGGAAACAGGTTAACAAAATCCCTTGTTTCCTGAAGGAAACATTAGGAGGTGTTTCCTAATCCTGCCTAGCAAAAGGTCAGTGCTTTGATACATACACACACACACACACACACGCTCAAGTTTCCATATAACAAGAGAGGAAAAGTAAAGAGACGCCACTGGATGAGGGGAACCATTAATACAGTGGGTTTGACAGTTGGATGCTTGAAAAAAAGATGACTTCTTATTAACATGCAGTTGTCACCATGTTAATAATGAAATATTGATCTGTTCTTGCTTAATGAAAATCACCTTATTCTAATTTACCCCTGGAAAGAGGACCACTTAGGGTCCCATTCCAACATCTTTATACTATCCATCTAGTATTGTTTATAGCTAGACTTATTTTTTAGTATGCACCTCTGAGAACCAGGAAGGGGAGAAGGGAATAATGAATGTCAGGTAAACCAAAATTATTTGTCTTTTCTTCTTTTATTGAAATTCAGTCATCTTATTTAGCAAGAAAAACTTCATGAAAAACCTTAGAACAACATTACGGGGTATTCATGATTTTATGATTAAATGATTACAACCTTTTCCAATAAAAATACTGCTATATAAGAAATACGAACCTTAGAAAATCACTAACACTCCTCATCTAAAGCTTGATTTACAGCTATTTATAACCATATATGCATTACAGTAAGGACTGAGAGAATCCACAAGATTTATCAGTCTTACTCATGGAGAACAATTTTACACAGAGAAACCCTGTCTAATAGCCTATCTTAATTAGCTGCCAATTTTGTGAATTATTTCTGTTTTATAGTCACAGTTTTTCTACTCATTTATTTACCTGCGCTTTTGAAATTACCTGTGAAGCAATCTCTTTTGGATAATGGGGAAAGGAGCCAGTGACTGTGACCCCCTAAAAATGTAGATCATTTTGATTTACAATTTAAAATGTAAATGCTTTGGGGTCAGGCCTCTGCGAAAAGAATAATTCACAAGTCAATACATTACTCCTTCACACTTAAACATTTATTACCAAGAGGCACATACAGTGATGTGTGTGTGTATTTGCGTGTGTATGAATGTGTGTGTGTGTGTGTGTGTGTGTGTATTTACCAATGTAGTGGCTTTTATTGTTTCTGTTAGGTGTTGTTGCAGAGAGGTTCACATAAACATTTATATAGGTTTCAGAAAACAGTTGTTACTGAGGAAGAGCCTTTTTCTGTTTACACAAATTCAGAACAAAGAAACATTGCTACAGCTTCCGGTAATTGACATGTGGGCGTGTTCTTCAAGTCACTGACTGGAAGAAGTGAGTGTCTGAGATTTATTTTTGACAGGACTTAAATTACTGGTAGTCTGACACATTTTTGAACAATTACTAGACACTGAGGTGTTTAAAGTAATGGGTACTATTTGTTTGAGGGATGGGGAAGTTTCAAAACCATTAGAACGAAACAATTTTCCATTTGATTAGTAAGATGCTAACACTCACATTTATATTACTAAATAGCACATACATAAATGACTCCTCCAGTGAGAATTTTTTCTCAGAATAAAAGTCGTACTTTAAAAAGTATCCCCCCATTTGGTGAACTGGTGAATCACGGAGTTCAAGAGAGGAATGAGCCTCTGTGCTCACTGTCAGCTTTCTCCCCTCTAGTTCTTTAGATCAGTCCCTGAAGTATACAGAGACGGGAGCATTGTCCTGCTTTGTTTCAAATGTCTTAGAAACTAGGGCTTAATGTTCATTAATTAGTGACTATCTTTCAGGAGCTTCTAAACATTGTTGAACCAGCCATCTGAACTCCGACTGGTAAATTAAAATTCACATTTCATGTGCTGCTCGTGTCCCCAAAAGATAAAGCAACTACAGCTGCCATAATTGGCAACACACTGACGTTTTAAGTTGCCCAAAAAGTCAAAGCAGTCATTTTTCTTCCTCCTTCTTTCCTGTTCGTGGATCTGATGAAGATAAAGGATCGCAAAGTCTCTGTCCTCTTCTTTTCTATTTACTATGGCTTAAAAAGCCAGGCCAATTTTGGGGGAAGGGTCTATCTCACGGACCTACGTGTTCTTGCTTGTAGTTCTTAAAGCTGTGGGTCAGGAGAACCCAGAGCTGACTTTTGTGACCCACCACAGGTGACATGTGTTTTATTGCTTATCCGAGATCTTTTTCCTCTCCCCCGGGTCCAGGGACGTCCGTGAAGTCATGTCCTCTGAATACCCCTGGAGAGTAGTACTGTGTGTATCTGTCTATAAAAATCTCTTTTTCTTGTTTTATTGGAGACACTGAGGGCTTTGGATTGTCCTTGTCTCAACCAGGGATGATCTTGTACTGCCCCAGTTCCCCAACCCAGGGCGGCATTTTGCAATTTGCAGAGTCATTTTTGGTTGTCAAAGCAGATGGGAGCTTTTACTGTCAGCTTGTGGGGTAGAGACCAGAGATGCTGCTAAACATCCCATAATGCACAGGGCAGCCCCACAGCAGAGAATTATCTGGCCCCAAATGTCAGTCGCGCGGAGGTTGGGGAACCCCGGTGGAATATTCTGTGCTATGCTGTAGTAGCTGGCGTTTGTTTTCCTAACCAACAAATCCAAACAGAAAAGCATCGGGGATGCTAAGCTGGGTTGGAGCAGAAGTAGTTTGGGAAATTCTTTTGTTTCTATGAGATTAAGGACATTTTATTTTATTTTATTATTATACTTTAGGTTTTAGGGTACATGTGCACAATGTGCAGTTTGTTACATATGTATCCATGTGCCACGTTGGTGTGCTGCACCCATTAACTCGTCATTTAGCACTAGGTATATCTCCTAATGCTGTCCCTCCCCCCTCCCCCCACCCCACAACAGTCCCCGGAGTGTGATGTTCCCCTTCCTGTGTCCATGAGTTCTCATTGTTCAATTCCCACCTATGAGTGAGAACATGCGGTGTTTGGTTTTTGGTTTTTTGTCCTTGCGATAGTTTACTGAGAATGATGTTTTCCAGTTTCATCCATGTCCCTACAAAGGACATGAACTCATCATTTTTTATGGCTGCATAGTATTCCATGGTGTATATGTGCCACATTTTCTTAATCCAGTCTATCGCTGTTGGACATTTGGGTTGGTTCCAAGTCTTTGCTATTGTGAATAGTGCCGCAATAAACATACGTGTGCATGTGTCTTTATAGCAGCATGATTTATAGTCCTTTGGGTATATACCCAATAATGGGATGGCTGGGTCAAATGGTATTTCTAGCTCTAGATCCCTGAGGAATCGCCACACTGACTTCCACAATGGTTGAACTAGTTTACAGTCCCACCAACAGTATAAAAGTGTTCCTATTTCTCCACATCCTCTCCAGCACCTGTTGTTTCCTGACTTTTTAATGATGGCCATTTTTTTAAAGGGATGCATCCCATGTTTCTGGCTTCTTTAAGGGAACATGGTATACAAGTGCAAAGAGTATCTTCAGGGTATACCACAAAATCATAATAATCCAGCAATATCAATTACCACTTGGGGGAAAGGGGTCCTACTATGTTTCTCTCTTAGAAATAATAAAAATATTCATTTACTGAATGCTCACAGCTGCTCTGTAGCCCTGCTTCTGTCCCTTTTCAGTTGTAAGCTTGGACAATAAAATTGTCCTTCCTAGTCTCCTCATTCCTCATTGCAACATGAAAGAGGTGAATCTAAATAATGTCTTGTTTCCATTCTATTTGTAAGAGCCCATAAGATTGATAAACTACTTAAAGATTTTAATTAATATGATTAAAAATAACTGATTAGGCTTAATTTTCTCCTTCTCATTTGGGTGTTTTGACACCATCCCTGGAAGGTTTTCCAAGACTCCTCTGAGAAGTCCATTTTTGGAACCTAGAAAGTATGGGAAAGAGTCTGTGAGACTGGACATTTCCTCACTGTTTACCAGGGGGTCAAGGCAGGTAAATTCACTAGAATGGGATCAACCATTAGCCTTGAAAACAATAAAGGCATATGCTTCTGCCCATCCATCCATCAATCCATTCATTCAATCCTCCATTCCTTCATCCATCCATCCATCCATCCATCCCTTAATCCATTCATCCATCCCTCCATTCCTTCATCCATCTATCCCTCCATCCATCCCTCCCTCCATTCATTCATCCCTTAATCCATTCATCTGTCCCTCCATTCCTTCCTTCATCTATCCTTCCATCCATCCATCCCTCCATTCATCCATCCATCCCTTCATCCATCCATCCATCCTTCCATTCATCCATTGCTCCTTCTATCCATCCATCCATCCCTTAATCCATTCATCCATCCCTCCATTCCTTCATCTGTCCCTCCCTCCATCCATCCCTCCCTCCCTCCATCCATTCATCCTTTAATCCATTCATCCATCCCTCCATTCCTTCATTCATCTATCCCTCCATCCATCCATCCCTCCACTCATCCATTCATCCATCTATCCATCCCTCCATCCCTTAATCCATCCATCCCTTCATTCCTTCATCCATCCATGCATCCATTCATCCATTTCTCTATTCTTCCATTTACACATATGGATAGAGACACATCTGAAATATAATTAACTGAAGGTTAGAGTTATTTCTAGATGCTGGGCTACTGAATGATTTTAAAACTTTCTTCTTTATAATTTTCTCTATTACTTAAATACAGTAAGCATGAGTCATTTTAACAATGAAATTATTATTTTTTAAAAGGAAGAGGATGATATGGGATGAGCTAATGGATGCTTTTCAACAGTCCAGGAATACTGTTTTGATAGTTGAAAAGAGTGGTTCTCATCTTCTATTAACTCCATTCTGTCAAGTCAAAAAAAAATCTGGTCTATTTTCAGTTTTAGGTCTGGGTTGATTGATGTACCTTTTTCACTTTAAGACATGCATGTTTAATTATAGTTTTCCACTGACCTCAGTGTTTGTTACTTATACTATACAGTAGCTAAAAGTAGACACTATTAATTATACAGATTTGTTTCAGGATTTCTTGGGGGCAGGATTTTGCTACATACTTTGGGATGTCCGGTGATGTGTGAGGTGCTACCACACTTTCGAATTTCAAATTTCAAGGATCTTCAGTCTGGCTGCAATGAAAAGAAACTAAAAAACTGACTTCGCAATTCTAGGGTTGTAAAAGACATGTACATACAACTGTCTCTCACCTTCATGACATCATTGGTGAACTCTTATGTATCTTTTAAACTGCTGTTCAAATGTCACCTCCTCAATGGAGCCCTCCTTGACCACTGCCTTGTGAAGTCAGAAGATTCTCCCTTTGAGTAAGAAGTTAAATGTTTCGCTTTCTTCTCACAATACCCTGTATTGTACTCGGAAATAGAAGTTACCACATTGCTGAAATTATGTCCTAAGTATCAGTGCTTTCTACTGGATTTTGAATTTGCAGAGGGCTAGGACCAGGATTCATGGGTCTTTGTGTTCTTACAGTGCCTCAGTTGCTCACCAGGAAGTGGGCTGGCCAGAATACAAGTCAGAATGAGATGGGTGCAGTACGAGGTGTAGAAATCCAACAAATGTGTAAAAGATAAAGGCAAAACCAGATTTTTTTAAAGCTTATGATTGTTGGAAAGTTCAAGTATACACAGACTAAACAGCCGGACAAAACTTGCAAAACAATGAAGAGAGGAAAGAAAATAGTGGTTGCTATGTCTGAGTTTCAGGGACTTATAATAAAGGACTATTCAAATTAAGAAAATGCTACTTGGAAACTATAGATACTAATTATTTTTGTAAAGAAAAATTCAGGCACATCTACTCTGTGCCAGGGAAGGTGCTGAAGGAACTAGCATGTGTATTACTCGTTTTTCAACAGAGATATGTATTGTTAGTCCTGTTTAACAGATGAAGCAATTGAGGCTTAGAGAAGCAAATGACTTACTTGAAGTCATCCAGCTCATCAGAAAGAACCCCAACCCTCCCAAGGTATTTGGCCTTGCAGGTCAGTGTTTTTCCCACTCAACCGCAGCTGTTTTATGTCCTCTTTTGTCGCTGACGTTTCCTCCATGTAAAAAGCTTTGAAAGTGCTCCAGTCACATTTTGAAATTTCATGACAAAAAATTGAATGTCATCCAAAGCATAGTTGAGGATTTAAACATCCCTGTCAATCCTGGCTGTCATCACCAGAAGATTTTTATCCCAACGATAGATCACTGTGACGTGCTTGGCCTAAAGGGCCCTGGGCTGTTATAATGAGTAAGATTGGAATCTACTGAGTAATGCAAATAAATAAAAAAGAGACAGGTAGTCTCAGACTTTTTCATTATTGCCTTCTTTGCTGTGAAGCTCATGGACTGCTCTGCGCAAAGGATCTTTTTACCATTTTAATAACCTGTGCAATGGGATTAACAGAGATCTCAGGTTTTTCATTCAACAGATATTTTCATCATTAAAATGCTTACTGTTTTTGAGCAGATAAGTGACTCTACTGTAATGGTAGTAGGAAAATATGGACACGAAGGGGATTTGAAGTCCGATTATGAAAGCACTGCATGCCAAGCTATAAAAAGAGCGACAAATCAGAGATGCTAGTTTCTGATACTAACCTGGGCAAACACAGAGAGGGGAGAAGCAAGTGCAAAAGCCCTAGATGAAAATGAGTTTGGATAGTATGTTCTAGAAACAGAAAGTAGCAGGACAGGCAAGAACTACACAAGGCAGAGTGTGAATAAGATATGGGAATGAAGGTGGAAGAAGGAGTAGGGTGATCACCAGCCCAGGCTGCTAGGAGACTGAGGGAGTTCTTGGGGTGATGAATTTTCAGTTTTTAAACTGAGAGAGTCCATGGCAAACTGGGACAAGTCAGCCACCATCGGTGGGAGCCAGGTTCTGCTGGGACTGGGGACCATGGGAAGGAGTCTGGGCTGTACTTTATATGCAATGGGAGAGACTGAATGTGTTTTAAGTGGCACATTCTCAACTGTATTCAGTCTGGAGACTGAAATACTGATTCCGTGTTCTTTGGCAAATCACCCAACCCATCTTGACCTCGCTTCCCTCATTTCTAGTGAGAGGTGGTTACACCAGATGATCTTCAAGGTTCCTTTCAACTCTGAGACCCTAGGACACTTTTCACTTTGTTCTGTAGACAGAAAAGAGTGGTCAAGGAGTACTGAGCAAAGGAATACACAAAGAATTTTTTGAAGGATTAATCTGGCAGTAGTTTACAAAACTAATCACAGCAAAGAGAGATCTGAAGAAAACAGTTGAGCTCTTACAGTGATCCAAGCAAGAGATGATGAGAGCCTGGACTGGATGACAGCAGAAAGGATGACGGAGACAGGAAGGAAGGGTGGAGTGATATTAACCAGAAAAATTGCTGAATTTGCTGGCAAATTGCACATGGCTGATAATGGAGTCGCCAAAGTATGATTTAATTCATTCATTCATTTGTTCAACTTACTGGGGCCCTATTGTATGCTAGGCACTGGATGTAAGTGGATGAGAAAGTCCTTGCCTTCACAGAGCTCACAATCTAGTGGGGAAACCAATACCAGACTGCACGTTTCAGTTGTGCTTAATACTATGAAAGGACTGGGCCAGATTCCATACAAGCGATGCAGAGGTCCTGACCCAGTCTGAAGATCACTGAGGGCTTACTGAGATGAGTGATATCAAAGCTCACAGCTAAAAAAGAAAAACACAGCACTAAATTAGGTTGATGGTGAGAGGTGAGGGTGGAGCGGGCCGTGGAGTGGAGAAGAACATTTTAGGCACAGGTACCTTATTTGCTGACAATATGAGGCAGGAAGATGTTGCACATTCAATGAACTTAGGAAAACGCAGCCCGATGAAGGACTAGATGGAGGATCCTGGAAGGCTGGAAAGAGTTAAATTATAAAAGGGATTTGCAGATGCATAATTCATTTTGGACGCAATTCAGAGAGTGATGGGAAGTCATTAAAGAAAGAGTTATAAACAAGACCCTGATGTGCGATTTCAGAGTTTTGCATTTTTGTATCCAGAAGAATCACGGTATTCCTAAGAGAACTCAGGCTTAGGGAGAGTGGAGAGGTAAATTCTGATGGAAAAGGAAAAGAGGAGAAAGGAAAAGTGTGACCAAGTGGAAGTAGTCTCTCAGGTGCTCAAGATACAAGTCTACAGGCTTAGCAGAGATGAGAGGTAAAGATAATGCTCTGGAGGCCGGGTGCGTTGGTCCATGCCTGTAATCCCAGCACTTTGGGAGGCTAAGGCAGGCGGATCACCTGAGGTCAGGAGTTCAAGACCAGCCTGGGCAACATGGTGAAACCCTATATCTACTAAAATAGAAAAAAAAAAAAATAGCATGGTGGCACGTGCCTGTAATCCCAGCTACTTGGGAGGCTGAGGCAGGAGAACCACTTGAACCCTAGAGGCAGAGGTTGCAGTGAGCCAAGATTGTGCCACTGCACTGCAGCTTGGATGACAGAGTAAGACTCTACCGCAAAAAAAAAAAAAAAAAAAAAAAGGATAATACTCTGGGGATCATCTGTACAGTTGGAGCTGTGGGAGTGAATTAGTTTTGTTTAAGAAGGGAGAGTTAGCAAGGGGAGAAAAGATTGACAAGACCAGAGTCTTGGGACCTGTCCACATATTAGGAGCAATTCTGAATGATCCAGAGATAGAAAAGCCAACAGAAGGGAGGATGACCCAGGAGGTTTAGGCACATCATACACAGCAGCCAAGCATGAGTCACACAGACAGGGTAGTGGAGGTATCAAATACTGCACAAAGGTCAAAGAAAAACAAAGCCTGACAAAAGGCCAGTCAGTGTGGCAATTAATAGATCATTCGTTATCGCTGAAAAGGAGGTTGGTGACTAATGTTTGGATTACATCACCTTGGACAAAATTAATAACAAATTTCCTGATAGTCACTTGCAAAGATGCAATGGAAATTGGCTGCTCACCCTCCCTGTCTGTTCTGAAATTTCTTAACTTTGTGAACACTCTAATCTCCTCTGAGTACTGCAGCAGAAAATTGAAATGTGCCCTGTGTACAATGTGGTGAGTTTCTGTTACCCAAATCCTTACCTTTTAGATGTTTAGAATGTCAGCTTCTCCAATTTACTGAATGCGTAGGTAGAGTTTGCATGACTGTTTCTGAGAGTGAATCTATCGGAAAGGAGGGAGAATGACATGAGAAGAGCTTCTATCAATCACTAATCCAGCTTTAGACTGCAAAATCTGTGTGTTCACGCTAAGAAAGGGAGATTTCCTGAAGTCAAAGATCTAAACCCAAAATCTAAAAACATGTGAGTAAAGAGTTTTGCTCTTAGGGGGATTACTCAGAATAGAGAAAATATGTGGGTTTAACCATTTCGTGACAGCTTTTTTTCTATTCCTTTGAATGAACACCTAGACATTTTTTAAATTAAAATTTTGAGTAATACTTGTTCATTGTAGAAGATTTGCCAAGTCCAAGAACTACAGTATGCCTGACACCTAATAAATACTCGTTAAATATTTCTTGAAAAAAGACACAGAAGGGTACAAGATAAAACTAGATTGGAAGGGCTCTGGCATATTCGGGATCATGTTAACACTTTTAGATGTTGTCTTTGAGCGAGCATAGAGGAGTTATTATAGGTTTTTAGTCACATGATTACATCATAAATTATCTTTGGAAAATACCCTGGCTGCATTTTGCTGGATGTATTGGAGTAGAATGAGGATGGATTCAAGGACAGCAGTGAGGTAGTTATTGTGATAATCGGGTGACGAAAAGATGGTGGCTTAGATTAGGCTGGCAGCAATAGAGATGTAGAGAAGTGGGTGGATTGAGATAGATTTGGTGGTAAAAATCAATACAGCGTGGCTATATGGTCAATTTAGAGGTACACTGGGAATAATGGAGTGGGGGAAAGTTTTGGTAAAGGTAAAAATCATAAATTCCATTTGGGAACTGTTAAGTTTGATGTTCAAGAGATAGGGGGAAAACCATTGGGTACTTATCTGGATTTCAACATAATACCCAGATACATCAACTTTAAAGTCCTAGCAAATAGAACATAATGAACCCCTGGCAGTGGGCGAGCATGTCTAGGGGGAGATTATTAAGGAAGAAAGACTAAGCCCTGAGAAAGACCAATATCCAACATTGAAAAGGAAAAAAGTCTGCAAAACATGAGCTTTTGGAGAGCGTGGAAGCCTATCAACATAGGGTGATCGTCAAAATAGGAAGTAATGGAGAAGAGAGTGTCTCAAGAGGGAAAAAGTGGTTAGCTCTACTAACCACTTGTAGTAGAAGTCAGTAAGGTGCAAGTTGAAAAAATGCACACTGGACTTAACTTGGCTGAGCTCCTGAGTGAACTTAGCAAACGCATTCACAGTAGACCAATGGGAGGAGAAGCCAGACTGGGTGGGTTGAAAAATAAATGAGAGATGAGAAATAGAGACAACAGTGTGCGTATCTCATGCGGGTTGCCAGACAGTGGTTAACGTAGACAGTGACATATTCACACTGGAAGAGGTTAATCTGCAGAGCAAATGCAAAACTCTCTCAAATCGCTGCTATGTATAAGGCATCTTAGCGCTACAGAGACAGAATAATCCTGTGTATTGGGAATACAGAAAGGAAAAAATCAGGAATGCAGAGACTTCAAGTCTTCAGAGGCCAAATTCCAAGGCTTTGGTCTGAGCCAGGTACTATTTCAAACAGCTGGATTATGTGCCAATATGCCTAACGAAGTGAATATCAGCTGGCCCCACACTGGTAATAAAATGATAATAACTCTATAAATAAATTCATTGAGTGCTGACTGTGCCCTCTATCACACTAGCCACTCTATACCCTTTATCTCATTTAATTTTCACAAAAGCACCAGCAGATAGCTACTATAGCTACTAGTAACATTTTTCTTTTTCTGTTTTTTGTTGTTTTGTTTTGTTTTTTTGCAGAAGGGATCCTGAGGTCCAAAAAAGTTGAATTATATGTCCTAGTACACATAGCTTATGAGTGGAGCCGTGATTCTGATTGGTCTGACTCCAAAGTTCAACTTAGGTTATTCAGTCTCTTCACGTTGTTGTTGCCCAGTGAAAACTTGTTGCCTAGCTAACTGGAAATCTGACTGAATTTCCAGACTAGTTCAGCTTAGCTAATTTAATAAAAAACATCAAGACGCGAAAAGCAATTATGTAGAATGATTCGAATCTTAAACGAGTTAATATGTTCAGAGCTCTTATGGTACCAGATGCATAGAGAGCCTTATGTATGTGTTTCCTATTAATTCTTACGAAAAGGCTCTAGAGAGAAATTGGTCTGCCCTTCCCTGGTGCTAATCAAATATTGTGAATAGTAACACCAATTTTTCCTCCCAAGGGCCACTAAATTTCTGCTTCTTACAGAGTAGTTTTCAACTTGGTCTTAAGGAAGAGGATGGTATTTCCTGGCTTTGTTCTTAATCTCTTTACAGGAAATGATATTGTTGTGGGCAAGGACAAAGGTACAAGTGTACACATTTAACGAATGCATTGAATCCTCTATTAACATTGCAGGTCAGTTCTTTACAGCAGCAGTCCCCAACCTTTTTGGCACCAGGGATCAGTTTCATGGAAGACAATTTTCCACAGACAAAGGTAGGGGAGATGGAAGGTTTCAGGATGAAACTGTTTCACCTTAGATAATCAGGCATTAGTTAGAGTCTCCTAAGGAGCGTGCAACCTAGATCCCTCGCATACACTGTTCACAACAGGGTTCGTACTCCTATGAAAATCTAATGCCCCTGCTGACAGAAGGCAGAGTTTAGGTGGTAAAGTTCGCTCGCCCACCGCTCACCTCCTGCTATTCAGCCCGGTTCCTAACAGGCCACGGACCTGTACCAGCCCGTGGCCCAGGGGCTGGGGATCCCTGCTTTAGAGTCAAATCATTTTTGTTGATCCAGAATAACAAAGAGATGAACAGCCTAAGTCCACCAGCTATGAGTTTGGGATTGAATTTGACACCAGTTTAATTGAGGCAGCCACGGAGATCAAGGTAAAAATAACACTTCTTAAGGTTCCACTGTGTAGTGACAAACATTAGCTTCTTTAATCTTCATAATGCTGTCGGTTCTGCTATAATACTGCTTTTAAAAAATGTTTTTAGAGACAGGATCTTGCTCTGTCACCCAGGTTAGAGTGCAGTGGCGTGATCATAGCTCACTATAGCCTCAAACTGCTGGGCTCAAGCAGTCCTCCTGCCTCAGCCTCCCAAGTATCTGGGACTATAGGCATGTGCCACCACACCCAGCTAACTTTTTTTATTGTCTTATTATTTTCTATTTTGTAAAGATGAGGTCTCACTATGTTACCCAGGCTGGTCTTAAACTCCTGGCATCAAGTGATCCTGCCTCAAACTCCCAAAGTTCTGAAATTATAAGCCTGAGCCACCGTGCCCAGCCAATGCTTCCTGAAAACATATAATTTTGCTCCAAAATGGTGGATACACTTTCAGCTTAACACTGAGTTTGCATTTGTGTATGTGTGACTTCATCCTTGAGAAACACTGAACACAGAAAATTGCACCCAGCTGAACCAGGCCATGTAGAAATACACAAAAGCAAACACACACATACCTCAAACATCTACTCACTTCCTTCAGCTGGTGTGCCACAAGCCCCACCCACCCATGCACAATTGCTGTTACAACGCTGTAGGATTCCAGGTAACAATCCTCCCACCACTTCCAACACCCACTTCCACAGCTCTTTTTTAAGATAAAATACATATTTATCACGGTGTTTATAAATTTTTTCACCATTTAACCTGTATAAAATGGTGCTACTGTTTGTATTAGGTTCCTGCTTTTTTATTATATGTTACTGACAGGAGCTTTGTTCTCCCAAACCCATTTTCCCTGTAAGCTCTGTGGGTTTTATTATGAAATTTAGAAGACTGTGGTTCTTTCTAGAAACACACAAGCACCTTATATCAGACTGACTGTACATAAGTATGAAACAAACATGTTTATTCTTTTTTTTTCTTCTTCTTCTGAGACGGAGTCTTACTCTGTCGCCCAGGCTGGAGTGCAGTCAAATATTTCTGTTCTTATTCCCATTCCACAAATACGAAAATAGCCCAGAGAAGATGAATAACTTACCCAAGGTCACCCATCACTGACTTTGTATTTGTCTAATTTCATCACTCCCTTCTCTTAACAGACACTTCTAAATAGCTTCAAAGCACATTGAACTGGACACTTGTTGCAAACCAGCTTCAACATTACAAAAATAAACATTTTCCAGAAAGGCCTTCACTCAAGATGACCCACACAACTCTTTGAATGGTCTATGTATTTTTAAATCACGTGGTAATACCCTTTGTACATGCTAAGTAAGTCCCATTCTGCTCACATGTTAATAAATTTTTCCCATTTGTGAGAGTTGCTGAATAGAGCAAGCGAATTGTTTTACTCACTAGGTGGTCGAGCCATAATAAAGAAGCCTCATGATTAAGTAGAGTTGGAGCCTCTTATCTTTCTCACTGAGTGGGAGGCACCATTAGTAGTAAAAGTAATTACCTGTGTAGAACACGCTGATTGCATCAAGTACCTACTACACGCTACTAAGATCGTCATCTCCATTTTAGAGCTTCTTAAGAGATCTTCATTTGATGTTAATTTTACATTTTAAGCCAAAGTACATTATTTTTGGAAAACATTGTGTTAGCTGGATGAACTTATTTTTAAAGCCTTTCAAAGGACTTCCTGTGCCCTGGTGATTCCCTCACCAATGCCTTTTCTCCAAAAAAATGGCACCTGCAAAGCTGGCTAAACGAAGTTGGAAATGATAAGCCACCTAAATGTGAAAGAATCTATTTGGCAAGAGTTGGTTTTATGTGGGGGTGAAAAACCTGTGCTTTCATCTATGAAATCACAAAGTCCATTATGGGAAGGTGTTGGCTATTTAAAGCAGTAATTCCTGAGAAATTGTCCATGCCAAATCTTGTTAAATGTTGTATTGGATAGTTTCAGCAAACTTCAAATTCTTCTCTGATGGGAATATTAGAAACAGGGTGCTCCTGATTAGATGGAGGCAAGGCCAGAGCCTTGACACTTAGTGGTGGTAACTCAGAAAAAGTCCTCAGCAGAGGGGTTTTGGAGGCCAGAGGACTCCCCCAGCTCTGTGTTTGGCTGACAAAATGACCACTACTGGCAACCTAACCTTCTGTGTATAAAATGAACAGATTGAATAGGTGTCCCATCTAAGTCCAAATTTTGATGTAGGTATACAGCTAATCCTTTATTAGATTTATTAGAATGCTTTATATGTGTGCATTTACAGTTAGGCATCTGTGCAATTGTCCAACCAATGAATCACACCATGCCTTTGAGTTTTCCAATTCTCCCTTAAATGTAGCTATCAATGTTATTTTTACTTACAGGACCCCACAATGTGAGCTTCCTTAGGTAGGTAAATAAGACATTGCTTGTAGGCCTGACTTGAGGCTTGTAAATAGTTTTCCAAATTAATAGGTCTGCAAAAAAATATTCTGAAGCCTCACATTTCTATCAGTTTTATCCATGTAGCCGGGGTCGGTGATCCTTTTTTTGCCATGTCTACTTCTTTCATATTGCTGCTCACATCAGAAAGCCAAAAAATGACTATCAGATATGATCAGGTTACCTGATAAAAAGAACAAACAGTTTTCGAAGTCAGACAGACTGGTTCAAATCCTGTTTCTGTCTATTCAGGCTCAAACCCTAGTCTGTCATTGTTACCAGCTGTGAGACATTCTGCAAATTATTTAACTAATTGACGCATCAGCTTCCTCATCTATAAATTGGGCATGACAGTAATATTTGCTTCACTGTTATAAAGACTAAAAGCAAATGAGATAGTATGGAATTCTGTTTCTGTTTTTACTGGAAGGAATTATAAAAACTTCCAGTTTGCAGTGATAACTTGAAGAAGAGGGAATGTCTATTTTTTTTTTATAACTTTTCTTCCCTTTCTGTGTGAATTTTTTTAACTGTAAGCATTTATTGCATTTTTTTTACTTTTGTCTTTTAACATCATTTGATTTATCTTGGGTAAAATCATAAGCCTTCTTTATTATTGTTCTTTAAGTTTCTCTGATTTAAAAAAACTAAAATATTATTAAAAATTAATAAGATAACATAGCTAAGGTATTTTTCATAATGCTTGCCACAGAATAGACAATCAAATTTGTCATAAGTAATAAGATCACTTCCATATCTACAAAAATTTTATAACCCAGGAAAAGTAAAGAATGAGAAAATACACCGCAATTACTCAAAAGATTTTTCATTCCACTTATTCTGGTTAATTTCAGGTCCTGGAATCAAGAACAAGTGTTTATATATCAGTTAAATTGTTTTATAATGAATTGTGAAGAGCCCTTGGAATTATTTTTGTGTTGGAATTATATTGTATTAAAGAGTGTTTGAAGCAATTTGGATATTCAAGTGGACTTAGTTTTGTTGGGGTTTTTTCCACTAAGATTTTTCACTGTTTGGGCATTATTTAAGATTCAGCCCAACAATATGTCCCTAGCTAAAACTGAATGATGCTGTAATCCATACAGAGGACAAATGACAACTTTGTTGACTAAACTTCTATCTGTTTGGTTAGTGAGGAGCATTCTGATTATAGGTTGACTCTTAATTTCATGTTCAATTTTTTAAAATTTATTCACCCTTTCCTCTGTTGTTTTTCTTCCTTTCCAACCAAACTTCCTCCCTCCCTCCGTCCCTCTCTCCCTCTCTCTCTCTCTCTCTCTCCCTCTCTCTCTCTCTCTCTCTCCCTCTCTCTCTCTCTCTCTCTCCCTCTCTCTCTCCCTCTCTCCTTCTCTCCTTCTCTCCTTCTCTCCCTCCCTCTCTCCCTCTCTCCCTCTCTCCCTCTCTCCCTCTCTCCTTCCCTCCTTCCCTCCCTCCCTCCCTTCCTTCCTTCCTTCCTTCTTTGGTTAAGCACCTATTCTGTATTTTAAAACCAGTAGTCAAGCTCAGTTCATACCTTTTTATGCAAGTGCCTTTCACCAAGACAAAAAGCAAGGCTTGAACTAACATTTAGCTTTTCTGAAAGCAATTTACTGAGAATGTAAGATGCTGGTTTTTTTCTGTGTAGACATTAATAATCATTTATTAGATTGTTAGGCCTATTTCAAGCCATGTAACCTCACTGGGTCTCAGTTTGCTTCCCTCCAAAATGGGATAATAATACCTGCTTTATCATATACATGAAGAATTTAGTCCTGTGCTAGCTCATAGTGCATTTGTTAAATAAGAAAAATAGATGCCAGGCGTGGTGGCTAACGCCTGTAATCCCAATACTTTGGGAGGCTGAGATGGGTGGATCACCTGAAGTCAGGAGTTCGAGACCAGCCAGGTGAATATGGTGAAACCTCATCTCTACTAAAAATACAAAAAAAATCCGCTGGGTGTGGCGGCGGGCACCTATAATCCCAGCTACTCGGGAGGCTGAGGAAGGAGAATCGCTTGAATCCGGGGGAGGGTGGAGGTTGCAGTGAGCCAAGATTGAGCCACTGAAGCCCAGCCTGGGTGACACAGTGAAACTCCATCTCAAAAAGAGAGAAAGAGAGAGAGAGAGAGAAAGGAAGGAAAGAGAGAGAGAGAAAGAGAAAGAAAGAAAAAGAGAAAGAAAGAAAGGAAAGAAAGAAAGAAAGAGAAAGAAAGAAAAAGAAAGAGAAAACAAACCGATATTTCCCTTTAGGTAGAACTTTTGCATGTCTTGGAGAATCTGAAATATGACCAGGCTGTCAATGGGGAAACACACTGAGGAGGAACTGCGTAGTGGTAGTGGCTTGGTTCCTAAAGTAAGGCAAAACTCAGGTGTTCAATGCTGTTATTTATTGAACACTTATTTACATGCCAGGCCCCTTGTCAATTACGTTGTATGCATTGTACACTAGGTGTTATTTTATTATTCCCATTTTACACATAAGGAAATGAAGGCCCCTGAAAGAGGGCAAGGACTTTCCCCAGGATAAATTACAAAGTTCAGATTTAAACCCAGGTGGTCTAGACCTCATGATCTTAAACACTATGCCCCCAGGATTCAGGGCCAGAAAGGTGCCTAGCTGCAAAGTCATGCACATTACTGAGTTCAACTTCCTCAAATTCCCCCTGAAGTAATCCCATGCAGGGCTAACTCAGTGGCGGCATTCAGGCATAAGCATTAAACCACAAGCCAGGCAGATCTTCATGAGGGCTTCTCAAAGTTCTCTTCTCCAGCTGTGCTCAACCTCACCTGTGCCTCTCAAGTCCTAGGGTTATTGTGCATGTGGCGTGGTCTCCAGCTGTTCCTCCTCCTGACTTCTCCATCTGCACCAATCTCTTTGCATGGAGGCCGTGTCTTCTGGTCTCTTGGTAGCTCAGTAGTGGTGGGGTGGGTGCCAGCTGCCCACTGTGTATCTCAGTCAAGGTTTCTTTAGTTGTAAGGAAGAATAACTCTCTTCAAAGGAAACTAAGCAATAACAACTAAACAGTAACAACAAAAATGTCTAAGGAGGGCCCTGGCATAGACCAGGGAATTGATGCAAAGGTGGGGTAGAGTGGGATGTCGGGGAGGGTGGGGCCAGGTATCTTTATGAACCAAAAGGTATAGGTGTTCTGTACCTTCCTTCAGACTTTCCTTCTCTCAAGATTGCCATATCTCCATTCATATTTTTGGGCTAATCTCTACCAAAAGCTTGGCTCTCTGTGGGTAGCCTACTTTCAGTCCATTTGTCTCTGATTGAGGTGGAGTCTGTTAGGGCTTGAGGAGGGAGTAGTTCTTGCGGAAGGGAAGGTATGGCTTGAATAGATCATCCCCAAATGTGCCGACCACATTGGTTCTTTGGAAGGTGATTGTTGGAGAAATCTCCTGTCAGGAATGATGTATTATAGGGCAAATAACAACCTCTCCCTGGTGGCCTTAACCATAAAATAGAAGTATGGACAGCTCTGTTCATCCTAACAATTATTTATAGGCCACCTCAATTTGCCTCTGTTAACTGGAACTCATGTGTCCTGAAACCATGTCTTCCCTTTGCACAGTTCTGTGGTTGCTGAGATGCATGCACCATGAAGAATGTCTTCATTTAAGACTTTTAATGCCAGTTCTCCTTCCAGGAGCTGGGGATATAGCAATGAACCAATCAAATGCTCTTGCTTAAGAATTCAGGTAAGGGAGAAGAAAAATAAAAAATGAATATATTAGCTAGCTAGCATGTTAGATGTGAAATGCTAAGGAGAAAACAAAGCCAAGAAGATGGTAGAGGAAGAGTCAGGGGACGGGGTGCAGGGTTTCATACTAGATAGGATGGCCAAGCATGGCTCTGCTGAGAAAGGGACCTATGAGTAGACTCACAGGAAGTGAGAAAACAAGCCATGTGATGATCTGGAGGAGGAGAATTCATAATACCAGATTCTCACACGGCTAGACCTTTTGCCCTTTCTTGAGCAACAGCGTGTCATGAATGGAGAGAAGAATTGAGGTCAACCAAAAAAGGGAAATTTTTTTGCCCAGGATCAGATGCTTTTCCAAGCAAACAAGTAGTTACTCCAAGGGATATTTCCAGGAGATTCTTCAACTCCAAAGGCCAAATCTTCACGTTTCCGTTACTGTAGAGCTTTCTAAAACAGATAATTGTTTGCACAGTTGGTCAGCTCACACAAATCCCTCGGCAGTTTCTACAGACATTTATGCATTGCACATTTTCGATCCTTGGCCAAAAGTTCTGATGTTTTAGCTCTGACAGTCGGCTCATGAGAACTCAGACTTCTTGATGCAAGCCCCCAGTCTTCACTTTTGAAAGACCATGGACCAAAGTTTTAATTGCATCATGGGTGTCTCTTCCTCTTTACTGGGTGCACAGCCTTACTCATAATCGTGCTTCTGATTTGTCTGTTAAAAGAAGGATCAGAAACAGACTGGCAAGGACTTACAGTTCTCGGTAAAACTCTTGGAAAGGACTTTCTTTTTTGATTTGCTTGTGTATATTTTAGTGGTGTCTTTGGGCTATTTAGAGAAAAGTAGTATGTCTATTGATTCGGCCACTGGCAGGGACTTAAATGATGGTACGTGTTGGCTGTGTAGTACCTCTGCTTCTTCTAGTTGGATTAAATCCAATGACAGGTAAATTCTTTTGGCGTTTGGCTTGACCAGAGACTTTGTATCTGCCATATTGGTAATTGGCCACCTTGGCGATTTTTGGACTAATGCTCCAGGGAGAGAAACTAAATGACTCTCTCCTCCAACCTTTTCCCAAGCAGTTCTCTCTACCTGGCTTTATTTTTTTAAATTGACTTAAGCTTTGCCCCCTCTTGGAAGCATTCTATGACCCCATGTCTGTCTTCAAGATGAATTGAGCTTCCTGCTCTCTTGTCCCATAAGTATCCTGGGCATAGCTCTGCTCTGGGACTCATCACCTATTGCTGAAATCCTTTTATTTTCTTACCTGTTTCCTACTGAACAGAGAGCTTCTTGAGGTCCAGCACTGGGGCTTAATTTGATTCATTTAATAAGTTTTTGTTGGGAACTTACTATATATGAAGCACTGGATTCAACTCTGGGAACTCAAAAGTGAACAGAATGTACATAATTCTGCTCTCATGGAGTTTATAGCCTACTGGAGTTAGACAGACATTTTAAAAAATTATCATACAGGAAATTGCAATGACTAATTTTGTTGGGTACTACGGAGGGAAATCCAGGGCCCTTTAAGGGCCCTGTTTGTTTCTGACTTTAAAGCACTAGCAACAAATTGGCATTAACTGATTATGTGATTTGAATGGAATTGAGGATCTCAGTGTTGGCCCTCCGTCCTGCTGTTGTCAACTCTCCCAAGTTTTTAAATGCCAAGTTCTAGGTGCCTTTGTTCTGCTAAATTGAAAAATTTACCCCCGTGCAAATGAATAACTAAATTCATAATTTTTTGAAGAATTCTATCTAAATGGAGATTTTATGGCTTTCAGAAACCTTTAAAACTTCCCTTTCCCCCATGTGAATTCCACTATGGATTGACGTATGGCATATTTTCAATGTCTGATTTATGCCCAGCAATAACCTAGTTTTTGTAATTAATGGAAGGCTTACTCTGTCTGAGAAAGAGAGTGCTTTGGCATTTCTGAGGCCTGTGGATTCCATCCAGAGTACCACACAGCAATGCAGAGACTCCACTGCTGCTCACCTAGCTAGGAGGCTGCAGCTCTGTTTGTGAAATGTTGCTATTCAGCTTCCAAGTTTATTGGGAGCACTGAGTTCCAAGGATAGCAATTAGGTTGTTCTGCATTCTTCGGCTGGCTCAGGATGCGCGTGCTGAGACTGCACATCATAGCAACGGCTCCTTGACTGCCAGGCAGAACAGTGTGAAAGCTTTCCATGGCTCATCTCAACCGCCTCCTCCTTGCCCCTGGTGCTCCGCAATCCTCTCTACTCCTTGGTGATACCTTTTTAAATCTCCCCATTATGTTCAACAGCATGTCAGCTGAGAGTTCAGGCTTATGAGATCATGTCCAATAGGCCAAAGTGTCGAAAATAAATGTTAGCTCATAAAACATACGTGGCACATCTATGGGGCCTGAGCAAAGCCTACACAGAGAAAAAAATCTTAAGTGAACTTGTTTAACCCAGCAGTGACAGGTACAGGAATGGGATTTTCTTTTTTTTTTTTTTTTTTTTAACAGAGTTTTTCCAACTTCCAGGCTGGTAAAGAAGTTGTACATTTTGCACCATAATGGAAAGAGATGTGTAGGGATTTTTCCAAGTCTTGGAAAGCTGGTCTTTGTAAGTTCATTTATTTATTCAACAAAAACTTTATGAAGTATCTATTACATGCCAGGCACTGTACTTGGCATTTGGGATAACATAGTGACTGAGAAAAGATTTGCCCTTGAGAAAAATCACAGCCCCTTTGGAGGGACTGACATTAACCATTTAAACACATAAATATGATTTTTCACGCAGTAATAATAGCTATGAAGATTAAAAAGCTGGATCATAGGATACGTGGCTATAAGAGAACTCCCTGATAGGGTGACATTTTAGATAAGTCTCAAGAGGTGAGAATAAACTGTCTACATGAAGAACAAGAAAAGAACCTTTCAGTCAATGGAAATAGCAAGTGCCCAGACCCTACTGAAGAAGGCCTGGGGAGCGCCCAAGAATCCTGTGCTAATTGGGGTTCTCCAGAGGGACAGAACTAATAGGATAGATGTATATATCAAGAGGAGTTTATTAGGAGAATTGACTCACACAATTACAAGGTGAAGTCCCACAATAGGCCATCTGCAAGCTGAGGAGCAAAGAAGCCAGTCCAAATCCCGAAACCTCAAAAGTAGGGAAGCTGACAGTGCAGTCTTCAGTTTGTGGCCGAAGGCCCAATAGCCCCTGGCAAACCAGTAGTGTAAGTCTAAGAGCCCAAAAGCTGAAGAACTTGGAGTCTGACATTTGAGAGCAGGAAGCATCCAGCACAGGAGAAAGATGAAGGCCAGAAGACTCAGCAAATCTGCTCTTTCCATCTTCTCCTGCCTGCTTTATCCTAGCTGTGCTGGCCGCTGATTAGATGGTGCCCACCCAGACTGAGGGTGGGTCTGCCTCTCCCAGACCACTGACTCAAATGTTAATCTCCTTTGTCAACACCCTCACAGACACCCCCAGAAACAATACTTGGCGTCCTTCAATTCAATCAAGTTGACGCTCAGTATTAACTGTCACAAATACGAAGGGGAGACCATTCTGACTGGGGTTAAGAATAGGGTGGAGAGAGTCAGGGCATGAAGCCGTGGGGGAATAGGTTTGCTGGAATTTGAAAGCCATGAGACAGAGTGAGGAGTTCCTTCCAATTGAAAGATTTTAAGCAGCAGAATTCAGACATGAACTTTGGCTGAGGTTGGAATGGAGTGCACCTCTGTAAGACAGCGGTGCACCATTTCCCAGTCTGCCAAAATGGAGCAGCTGACAGCAGCTTGCTTGCAAGGGCCTCCAAGCCCACAAGCCCAGGTGTGCTTTGAGGTGGCTTCCTCAGCATCTTAAGATAACTCACAGCGATTATTTTGCTATGGATTTGCAGAATAAACAAAGGCTTTGTCGAGCCTCTGGTTTGAGGTAATAAGTCACTAATGCTGTGTGTGCACAGTCCTAAGCTTCAAGGCTGAGTGGATTCTTTCTTCAATTTTACTCCCCTTTTTGTTTGCTGTTTTGTTTCCAATATGTCACGTTTCCATATAACAAAACACACATACAGGCTTGATACCGTTTAATATTTAATTCAAATAATAAAATACCATATCAAATAAAATGTTTGCATGTATGAATGTTTATATTCCCTCAGGAGTGTGTTTTAGAGGATAGGTGAAACTCTGATAGTACACAGTGGCATTTTAAGTGGTACACAGATAAACTTCCTAGCAATTTAATTGTAATGTATTTATTTTAAGGTGTAATACTTGTATAAAATGAGGACCACATCAATTTGGTAATTTTGTAGCTATTATTGCTAGATTGTCACTGTCAGATGTGATAGAAAATATACTGTTCAAATACATTTACTTAAAAAGTGAGTTTATGTAAAGCCTGGATAGTATAGTACAGGAGATACTTTTATAATGGCACTATATAGATATAATGGCCTATTGTCCCAGCTACTAGGGAGGCTGACAAGGGTGGATTGCTCGAGCCCAGGAGTTCAAGGCTGCAGTGAGCCATGATCCCACCACTGTACTACAATCTGGGTGACAAAGCAAGGCCCTGTCTCAAAAATAAAACAATTCAAAACCGATGCTTCTATTTGTTTACCAGAGGAGGGTTTCAGAAGAAACTACTGACACAGCATGTGACAATGAGCATCACACTCACAATATCCTTTCCTTGTGTGATCGCTCCCATCAATTAGAATTGATATCAATTCCAATCCTATACCTTATAGCTCTATACGAGAGACCTTAGTAGAATTGGAAACCAACCTAGTTACCATTCTGTGTTGTCACGTCCCTTTTTTAATGTGTAAACTGAGTCAAGTGTCGACTGAAGCTTCAGCCAGAATTCAATGCCAGGATTCATTCTCTGTCTTAACACTAGCTACCAGATGATGTTTTATCAGTCAACTTGAGTCTTCTCATATTACCTGTTGACTGTGTTCTGTTTGACAAAGAAACTGTGTGGGTTGCTAGTATATTTTTCCCTCAAGACCGTGGCATTACCTGTGGGATAAATGTTAGCCATGGGAAAAGGAAACAATATTCCCTGGTATGCTGCTCATTGTCACATGCTATGTCCTTAGTTTCTTCTGAAACCCTTCTTGGAAACATTTCTCTCCCAGTTGTAATTTGTATATTGCTGCATCTTTTGAAAAATTATTTTGAAGTCTTAAAATACTACACGAGAACAGAGTGGGAAAGGATCTGAGAAGCAGTTGTAAAAATAACATTCTGGGACAGTGGCACTGATAGTAAAATATCTTTGTTGCCTCATATTTGTTTTGGACATTCTGCTGCCTAGAAAGAGTAGCATAGACCATGGATTGGCAAACTTTTTCTGTAAAAGGGCAGGTGGTATATATGTTGAGCTTTGCAGGTCATATGGTCTCTACAGTACCTACTCAGCTGGAAAGCAGCTATAGACTAGGTAAACAAATGGCCGGGACTGTTTCCCAATAAATCTTTATTTACAAAACAAGTGGTGAGCCGGATATGGCCCTGGGACTGTAGTTTGCCCTGTGCTAGGGAGCACAAAAGAGAAGCGTTTGACTCTTAGAAACATACGGACCTGAGCCACATCCTGGCTCTAATACTTGCCAGCTGTGGGTGCCTGGCCATCTGAAAGCATCTCTCAGCTCTCATCAGTTTCTACTTAAGTAAAATGGGACTAATTATACAACCCCTCTGATGGGTTATTGGGAGAATCTAACAAGGAATGCTCAGTGATGAACACAGACCTGACACAGTAAGCACACATCCAATGTTAGATGCTATTGTGGCTGCTGTGTTGCTGTGGCTGCTGGGTTGGAAGCCCTGCTCCACTCTTCTCCCTCCAGTCTGTTGTCCATAGAGAAGGAAGAGTAACCTTAACATGGAAATCGACCCAAGTGTCTTTTCTGCTTAAAGCCGTTCCGTGGTTTCCCATGCCACTCACTATGGCCTGATCTAGCCCACGCTTCCTTTTCCAACATGGCGGTGCTGCTCTCCCTCACTCTTGCTGGGTGGGCTCCAGCCATACTGAGCAGTGCATGTAGCTGTTTTGTGCCTTGGGACATTTACATGCCACTTTCTTTTCCAGAATATTCTTTCTTTGGCTTTTCTAATGGCTGGTATCTTCTCATTCATTATGTGTTTGCTTAGATGTTACTTCCTCAGAGAAGTCTTTATGATTCTCTCACCATAACTGTATTTTCTCATAACTCTCGGCAAAATTCATCAAGAACCATGCCTGTCTTATTCACGATTGAAATCACAGTGCTTTGTACAGTGTTCTGGCACATAATAGTCACTCAATAAACACATGCTAAATAAAAGAGTAAGTGATTTAATGATTTATGATGATAATCATTATCATCATGAATAAATCTGAAAGCATAGGACCTCAGCCGGGTTTCATCAGACTTCAACCGTCTTCAAACTACTTCATGATTTTTACTTTATCTAGGTACCACTTGTGTTCCATATATTTACAATCTTTTACTCCGGTTTTTGACTTAGTTTTTTTTTTTTTTTTAATAAACCAGGGATTGACAAACTACAGCCTCAGGGCCGAATTTGGCCCTCCACCTTTTTTTGTAAATAGTTTTATTGGAATACAGCCAGGCCCATTTATTACTGTATTGTCTACAGACGCTTTCACCCTATAGTGGCTAAGTTAGATAGTTGAGTAGAGACTGTCTGGCCTGCAGATCAGGAAATATTTACTGCCTGGTTCTTTACAGAAAACATTTGGCAACTGCTGTACTAAGTCATAAAAACCACCAAATCCCATGTTTGATGTGCTAGTTATGTTTTTGTTTTCATTTTCATTAAAAACAATATTGTAACTATTATGATTCTTAAAAATTATTTACTTAAGGGCCCACTAAAAACATCTTGTCTGCCATCTCTGATATATGAGCCACGCTTTAGGAACCAGAGCCACAATAGTCTTTAAACAACATCAGTGACATTCTACACCTGGGTGAAAGTCCAATATGTGGGTCCCTGACTCAGTGCAAGTTAGAACATTTTCCCCTCCAGAGATCCTTTAGTGACTCCTTCATTTTGGGAAGTGCAATTTTCAAATTTACGCAATGGTAAATTCATGGGCCTTTCTCCCCACGATGCAGTCCATCTGCCTGGCGTACTCTTGCTAACCTTCCACACAACGTGCTGAGAGTCTGACGTGAACATCTGCATCATGGATGTCATTATAACAGGTGTCAAAAATGCTACTATGCCCCCAGAACACCTAGACTTTTCACAAGATAGATGAACCCTACGGCTCTCTGTACCTGTGCTTCCAGAAATCAGGGCTGATGGATTTTTCTCATATTATGAATAGCCAGTGGCTGTTCTGTTAGATGGCCCTTTGTAAAGAAAATTCTGCCTCCCAGAATTTCCCCCAGATTTACCTGTTGCGTTATGAAATCTCTTGTAAATAATGCAAAGAAATTTGCAGATGCCTTCTTATTTTTGTTTTTCAATGAAAGTCATTTCAGGTGATGAAAGTTATTACCTCAAAGTGAAAGGTGTATAAGGTAAGCCTCTTCCAGTTACAGCAGGCAGAAAACCCAACCCAAAATGGCTCAGACAATTAGGCAATTTGCTGGCTCATGCAACTCAAAAGTCTAGGACAAGCTGGCTTCAGGTACTGCTGGTTCAAGGCATTAAATTACATCACAAAGGTTTGGTTTCTCTATATATATTTCTCTGGGTCACTTTTGCTATGTTGGCTCTGTCCTGAAGCAGCCTCTCTCCTCGTGGTGACCAGGTGGCTCAGCAGCCTCAGCTTTATATCTCTCAGGATTAGGTCCACCCTCACAGAGCTGGCCTCTGTCTCAGAAGTTCTAGGCAATATCTCATGATATCAAATTGGGTGTGCTGGTGCCAGGCTCAACCAAGAGAAATGGGATGTGCTAATAAGTCACATTTAGGACATGTAACGGCTGGAGCTGGGGATGGACCTAGCCAGCCCCCTAAGAATCACATGGACTCTAAATGGGGATCTCAAAGCAAGATGATAAGGTATTAGAAGCAGCATGAATAGGTGACAGGGAACAACAACAGCAGCAGCAACAATAATAAATTTCTATTACATAAAAAGCCAGCTTGCTCCCCAAGGCTTGATTTTCCATTTCACCTTCTACTGCGGGATTTTCAACCTAAGCACTCTTGACATTTGGGGCCGCATAATTCTTTGTTATGGGGCTGTCCCGTGAACTGTAAAATCTTTAGCAACATCCCTGGCCTCTACCCCTCTGATGCCAGTAGCATCTCCTCTTTACACCCACCCCAGTTCTGACAACCAAAAATGTCCTCTGGGAGCCAAAATGGCCTCCAGTTGGGAACCACTGCCTACTGTTACAAGTGGAAAATGGGGAGCAGAGGATTATCACCTCACAATTCACCAGGGTAATAATACCAAAGGGGGAAAGAGCCACTCCTAGGGCTGGGCTTGACAACATTTCAGCACTGGGTTTGAAGCCTTCATTTACTCTCTTTCTCCAATGAACCTGGGAAAGGTTGTCAGAACCCCAAAGGGCCCAGCCAATCCTATCAGCAGAAGCAATTGTAGTCTAGGGTTTAAGGATCCTAGGGTCAGGAAGTTCTAGGTCTCCCTCCTGTTAACATTAACACCTCTGTTTTTTGTTTGTTTGTTTGTTTGTTTGTTTTAGAGACAGAGTCTCACTCTGTTGCACAGGCTGGAGTGCAATGCTGCAATCTCGGCTCACTGCAACCTCTGCCTCTTGAATTCAAGCAATTCTCTTGCTTCAGCCTCCCAAATAGCTGAGACTACAGGCGTGCACCAATACGCCTGGCTAATTTTTTGTATTATTAGTAGAGGCGGGGTTTCACCATGTCGGCCAAGCTGGTCTCGAACTCTTGAGCTCAAGTGATCCACCCGCCTAAGCCTCCCAAAGTGCTGGGATTACAGGTGCAAGTCACCATGCCCGGCCTGTACTGTTTTTTAGTACAGGTGTGAGATTTCAGTGATTATGAATGACAACTATTTAGCAAAGGGGCAGGCGTGAGATGATCACTCAACAAATATGAGCTCTAATTTTGTGTGTCATTATCATAAGCATCATCATCATCATTTAAACCAGGTTTTCTCGGCCAGGTGCAGTGGCTCACTCCTGTAATCCCAGCATTTTGGGAGGCCAAAGGGGGTGGATCACCTGAGGTCAGGAGTCCAAGACTAGCCTGGCCAACATGGTGAAACTCATCTCTACTAAAAATACAAAACTTAGCTGGGCATGGTTGTGGGCACCTGTAATCCTGGCTGCTCAGGAGTCTGAGGCAGGAGAATCTCTTGAAATCGGGAGGCAGAGGCAGCAGTGAGCTGAGATCCCGCCACTGCACTCCAGCCTGGGAGACAAGAGTGAAACTCCATTAAAACAAAAACAAAAAAACAACAACAACAAAAAAAGGTTTTGTCAAGCTCAACAGTATTGACATTATTTGGGGGCAGACAATTCTCTATTGCAGAGGACTGTCCTGTGTGTGATAGGATGTGTAGCATCCCCAACATCCACACTCTAGATGTCAGTAGAACTCTCAGTTGTGTCAATCGAAAATGTCTCCAGACATTGCCAAACATCCCCTGGGGCAAGGAGGGGGATGGGATGAGGGACAAGATGGGGACAAAACTGCCTCTGATTGAGAACCATTGATTTAAACCCACTCAGGGGACAGAATGACCATCTGGCACAGTAATAATTCTCTTGCTATGTTTTATTGCCCAGAGCTGGTCCCATGATTTTCCCAATAAAAATAAGAAGGTACTTCCCAACCTGCTTAAGAAAATGTTTGAGGTATCAAGGCCAGATATAATACCCAGATGACTGTTATTAGCAACTCTGATTTCCTGATGCAGAGATGGGGAAAGCATTCCCGTCTCCTTTGGCCTTTATGTCTCAGAAATGCTGTCTCAAGACTCCTAGATCACACTTGTTCTATTTCCAGTTTCAATCTGGCCCAAGGGATCCATGCAGCACATCCAGTTAGTTACTTAAAATGTGTCCTAATGTTTGGCAGCCGGATGGAAAATCATTGCTCTAAACCTTGGCCTGCAAGTTCTAATGAAAATGCTTGTTAGATTTAATGAAAACCGGATGTGAGTACAATCTGGCTGTGACATCTGTCACCCCATTGATTGCCAGGGTTGATTTGGCTGATCTGGCTGGCTAGGCAGGTGTCCCCTTCCTCCTTCACCGCTCCATGTGTGTCCCTCCCGAAGCTGCAAGCTCAGCTGAAGAGGATGACCACCCCCCATAGAGGAGGACCGGTCTTTGGTCAAGGGTATTCGAGTAGCTGTGCTCCCCTGCTAGAACCTCCAAACACGCTCTCAAGGTCCATTAGATTTAATGAAAGCCATAGGCCAGACCATGAATAGTGTGGCGTTTTAGATACACAAGAGTGGATATGCAGAAATATGGTATTGCTGATGATGTGGATGTGTACAATGAGGACCTTTAGTTTTCCCACGTTTGCCTGACACTGAGGTTTCTTGTGATTAGCGAGAAGCTAAGTCCGATTTAGAGTCTGGTAAACCGGCTCCCACCATTCTCCATTCAAAATCAGCAGAATATTGTGGTTACGAGCATAGCATTTGGAGCCAGACAAACTTCAATGGCTACTTAGCAGCTATGTGTGGCTGGCACATCACTGGTCTCAATAAATACTGGTTGACTATTGAATATTGGCCAGCCTCAGCAATAATAATGCATAATGCTTAGTTTATTCATCTTGAGATAAAAACAATGTCTATGTCTTGGGTAGTAAATTAGATAATCTTTGTAAAACATTTAGCACAAAGGAAGCAGTCAAAAAATTATAGTTACCACATGTAACAAATGTACGAGATTCACAGCCATTTTGTTCATTCTTTATTCATTATTCAACTCATTTTTATTTAGTGCTTACTTTGTGTACTGTGCTAGCAATTAGTAATTCAGCAACTAAAAAGACCTAAATGAGCAATTGCATACTGTTTTCAAGTTATTAATACTGTAAATGTTTAATGTGTAGAAATTTTGTTGGTCCCATTTGAATCCACTATGTGATGAATTATCACAAAAAAATGAACTGTCTCCAATTATTTAACTTTCTCAAAAATTAGCTAGAAATTCAGGGGGGAATTTCCCTCTCGGTTCCTGCCACATCTCCACAGCAGTCAATAATACTTTTTAATTTTCAAAAAGAAGTGAAGTTTCCAGGCAAGGCACTGACAAGTAAGTTTAATGGGATTTATTGCAGGCTTATTCCTGATCTATCCCAAGAGTCCCTTGATTTATTTAGTTTATCCTTATAGCATAAGAACATGGGCTACATGGACGAGGAATGCAGTCTTAAGGCCAGGGTTGTGGTTTTCTGTATCCTTCTGTATCCTTGGATGGTTACAATTCCCTCTCTTAGCATATTTTCATATGGTTAAGTCTTAGCGTGATTCCATTGCCAGTGAGTCTTTGCCTAGGTCCTTGGACCACCTTTGATGCCATCTTGTGGTCCTACAAATAATTCTAGTCTCCATAGTGAATGAATGGTGACCTCCCCCACCATCTCCCAGCTCAGCCTAAGAGGTGATGGAATGATCTTCTATTGACTAGGCACCAGCAAGGAAGAAAGAAGACCCAAACAGGTGCAGGTCCTTTGAGTGAGGGTCAGGTGTGAAGGATGCAGCTACATTCTTCAAAGGCAGGTTCTTCACAGAAGCTTATCTGGAATGTCCCAATTCTCAATTTAATAGTAAAAGTCATAAACCCTATTACTATTATCATCTAGTGCTGTAGAGGGCCTTCCCTGTTGCAATTCTCTTGTCTTTGAATAGCCTACAAGGTCCGGCTTGGACTCAACTTCTTGCAGAAAGCCTCCACAATCTCTCACATCTGAAATAAAAGTGGTCCCTCTCTGATCATATGCTACAACCTAATGTTTCTTCACAATACTTCTTACTGCCTGAACATATCATGCACATTTTTGTTTCCTTATTGTATTAGTCTGTTTTCACGCTGCTCATAAAGACATACCCGAGACTGGGTAATTTATAAAGAAAAAGAGGTTTAATGGACTCATAGTTCCACATGGCCTGGGAGGCCTCACAATCATGGCAGAAGGCGAAAGGCATGTCTTACATGGCAGCCGGCAAGAAAGAATGAGAGCCAAGTGAAAGAGGAAACCCCTTATAAAAACATCCGATCTCGTGAGACCTATTCACTACCACGACAAGAGTATGGGGGAAACTGCACCCATGATTCAATTGTCTCCGACAAAGTCCCTCCCACAACACATGGGAATTATGGGAGCTACAATTCAAGAGGAGATTTTGGTGGGGACACAGCCAAACCATACCACTTATTTATTGTTATTACTTCTCTACACACTAACCTGGTCCTATCACGATAATGGGGATCTGTCTGCAGCAGCAGTGAAGGGGGAATAGGAGGAATCCACCTTTTGCCAAGTGAATAAGCAAGTACTCAGTGCCAGGTGCTGGGCTGAGGCCACTGCTGAATACTGGCTGTTGGTGGTGATTCAGTGGCTAAGATCTGACCCCCAACCACCACTGGATGCATGTTATCCTTAATCCTGGAGACTCACTGAGATTAGTTAACTTGCTTGAGATCCCACAGAGAGTAAAAGACGGAGCCTTGATTTGCACTCATGGACTCTGATTCTGTGCCTGCCTTCTTAACCTATTTGCAAACGGCCTCAACCTCACTTTGCCTCTTCATTTCTAACGAGGGAGGTTCCTTTGCCTTCCTATTTTCCAGGTCATTGCCCAGGTCCTAACCCACCTGTCTGGTTTTGCAAAAGTCTAAACCCCTTGTTGGCTATGGCTTTCTTTCCCTCATTAATATTCAGAGCTCAAGTTGCATCAAATGGTTAAAAAATAAAGTGCATATTATTAAACTTTTCAATAATGGAGTCACTTTAATGTTGGGAAATTCTACCGCAGGATAATGCTTGTTGGCAAGCTCCTGTTTTAGCAGGAAGCCTGCAGTGAAGGTATGCAGAGAGAGAGAGTGAGGGGGCATCTGTTTGCTGTCAGTTTCTCTGACAGCTTGGATGGTTTGTTTGTGTCGACGTTCCCAAGGATGGTAACTATGATTTCACAAAGGGTCAAAGTCCATCAAACCTTTTTGCCTGCTGTGGTCCCACCCCCAATCCTTCTCTCCTGCCTCCTTGTCCCTTCTAAATTAAATCACATTCCACTGCCTTTTATTGAACAACCTCTGGACAAAATACTCTTCCACACACTCCTTGCTTAAGGCAAAGTAATTGGAACAGAAAGTGCTACTGGCCAAGAGCCACCAACTAATTGCTTTATGCCCAACTCCCCTCGCCGGAGGCACACCCAGCATTGACAAATCCATGGCTGTTTCCCAGTTTTTTGAGGTTTCTGTAACAATTGGACCAATCTTAATTGCGGGGTGGGTGGGGGAGAGATGCAAAGCAGGGGTAGGGGTGGGAGAAAATGAATTCTCTGTAGTCTTTAGTACCTTTTACCTGGTCTATTTAATCTCCTATTATTTTGATCATGGATATCTGGTTTTTTAATTTCCTGTAATCCAGCAAGGAATGCCGTTCTAAGGACATCTGTGGTCTCTGCTTTTTCATGTTCCAAAAATCCTAAAAGGGATGTTTTGTCAATGACTGGATATTTCATTAGAAATCCAAAGATTCCCATTAACTTGAATTATTTTCATAGCTCTGATCAACTTTTAGGTTAATAATTCATGATATTTAATAACTTGTTCAGATAGTCACCAAAATTATTGATTTAATAATATTTGGTCATTAATAATGAAAAAGGAGGGGGGACTGATTGTTCCCATCACTTACATCAATTTATTCTTTATTGCGTTGCAAATCTCAGGGAAAACCAATCATTGTGGCAACTTTTAATATCCCACCGTTGTTCTTGGTAGAAGCCAGGAAAATGCTCTGCATTTTAAAATGTCTGTATTCTTAAGTTTAGAGAATAAATACAGTGAAGGCGTCTGTTTAATCCAACCATTCTTGATTTTAGAACTTTCTGACAGTTTGTAGAAACCACAGCCCCCACTCCTCCCGGGTTCTCTAGCACGTCTCAATTGGCTTTCTTCCTCTTTTTTATTATAGTCTATTGAGTCACATTGTAATCACCTTTTGTGGTTCTTTGCTAATATACTTTGCAATTTGAAACAAGAATTGAGCTGAAAAGTTCATCATCAATTTATTTTGGCAAAATGGAGGTTCAAATAGTTTTCCTGTAGAGGTCATATTGGTGATGGGGTTAAAGTGAGCATTTCATCTTATATGAAAAAAAGTCACATGTATGAACCAGATGTGTAAATATTGATTACTATTTTGAAGTTATCACTTTTTATTTCCAACTTTAAAATCACTTTTTTGGAGAGCTTCGTTTGAAATTTGTCCTCATTGTTGGAATATCCCTATGAGGACTTTTTTTTTTTTTTTGGTAATAATAAATAAGTCTCTTGGCTGACTTCCAAGAAGAACCTACATTATTTCAAATTCTATTCAATACTTGATGGTGTTATGGCGAATTTCCAGCACCTAATTTCCAGGCAATGAGAAATTTCCCTCTAGAATTGTATTTTGATGGAAGCTGATTTCCTATATTGGATAAATAATGGACAATATGTACGCAACTTTAGCTCAAGAAACATCATCAGATTTCCCCCACCTGAGGCCTTCTCTGCACACGCCAGAACATCTGCAGGAAAAAAGTGCCTGGGGCAGGGACAGGGTCATTGTGTCTACACAATGCTAGAGCATCTGTATATTTGAAAACATTCAGACAATTAACTCTATTTTTCACTTTTTGTCACATAGACCCAGTTTGAGTTTAACAAAAAAAAAAAAGTAAAGAAAGAAAGGAAAAGGAAAGCAAAGAGTGGAGATGGAGGAAGAGAGGAGAGGGGAGGGAAGAAGAGGGGAGAGGAGGAGAGAGGAGGGAAGAAGAGGGGAGGGGAGGAAAAAGGAATACTTTTAATAAGACTGTAAAGAGTGAAGGGTACAATTTACAGAGAGTAGAAACAATCTTTGCAAAACTCAAACGGTGTCCATAACATCTCAGCTGAAAATATGTTTTGAGTTCTACAATAGTGATTCTAAATCCTGCTATAACACAAATACTTCATAATCAACCTCCCCCCCATCTTGTTTAATATTTAATATGTAAAACAGTTATCATGGTAGAACGGAAGAATATGACTTGGATTTCGAGTTGAGCAGCTCATGTAGTTTAGGAGAGAGAACTGTTTTTCAAATTGTGGATCAAGGCCCATTAGTACGATGAATTTTGCGGATTATGACCAGCATCTTTTTAAAAAAAAAAAAAAAAAAAGAATAGATTAGAATACATTTGAGTACCTTGCATGTAGCAAGGGAAGTAATATTTTTTTAATTGACTGTTTCTTTATAACATACAAGCGCATGTGTACTGGGTCACAATATCAAATGTGTTTTTTACTATGGGTCAATTACAAAGAAAAAAAGTTCTAAAGCCCTGGTGTAGAAGGAACAGTTTCTCATATTCAGGGGTAGAAAGAAGTAACATAAAAGCTAATATGCAAGAATTATACCTCCCAAATATATTGAAAAAACATAATCTTTTGTTGGTTTCATTTTCCTGTATCGAAGCAAAAACGGGTCTCTTTTGGTTCTACTTCTCTCTTTATTTCTCAAATGCTCAGCAGACAGCAAAGTCCCCAGGGGTTTCTTAGATAAACAACCTCTGATGGTATGTTTAAAGGAGAGTCTAATTTCACAAAATTAAAGTACGCCAACTACCTAATACATACGTGTGCATTGATTGCTTTTATTTAGGAAAGACAAAATGTCATTCCAAAACTAGAAGAAATTGTTTGGGGGAAAATATTTTGTCTAATTTGTAGGGAAAGCAGAGAGAGTGCTTCAGCTTGGTTTTGAAACAGGAATGGAAGTATAGAATAACTTCAGTTACCAACATTTTTAATAACTTAAAGAAAAATCATCTCACTTCTCCATTCTGCCACTATAATTTCAGGCCCACAGGTAGGTTGACCTGATCTCTGGGAAGTGTGACTTGCCCCTCACCATTTCAGTTACAGGGCATATTTGCTGTTTATACGAAGCTGGTGGCTCTCAGTATCATGGCCTTTCAGGTGCAGATTTTGATGCTCCATGATGAATCTGGCTCTTGCTACACCTGGATTTTAATATTCATTGTTAACTTGAGGAGCTGACACAGGTGGGACAAGATTTCATTATGAGCCTCTGAACTTAAACCAGTTATAGAAGTAGAGAAATAGATTTCATCCAAGAACATTTTTAATGTTATGTCAGAGCCCAATTGATCTGATGGACTTTTAATGACTTCACTGATAATAAGAGAGATCATGACTTAGACCCTCTTCAGCCAGTGTGGAAAGGTTGCTGGCAATTTGCATGGTCTGATGAGATCTGAAGTGGGAGGAAATGGACTTCTGAGTTCTAAGACATCACGCTCTACAGAGGTGCCATGATCCGCCGGCTGTTGGGGACATTGACCACTGGGCACGCGTGCTGTTGAGTTCTGCATGCCTTAAGTCACCTGAATACATCAGCAAAAGTCATAACCTATCAAGAAAGCAGGCAGACTGGGGGGTGGGGGGAAGGTAGGAGGGTTGGACTCACCCACAGACACCAGAAGACCTGAAAGAATGCTGAATAAAGAAGGAGTGGAGAAAGAGAGGAAGAAAGTTTCCCCACTGTTAGAGGCCATTTAGGCTGCTTAAGAGCACCAGGAGCAATCCAGAGAAAGTACTTTTCAGTTGCATTTTAAGCAAATAGGAGGTTTAGCAGGACATTATCACCTGGAGAGCACAGTAATGGGTAATTGAGTAGGGAAAGGGACTGTGCATCTCTGATTAATATTTACCAAAGTCTTTGTGTGTTTTTTCCTTAAATGTTAATGACGTGACAGATCGGATTAAACAAAAAGGACACTGTGGTTGGGAATATGGTACTGTGCCCATCAAATTCTGCCTCCTCTATGCTTGGCTTATGATGAATACCATTCTTTAATAGCAAACTGGTGTTCGTGAAGAACTTATTACGGAGGCTAAGAGAAAACCAAGAATGAAGGAATGCCCGCCTGGCAGTGATCAATCACCTCCTTTTAAAGATGAACCGATCCTTCTGTTTTAAAGTAACAGTTCATACGAAGGTCTCAAACATAAATATGCAAGCCATCGAAGCAATTACAGTTGCCCCATCCTATTCATGTTTCCGTGCATGTTTGAGGAGAAGGTGAAGATGGTGCCCACCGTTCCCGGGAGAGTTTTCTTCCAAGATTGAAAGGAGCTGAGGCTCTTCTCCAGAGAAGGCTTCCTATTAAACGGTGGTTAATTATTAGTACCAGCAGCATAATAATATCCTAATGCCAAAGGACGAAGTCACATTTGGTTAGAGATTTCTACATTCCTAGATGCAGTAGTCAAAGGAGAGTCACTCCCAGGAGCGCTAGCTAAGGAAGCCATGCTTGAGAACTAAGGAACACGAGAGTCTGTCTTCAGAGCCAAGATGCCCCAGACCCGGAACTCACTTCGTGGCCACGTGAAATTTGCAATGCCTTTTTCAGTTTACCCCTGACTTTATCATTTCTTGCTCAAAAATCTTTAAAGCAAGATTTCTCCACTTCCTTTACCTTGGCACTGCTGACATTAGGAGCTAGATGATTCTTCTGAGAGGGGCTGTCCTGTGATTGTAGAATGTTTAGCAGCATCCCAGGCCTCTCCCCAGTGGATGCTGGTAGCAGCCCCTTTAATAGTGGTGATAATTAAACTGCTTTCAGATATTGCCAAATGTCCCTTGGGGGGTAAAATCTCCCCCTGTTGACAACGATGACTTTAAAGATAACTTGGTGCCTTCAGAAAAGTTTAATGTTTTCTGAATGCCCAAAGGCCTTGATCTCATCTCCTTTAACCTCCACTTATCATTCATTGATACCAGTCCCATAGGGTTCTCTCTCTTTTTTTAAGTTATATTTTATTTTATTTTATTTTTTATTTTTATTTATTAATTTTTTGAAACAGGGACTTACAGGGTGGCCCAGGCTGGAGTGCAGTGGTGCAATCACACCCCACTATAGCCTCAACCTCCTGGGCTCAAGCCATCCTCCCACCTCAGCGTCCTGGGTAGCTGGGACTGCAGGCGCACCCCACCATGCTCAGCTAATTTTTGTATTTTTTGTAGAGCTGGGGTTTTGCCATGTTGCACAGGCTGGTCTCGAGCAATCCTGGGTTCAAACAATCTGCCCACCTCAGCATCCCAAAGTGCTGGCATTCCAGGCATGAGCCACCGCACCCAGCCTTATTTTATTTTTAATTGGCAAATAATAATTGTACATACTTATGGGGTACAATGTGTTGCTTTGATACATGTATACATTGTGGAATTATCAAATCCGGGTGTTTAGCATGTGCATCATCTCAAATCTTTAATATTTTGGGGGGAGAACATTTCAAATCTTCTATTGGCTATTCTGAAATATAAAGCATATTATTATTAATTACAGTCATCTTCCTGTGCAATAGAACACCAGAACTTTTTTCTCCTATCTAACTGTAATTCTGTACCCATTGACTGAGGTCTCCCTGATCCTCCCACACTCCAGCCTCTGATAACCACCTTTTTACTCGCTTTTACTTTTTTTAGTTCCACATATAAGTGAGGTCATACTGTATTTGAGCCTGGCTTATGTGACTTACCATAAATAATTTCCTCTAGGGCCTTCTCACTCTTTCTTTTTTTTTTTTTTTTTTTTTTTTTTGAGACGGGGTCTTGCTCTGTCTCCCAGGCGGGAGTGCAGTGGTGCGATCTTGGCTCACTGCAAGCTCCACCTCCCAGGTCCACGCCATTCTCCTGCCTCAGCCTCCTGAGTAGCTGGGACTACAGGCACCCGCCACCACGCCTGGCTAATTTTTTGTATTTTTAGTAGAGATGGGGTTTCACCATGTTAGCCAGGAGGGTCTCAATCTCCTGACCTCATGATCTGCCAGCCTCCCAAAGTGCTGGGATTACAGGCATGAGCCACTGCGCCGGGCTTTTTTTTTTGGGCACAGAGTCCCTCTATGGCCCAGGCTAGAGTGCAGTGGCACTATCTTGGCTCAATGCAACCTCCACCTCCCAGGTTCAAGTGATTCTCCAGCCTCAGCCTCCCAAGTAGCTGGAACTACAGGCACGTGCCGCCATGCCCAGCTAATTTTTGTATTTTTAGTAGAGACGGGGTTTCACCTTGTTGGCCAGGGTGGTCTTGAACTCCTGACCTCAAGTGATCCGCCCACCTCGGCCTCCCAAAGTGCTGGGATTACAGGCATGAGCCACCATGCCTGGCCCTTCTCACACTTTCTAAAATGCTCCAGGAGCAAGCCCTCTGCCTGTATCTTTCCCATTGCTGTTTCCTTTTAGGCCCAGTTCACTGTAGGGCCCTGGTGCTCAGAACAGGTCCTAGAATATGGACACGCAGATGATTCAACCTTCTCCCACAGCTCTGCATCTGCCGAAATTCCCTGTCTCTTCAAGCCATAGCCCAGTGGGTTCTTTGGCAGAAGGCTTCAAGTCTATCATCATGGTTGAGAACATAAACTCTGGAGCTATCCTGAGCTGATTTCTTCTCCTCAACCTGCCAGCCATGTGATTGGCAAGTTACTGCAACTTCTCTGTGCCTCAGCTTCCTCATCTGTAAAACAGATATCATAGTGGAGTCCATGAGGGCCTCAGAGGGCTAGTGTGAGAATTTGTAAAAAAAAAAAAAAAAAAAAAAAAAAAGCATCTGTCACGTAACAAAAGCAGCACTGCCTCTGTTTGCCTTAAGTAGCACCTCCTAGCCTGAAGCCTTCTCTGCGGGCGTGGTTCGAACATCCATCTCAGGTTTCTTGTAGCATATTTTCATTGACTACATTTTCTGAGCCAAAATCAGGACATGGTGTGTGATAGCACCTAGGACAAGGGGCCCGAGGTCTGAAATATGAGCAGCCTGAAAACCTGTGGAAAGTAGTTGTCATAATTATAGTTCATTCCCGTGTGTGTGCATATACGTGGGTACCGCACGTATCTTCCCAACAGATCATGGGTGGGAGACCATATCTTCATCTCCATTCCAAGTGCAGAGGTATTAATAGAATATGGAGAATGTAGGGGGTCCCCGTGGAATATTTGTTGATTTGAATTCTTCTAATTTAATGAAAGGAGAGTCTCTTTCAGAAACTCCTCTTTCTTTCTGGCTCCCCAAGTCCTTCAGTTAAGAAAGAGATGGCCTTTTGCACCCTCTAATTTCTTAAAGGCAGGTCCTGCACTTCTTACCAGAACAATTCAGGGTAAGATTTGTTATTTGTCAGAACTTGTGGAACAATGTTTTGTTTTGTTTTTAATTTTCTAAACATAATCTATGTCCCCCATGGGGAGCTTGATTAAAATGTAGATTTCTAGGCTTCAGCTTAGACTTACCAAATTAGAAATTCTGCTGATGAGACCTGAGAATCTGAATTTTTAAATGCATCCCAACCACTCATGTTTACTCTCGCTCCTGTTGAGAACCACAACTTACAGCAGCAAAAAGTAGAGAGGCTCTTTGGCATTACACATACACAGAGCCAGAGAGAGTCTGAGCTTGAAAATGCTGCCATTTTTATGAGGGGAGTAAGACAGAATTATTTTCCTCTGTGCTTTCTGTCATGTTCTGGATAATGTAAGTTATGCACGTGGAGGCATTTTCTTTTTTAAATGAAAGGCTTGTATTCCACATTCCACAACTCTTAAAAACAAGCTGCCCTGAGGAGGAGGACTAGGTTCTTACAATTATAGCTGGAAGAGGGCACGTGTTACCCTCAACACAAAGGACAGCACAGGTAGTCGACAAGTTCTGAGAATTCTTTCTGAATACCATGAGTGCAGACTACGACTTCAGAGCATCCCTTTTGGGAAGTCTCCATTACCAGCTGTACCAAAAAGGGTTCCATATGGCTCCAATATTCCAGTAGGTTTGGATGCATATTTGAGCACAACCCAAAGAGACGAAATAATCCATCCTTGGTTTCTTTCTAGATGATTAATCTCTCCTCAATATCCAAGACCTGTTTTATGATTAATTTGAGTTTTCCCACAACCAAGAATCTGTATCACATTCTCAAGAGTAACAGAGCCCCACATCCAGTGTGATTTATTTAAGAAACAAAAGGAAAGAGGCTGCTGAGTCTCTTCCTTCAGCGTCCCTGGTTCGCCAACAATTTCATACCATTAATTTCTTTTTCTTCCTTCCCTGCAGTTTCCGAAGAATACACAACTCTTCCTTCTGCCCCTCCACCGTCCACTCTCTACCCTCCAAGAACTCAGGACATTTCTTGGGATTTTTTCATTATCTCTTTTCAACTGGAGGTATTCCAAATGGACCTCTTGAATTCCCACCCTCTCATCTCCTGACTTCTCCTCTCTCCATACAAACATTCTCAAATATCTCTTTTCAACAAATAAACAGACAAATAATTGAAATACATAAATGCATTTCCATATTTCAGTTTTCTCATTTTAAAATGAACTCAAATATAGTATCTACTTTATAGAGTTTTGCAAGGATTAAATGAGTTAGAGCTAGAGCTCTTAGAAGATTATTGGCCCACAGGAAGTGCTCATCTACTGTCAGATAATAATTTCATGCGAGGGTGTGTCTGTCTCAATCACCTGTCATCTGTCTGTCGGTCTCTCTGCCTGTCTCTAGACCTATGCTTCTTTCTCAATCCACCGTATTTCTCTCTTATCTTTCATTACCAATCTCTTTGGAAGAGTCCTTCTCATTTTCTCCCTGGAGCTCCTCTCCCACTCACTCCCATCTCTTTCAATTTGCTTTGGCCAACCCTAGCTGGACCTGAAGACGTAGTTGCATGGCCCATCCTGTGACTTCTCTTTTGAGCTCATCCCTCCAGAAAGTACTGCAATATTGTGCACAGAGCTTTAATTCTCCCTTTGTTTTATTTGCAGTGTTGCAGTGGAGTTTCATTGATATTTCCCTTTCTAAAAGAATCATTCTTTGGTTGTGGATGTAGTTGTGGTTGCTGTTGTTTTCCTGATTATGATAGAAACAGAAGCTTGTAGTCCTAGATAATCTCTCCTGACCTACTTTGCAAGAATTGGAGTGCTGCTCCTTCCCAACCTCTGTGATGATGCTTTTGCTCTGTACTTCCTCCAATGACCCAGTAAATGTCATGACTCCCTAGGACTCTGTCCTGGGTTCTCAGCTCAGCTCATCTCCTCTTTAGACTCAGAGATCTCAAAATAGCAACCTTCAAGAAGGACCTGGTCCACAGAAATGCTCTGTTGGAGCTTCACAATACTTTAAAAAAAATTAGTTTCTGCATTTCCATTTTTTCACCTAACAATTCCTATTTCTGGCTTCTTTTGAAAAATCAGGGCGTTTCAGCATGCCAGGCTTGTGTTTCTGTGTGATCATGGCCAGCTGGAGCTATGAGTAGAGCAGTCTTAATCAGGGCATTTCCAAGTTCTTACAACCATCTTCACTTAATTCTGTTCACTGCCCCGCCCCTCTAGGCAGCTTAAGTTGTCATTCCTATTGTGCTAGCCCTAGGTAAGTTATGGCTCCGCAAAACAAGGACAGCCAAATTTTTATTTTTCAGCCTACCCTGACCCTCTTGCCCACAGCCAAATTCCCATACATGTTCTAATAAATCCCACACTTTCTCCAGCCCTCACTTGCTGCTCACACTTGCCGCAGCCCTTCTTCTCTAACCCTTTAGCATAACCTTCAGAACTCCACATTCCATCTGAGAGAGTGTTCAGATCTGGAATTCTAAAAGGAAAAAATATGTTATGCATTACTACTTGGAGGCATGCTAGTTGGGCACCACTACTCTATAAGAAGACTCTAGTTACATAATAAAAAAAATGTTAAGAAGATACGTGATCAACAAGGAAGGCAGGCCAACGTCTGTTGGAGCAGTTGGGATATGAGATAAAGAGTACTGGAAATATGGTGGTAAGGGGTGGAAATTCAGACCGTAGTGAATCCAACAGCCATGGCAGAGAAAAGTTGGGAGGCAGATAACATTAAAATAAAATAAAATAAAGCAGATGCAAAACCTAAAATAAAGCTACAGAAAGAGCTTGTGGGTTGGCGGTGCCACCGAGATATAGATGGAGGCAGAGACTTGGGGAACTGTTGATGGTTCTGGAAGATGTAGCTGAGTCCCATTTTGGGCATACTGAGTCAGATGCCAGCAGACATCTAAAGAGAAAGGTTCTGTACAGTTGAAGGTAAGAGATGACATGTAGAATAGACGAGTGGATCTAAATGGCAGTTTCAGAAGTCAGCTATCTATCTGTGGTTTTCAAAAATTCTCTATGAAAAGGAGAACACAGGGAAAGAGGAAGAAAAATGAGGAGGCCAGGCAGGAGATAAAGATTCAGGAAGTGCAAGGTCAATCAGAGAAGTTCAGAAATCAAAATGATAGTTCGATATAAAAGGAAACTGTCCAAGAGGGTCAACTGAGCAAGGAAGAATATCTGCATAATATATCTACATGAGGCTCTCAGATGTGGCCAGGAGAAGATTATTTATTCAGTCAATGAATATACACTAAGCATCTATTACTTGCCAGAAAGTGTGCCAAGAAGAACAATTCATCACTGAGATTATATCCATCAGTGTAGACTAGGTTTTGCTACAGTAAACTCCCAAATCTTTATGGCATAAAATAACAAAAGTTTATTTCTTACTCATGAAAGGAGCCCTTATCCCTGTCATTCTCATTCTGGGCCCAGACTGATAAAGCAGCCACCCTTTGAAACATGGTGCTTACCATAACAGAGAGAAAGATGATATGAATCGGTTCTTAAATCTCCTCCCAGAATGGAAAAGCAAGTCGGGTGGCCCACGTAACTTCAAGGGGACATCAAAGTGCAATTCCGGCACATCGGCAGAGAAGAGACCTGGAACATCGGTGCAAAGCCTCAATGACTCCACCAGGGTTGATTCCAAGAGGGAGTGGAAGACATTCACAGCCCTAAATATTTTCATGTTATTTCTCTAGTCCAAGGCCAACTAGAGGGGCCCAGTGCAAAATGGAAATGCAGACCCCAGATTGAGCCAGGAGTCAGTGTTTCCTTCCCTCGGGCCCCCACCTTAACTCAGGGTGGTTGGATGACCCCCAGAGGTTGCACGCTCTGGTACCTGATGCAGAGCTTACAATCCTTGGGGGTCATCCCACCACCCGGGTCAGGGATGGGCAAGAGGCCTCAACAACCATGCCTTGGTGCTGCCATCGCCTTGCCCCATCCTGAGATGCTGAGGGCACGTGTCTAACCCTGACTGTCTCCACACCCGTGTCCCGGCCTCACCAAGAACTGAGAACCATGAGAGAAGATGGGCCTTCCCTCACCTATATGACCCAGTTGCCACCCAGGCAAAACCAGGCAATAGGAGCAAGACAGGGACAAAGGAGGAACACGGGTGGGGCCCAGGTCACCAGAGGGCAGGGAGGGGCCAGCTGAGAACCCTGCTTAAGGAGCAGGGAGAGCAGAACCACACAGAAGCCCATGCTCCAAGCCCCTAGCTCATGTTCTATGTCCCACTGGACTTCAGTTAACAAAATACAAATTCACAGATAAAATTATTAAGAAGTTCTTCAAGACGGCGACCACAGAGCCCCTTCTGAGAGTGAAATCCTGTGCAACTGAACTGCCTTAAGTCCATTTTAATGCCTCAGTTTTGACTGGAAGGACATATTTCTCTTCTGCCCCTTCACTTTTCTACTTTTTCTATCCTTCATTCCAATTGCTCTCAAAATCATATTCAGATTAGGGATAATCCTAATAAGAAATTCATTTTTTGTTGGTTTTTTGTTTTTGTTGGTTTGTTTTTGAGACAGAGTCTCACTCTGTTGCCCAGGCTGGAGTGCAGTGAGATCACAGCTCACTGCAGCCTCGACCTCCTGGGCTCAAGCAATCCTAAGTAGCAGGGGCTACAGGTGTGCACCACCATACCTGGGTAATTTTTGTATGTTTTGTAGAGATGGGGTTTCACCACATTGCCCAGGCTGGTCTGGAATTCCTGAGCACAAGCCATCTACCCATTTCACTCTCCCAAAGTGCTGGGATTACAGGCGTGTGCCCCTACACCCAGCTGGAAATACATTTTTGATGTAACGTAAATCCCATCTACTGAGATTACATGAACAAGCTTGAAAATAACCTATTATTTTTTAATAGTCTTCATCAAAGATATTGGATTCTTCGTAATCCTTGGTTTGGGGCCTGAGAAAAGGACAGGGCAAGGGTGGAAGGCACAAGTTAACTTGGCAAGACCCATAATTTTCAAATTCCAGATTTATGCAAATCCTAAGAATATCAGCCACAGCTTACAATGAGATTGCATATTTGATAAGCCCTTAGATTCCCTCTTTGCCATGGAGGCGGACTGCAGAAGAAGTCAGGTGTCAGGGAAATAGAAATAGGTGGTCCTAATATGCTCTCTGGTGTTATATCTGTCTGTAGAGAATATAGGTTACAACAGATTAGCAGACCTGACATATACTGAGAACGCAGTAAGAATGATGCTGTTGACGTTTTCAGAAATCCCTGGAGGGAAATTTTCTCCTTTTTTCTTCTTTCTTTCTAGAATTTGTTTGTTTGTTCCCCCTCTGTACTTGGTTGTTCATTAGCCCACTGCCGTTTATCTCCCTGAAATAGTTTTGTGTATCTAACCATATTAAACCCACTTATTTATTATAGTTTATCGCTGTTTAGCATATTGGATGTTTATTTATCAACCACTCATGTATCTAACATTTACCTGATTGCTACTTGCCGATGCTGTGTGTTGGCATGTATCCGGCTGGGCTGCACATATATTTGATACTCTTAGATAATAGGAGTAAATAGAACTGTTTAGAAGTTCTAAAGAGAGGTTCAGAATATCTAAGAGGCAAAATATTCTGCACCCAGAGTGTGCCCTAATGCCCAGAAAAATGTGTCCTAGAATTGACTCTGAGTGTGTCTGAACAATAACAAAACTTGGCAGTCCTTAAGCGTAGCCTAATCCCTTTTAGTATTTGTGCTTTTAATACCTTAGGCTTCTCCTCTTATCACAAATTAATAAGTATTAGTGTTTTATATAAGGCTGCTTTCCCCAGTCATGTCTGAACCCCATAATGGGATCCAGAAGTGTATGGATTATCTGGTTTTCACTCAGCAGTGGCTCTTTGACACCTCTCAATGCATGGTACCAAAAAACAGGTCCATATAGTCAGGGCATGGTGGCCCATACCTTATAATCTCAGCTACTCAGGAGGCTTAGGCAGGAGAATCACTTGAGTCTAGGAGTTCGTGGCTGCAGTGAGCTGTGATCATGCTACCACATTTCAGCCTGGGTAATGGAGCAAGACCCTGTCTCTTAGGAAAAAAAAAAAGAAAGAAAAAAAGGTCCATACACATTTATGGAGTGGATGTTGATTGCTTGGTTCCATTTTGACCAAGACTCTTACTTTTCTAATCTCTTACAAATTTGTGTCTGGGATTATTCTAATTTACTTATATGTGTTTCATGGACGAGTATACACAAAGCATCCATGAAAAGACAATCTCAGATGAGTGCTGAGAATCTGGCTTTGGAACTGTGTTTATACCTAGTCTTGAGCCTAACTAGCTGCTGAGCCTTGGACACATCACAAAATCTCTCTAAACTGCGGACCTTCATCTATAAAGGAGAAATAATACTAGTACCCACCTCACGATATGTCATGAAGAAGAAACGAGATGATCAATGCAAACTATTCCATATACAGTAAGCACTCCATACATACTAGCCACCACTGCTCTTTCCAGTGCAGTCTGGTCAAATTACATATGTTGGGCACCCCTGTCAGCAAGTTAGAAATTTGGGGTGTAAAATGGGCTTCTCCATGCAAACTTGTTGCTGTGTTGGTGCTGTGACCTCTTTCTGCCACCCTGGATCTTCCCCAAATGGCTGCTCTTGCTCAGACAGAGGCAGTCTCTAGAGTTTACACACAACCCTAATTTCCAGTAAAATTCTTTAGAAAGGAGGTGGTAAAAGAGAGGGTTGATTATTTGGGCCTTCTGCTTAAATTATTTTATGCCTGGGGTGTGTGTTTGCTTGCCTCCAGCAAACTCTGAAGCAGGAACAATGCATATGTGCACTAAATAAGAGTTACCAATGTTTTAAAATTGTGCCCACCAATTCTGAGGTTGGACCTGAGAGGCAAGAAAAAAACTTGGGTTGGGTATCACGCATTCTTCCTTGCATGTGGGAGTGTTAATTCTCAGTGGCTGGTGTCCACTGAGATGGATGAAGTGTCCTTGCAGGGGCCGAGTCTTATGCATTTGGGTGGCCCCCTTACCTTGTCAGGCTTCCTCATCTGTTCATTCCACAAATGCTAATCAAGGCCCTACTCCATGTCAGGCACTGTGCTGACATGTGGGGTACAAAGTTTTACCCCTTGTGGATCATACCTCTAGAATAGAGGGAAGCCATAAATATGTGATCAAATTTTAGGTACTATTTGGTGGCGATATGGTTTGGCTATGTCCCCATCCAAATCTCATCTTGAATTGTAGCTCCCACAATTCCCACATGTCATGGAAGGGACTCGGTGGGAGGTAATTAAATCATGGGAGCAGGTCTTACCCATGCTGTTCTCATGGTAGTGAATAAGTCTCATGGGATGTGATGGTTCTATAAAGGGCAGTTCCCCTGCACACACTCTCTCTTGCCTGCTGCCATGTAAGACGTGCCTTTGCTTCTCCTTTGCCTCCCACTGTGATTGTGAGGCCTTCCCAGCCATGTGGAACTGTGAGTCCGTTAACCCTCTTTCCTTTATAAATTACCCAGACTCAAGTATGTCTTTATTAGCAGCGTGAGAACAGACTAACACAGGTGGCATGACAAAAATAAGTAAATAAATGACAGAGGGCAAAGGAATTGAGAATGGTAGTGAGGTGCAGAGGTGGGGAGGGAACATGTGTTTTAATTAGGTCAGCAGGGAGTGGTATTTGGGCAGAACAACGTGAGAGAATGAGTCTGGTGAGAGGAGAGGAAGCACATTCCAGGCAGGTGAGCAGTTGCAAAGGCCACTGGTGGGGAGATGAACTCCAAGTGGAAGAAAGGGAGGCACATAAGCAGGATTTGGGGGATCAAAATTAGAAATTATGGTTTCATATTGAATGAAAGAACAACAAAGGAATGAGTGGATTGATGGATGTGGGTATGGATAAGTGATTCAATCCAGCAATGGGGAAACCAATGGGCTGCTGTGGTTACAGTCAAGGAAACCAAGCTATTGTGAGACAGGTGCTACAGTGAGAAAAGTCTTGTGTTGCATTACTTCTCTTCCTTATATCAGTTAGCTCTGCAATCTTTCTGAGCCTCCGTTTTCTCATCTGCAAAATGGAGATAATCTTTAATGGCTCTTATCAGAATTAGAGATTCTGTATGCATCAATAAACTACTGCTATTAACTGATTGCATTACATTATATCATACTATTTTAAATATTTTTCAAAATGATGAAAAAGGAGTGCACATTTAAGGAGGGAGGGGAGCTGCCCTAGTGTTTTGCTGTGTGGCTCTTTTTGTCTTTATTGCATAGGCAAATCATTATTCAGTAACCTGGAGGTTCCTTTTGCAATGCAAATCTCTTTAAGAGAAGAATGTGATGGCTTCCCACAGGCCACCTCTCTGGGTGCCCCAATGTCTTCCTTACTCTCCTGGCTACAACCTCACTCATTCTCTCTCAGCTCCTTAAGCGCTACAGGCTTCTGCTCCTGCCCTGCACCCCACGGCTGGTACACAAGCCATTTGCCCAACTGCTCTCAAGACATTTTGCACAATTTTAGGGGAAACTGACCACCTAGAAATGCAGTGTGAATAGTGTCCCCTGCAGCTGCAGAACTCTGAGATCCTGCAAGCCTTTTTCCATGGCATGAACGCCACCTACCTCCTGATTTCTCCAGTGGTCTTCTACTCATACTTGAGACCCTATGTCCTCAGGGAACCTCCTCTGGCCTCCCAAATGTTTGTTTAGTATACTGTTTTGAATGCATTTTTTAATTCTGCCAATGAGAAGGTCAATGATACAGCTGTATGTATTTGCTAGTGTCTTAGTCAGTCTGGGCTACTATAGCAAGAACCACAAGCTATGTGGCTTGCTCAACCAACACTGGAGCAAGTTTAAATATTCCAGAGGCTGGAAATCTGAAATCAGGGTGCCAGCATTATTGGGTTCTGGTGACGGCCCTCCTCCTGATTTCCTCATGGGGGAGAGTGAGAGCAGGGTGGAGGATGGGGTAGAGAAAAAGGAAAAGAGAGAGAAAGAGAGAGAGAGAATGCTTCAGTGCACGTTCTCTCATGCCTCTTCTTATAAGGACATGAATCTCCTCATGAGGGCTCCACCTTCATGACCTAAGAACTTCCCAAAGCCCCTATCTCTTAATACCAACCCATTGGGAGTTAGAATTACAGCATGTGAATTTTAAGGGGAAGAAGCATGCAGTTCTTAACACCTAGTAAGCTCAGTATAGAGGTTCCTGGCCAATGTCATCACTGTCTGCAAGAGATAACATATGGCATATCTTCCTTACCAAGAACAATTTGGAGTTAGCTAAACTAATTTAAGTCATTCATCCACTTAACGTATAATTATAAAGCACACACAAGGTATCAGGCTCTGTTGTAGGCACTAAGAATCTGGAAATGAACAAGAGAGACAAAAGTACTTGCCCTTCAGAAGCCTCCTTCCTAGTGAAGGGAGACAGACAATAGTTGTTTATGTAAGACAATCAGCTAGTGCTAAGTGCCATTGTGCACATAAGACAGGGTTATGCATTCAAGAATAACACTGGGAGGAGGAAGCAGTTCTAGACTGAGCTGAGAACCAAGTGAAAAGTAGGAGCCAGTTGTACAAATATTTAGAACAAGAGTGTATCGAGAAGAGCCAGCTTCAAGTTCAGAAGTCCTGAGGCTTTGTTAATGGGATTGATCAGTCATTTGGCAGTATAAACTGATACACCATATTTTAAAGCCATAATCATGGCAAAAAGAAAGTGCATTCAAGGCACCACTTGGGTTCTAAGTAGCTCTGTGTTCCCATCTTTTGGCCAAGCAGTGGACAAATTCTATGTTTCTCACTGCTTAATCCAATGTCTTCCCTCAATCCACCTGTCTCTCCATTACTAAATAACTGAAATGGCAGCTGGATGTAAAGGATGAGAAGTGTGTATTTTCATAAAGACTTGTCACAATTGCATTACAGTTAGGCCACATGGAGAAGTGACAGAATTATTATCCTTCTTATCACTCAGGAGAATTGTGGAATTGTACAGTGATGGAATTTGCTCTTGATCACCACTGTTTGATCGGCATGCTTAGAGAATTTACCAGTGCATTCATAGGTTAAAAGGGATATCCAGATAAAGGAGACAGATGCCTCTGCTGGCTTACGCTGTATGGGTAAATTGTTCTTATGAAGCAGTGTATGATAGTTTTGAGGGTTAGTGAGGGAAGATTTAGAAGAAATTTTGTAAGAAACAAATAGATTTTAATTTTAGGGGAGCGGGGTGGGAAGAAGAGTTAAAATACGACCAAAAAAAAGAAGAAAATCCCAGTGTCTTATGTGAGGTCCACTGAAAGCAGAGCCTGAGACAGGGATTTAGGTGCTGGTGATTTATAGAGGGAGAGGTCTCAGAAAAAAAAAATAAAACCAAACAAAAACTTACGAGAGAGTGAGGAAAGCAGGACAGGGCAGGAGAAAGAGTGGAGGGAGGGTGTGGTCTCAGGGAAAATCTGACCTTGTTCTGAAGCACAGGCAGAGGGCTCTGGATCATAAACTCCAGTGGAGCTGTCCTTGTTTGAGGTAAGGGGGTTGGATTTGTGTATCCCAATGTCAGCCAGTCATCAGTTATGGGTGTCAGGGAGGTTCCTTAACCTCCCAGGTGGGTGACTGCTATCAGCCTCTGGGGACAATTTTCTGGAGGGGGGAAGCTGTAGGCAGCCAGCAGCCACCACTCACAATAGCCATAGAATGGCCGCACCAGAAAGGCATCTTGGTGGGTGTACTAGTCCATTCTCAAATTGCTTTAAAGCGATACCTGAGACTGGGCGATTTATAAAGAAAAGAGCCTCTTCCACAGGCTGTACAGGAAGCATGATGCTGGCATCGGCTCAAGAAGCTCACCATCATGGCAGAAGATGAAGGGGGAGAACACATCCCATGGCTGAAGTGGGAGCAAGAGAGAGAGAGGGGGCAGGTGCTGCACACTTTTAAACAACCAGATGTTGCAATAACTCACTATCATTAGAACAGTTCCAAGGGGATGGTGCTAAATGATTCATGAGACACTCACCCCCATGATCCAACCGCCTCCCACCAGGCCTCACCTCCAACACTGGGGATTACAATTAGACCTGCAATTTGCTAGGGACACAGATCCAAACCCTTTCAGTGGGGTATTCATCGAGTCTCCTGCACATAGATTCTCCCTCTACCAAAAAAGATCTATTTTTCCACAAAAGAAAATGCATACATTCATTTAATTGTTAATGTATTTATTCAATAAGAGCTTATTGAGCATCTGCTATGTTCTAGATATCGGTGTCACATCAATGAGTAAACTGGATTTGTTGCCAGTTGTCATCAAACTTAAGCAAATAGGGACGAGACACAACTAAATGAGACATTGTAAGACACGATGATAAGTGCTACAGCAAGAGAGGTCAAATTCTTGGAAGCTCAGAGCCCTCAGTGCAGTCAGGGGGAGAGAGTCCAGTGCTATGCTGCCCAGCATGGTAACGATGAACACATGTGACTGTTGAATGCTGGAAATGTCACTAATCCCAGTGGAGCTATGTTGTGTGAAATACACATAGACTATCAAGATGTAATATGCAAAAAAAGAATGTGAAAGATTCCACTGACAATGTTTATATCAATTATATGTTAAAATGGCAACATTTTGAATATATTGAGTTAAATAAACTGCATTTTTAAAATTAATTTTGCTTGTTTAATGTGGCTGCTAGAAAATGTTAAATCACATATGGGGTTCACTTTATATTTCCATTGAATGGCACAGATCTTGGGGCTTCGTAAAGCTTTATTTCTTCCCTTCTGCATCACAGAAAACCTCACAGAATGGTCTTCTAGCTAACGTGGATTTCCACTGAATACCTTCTCAAAATAAGGAAGATGTAGCCAAGAGTCTCTAAATCTAATATTCAGCGTTTCTAACTGTTTGAGGTGCCTATGTTTTGTTTTGTTTTGTTTTGTTTTTAATAAGGCCCTCTAATTATGGATTTCTCTTTATATTTTCCTCTGGTATTCAAAGGATCACAAACATACAATTTCCCTCCCACATCCCATCTAGATAATTGGAGTTTTATTCATCACTGTTCCCATCCACCACGGATACAATTCTCATTTCATGATTCCTTTCTTTCCCTTCTCTACATGGAATGAGCATGAATATAAATCCGTAGATTCCAAAGTGAAAAGGCAAAGAAATATAAATGGTTTGAAGTGCGTCTCTTTCAAGTAATTTTTTCACCTAACCTAGTAAGATGTCACTCCGCAGAGATTTCACAGCACAGCCACACTACAAAGTATGATAATCGTTCAAAACATAATTGAAAGATTTCAAAAGTTGAACTGGAAGCATTTTTGTCAGAGTTTATTGCAACTATTTTGTATCTTTAAAAAAAAAGTTTATGAAAGTTCTGTGACAAGAAGATAAATTATGGAACCGTAAGAACAGGGAAATAAATGCATTCTGGAGACTGACAAACAGGGCAAATGACGAGAACATATAATTTTAGAACACAAAAAAAGGTAACTAAATTTGAAAAATTGCATTAGTGTATCATTTTCTGTATATGAGCCATTAGAGGGAAAAAGTGGAAATTACACCCTGTAACAAAGTAAAAATGTTTTCAGTGTTTAAAGGTAATTTTGTAATACTGCTACTATTACTTAAACTCTTACCTCTTATAAAAATCCAAAGACAGGACCCCTGGTGATATTACCTGTGTCTTAGGCAAAGAGCAACAATTTGAATTCCATTCAAACACATTTGTATTTTGCCAAGTGCTATCAAGCCCTGAGTTGCATAATTTCCCATATAAGTGAAATGGATACTTTTCCTCTGCACATTTATCACTCTCCTGTGGGCTTCATTACTGACAATCAAATCATAGAAGATGTACAAAATTGTCATGATGCACTTATTTTCTCATGATATTCGATACAAATAGTTCTTCTTTACAAATGGCCTCTTTTTTTTCTCTTTGCCACAACATTTTTGCTGTCTTTTCAGACTCTTAGGAAAGTTCCAGTGATAGACTTTTTTCCCGGCAAATATGTAGGCCTCCTTGGAAAACAAATATTTCTATTTGGGGAAAAATTAAAAATGCTTCAGACAGACAAAATCAGTATTGTTTACAGGTAGTTCTTTTACTGTTGCTCCATATGTGTGTCTGTGTGTGCATGTGTAACATGTGAAGGTATTTGTGAAAACAATAGCTTCTGCTTCGAATTGTCTTCTTTTAGAACTCATACAAGTCTCATTACTAAATCATCTTAAGGATTAAATTTAGGGTTACAATATCTAATACCCCAAATCTAGTATAAAAAAAAAAAAAAAAAGTAAATGAGGCAGTGGGCAAGAAATATATAGCCTTCATTGTCTAGCTATTATTTTTCTACTTTTCAGAGGATTATGAGTACATACAAGTTTCAGTCTACTCTGAACAATGATGGCAGGCAGTTGACACTGCACCTGTAATTGGAAAGACTGCAGGGAGCAGTGGGGACTGTGATAAACTGAAGACGCATTGCCTCTGGAGGGAGGAACTGCTCTCAACTCCTGTTTTGAGTTACTATGTGGGATGCTATGTTTCCCCCCTTTATTTCTTTTCAAGAGAAGCCAAAAATCTGGATGTCTTTCATTGAGAGACAGATATTTTCTGATTTTTAAAAGTTGATAATGTTTTTAAAAGTGTGTAAACACCAAACAAGCCAAAGAAAACACGTTTTCCAGTGAGATACAGCCTGAAGACTGCCAGGGTGTGGCTTTTGTGGAAGAGACTCTTCTCTAAGTTTCTCAGGGAAGTCAAGGTCATTAAACAAGAGTAGTGGAGTAGGTCCTGAGTTTTGTTGTCCCTCTTCTCTCCCTCCCAGCAAGTGATCTATTGGAAATGAGATCGTCTATTGATAGATGTTGCTTACAATGTCATCTACATTAGCTGCAAATATTCCACTTTTCTTACCAATATTGGTGGTATTTGAATGTTAAAAATAGTGATTTCTGGCCAGGCATCGTGGCTTATGCCCGTAATTCCAGCACTTTGGGAGGCTGAAGTGGGTAGATGGGTTGAGCTCAGTAGTTTGAGACCAGGCTGGGCAACATGGAGAAACTCTGTCTCTACCAAAAATACAAAAAATTATCCAGGTGTGATGGCATGCACCTGTGGTCCCAGCTACTTAGGAGGCTAAGGTGGGAGCGTCGATTGAGCCCAGCAGGTGGAGGTTGTGGTGAGCCAAGATCACAACACTTCACTCCAGCCTGGGTGACAGAGTGAGACCCCATCTACAAAAAAAAAAAGAAAGAAAGAAAACAACAGCAACAGTGATTTCCTCTATCATTAACAACCATCACAACATTATCATCATCAACATCATCAGCAGTAGCATCTAGTTGAGTATGTTTTAGGACAAAAAACGAAAGATCTATAAATGAGACCACTTTTATTTTCTTTTTTTTTTTTCTCTCTGATATATACTTTTATTGCCTAAAGAATCTGTAGTGTTGTCAACTCTCTTATTACAAATATTAGTAATATGTTTTTTCTTTTTTTTTTTTAATTTTTAAAACTACTTTCTTTTTTTTTTTTTTTTTTAATTATACTTTAGGGTTTTAGGGTACATGTGCACAATGTGCAGGTTTGTTACATATGTATCCATGTGCCATGTTGATTTCCTGCACCCATTAACTCGTCATTTAGCATTAGGTGTATCTCCTTTTATTTTCTAGACCACTTTTATTTTCTAGACTTCAAGTTAATTTCTATTTCTAGCTGGGCAAACAGAAGGCCTTAATTTTAATCTTTTACGGGGTCCTCTTTCACTAAAGTTGAGCCAGGGATTTAGAAAGTACTCCAGGCCGAGGTGTTTGGAGGGAAGAGGGGGCAGCTCTCTGGAAGGATGTACAGCCTGTTGGGTTATGGGGACACATTCATCACACCAGTCAGGGTGCTCTCTCTAGCATCTGGGCCATGCTTAGAGGACGGATATTTTTTGGCAAGGCTGCCTCTGGTATCACGGCTGCCTAGACACATCAAAGATACTGAATCCCTGGGATGCTGGCTTCCATTCACTGCGCAGTTTCTCCTCCCCTCTCCTCTCCTCCTCCCCCCTCCTCTCCTCCTCCCCCCTCCTCTCCTCCTCCCAGCCAAAGTGGACTCTCTTTTTCATCTGGAATTGGTGAGGGACAGGGCATGAGGAAGACCCACTCTCAACCCCCACTTCTGATTAAATACATTTTCTTTTATTTCTGTTCCAAATTCTCTAAGCTTCCCTAGAGATTTAAACTTTTGGAAATAAAAACCGGAGGAGGTACTGGGTATTTCCGCTTTCTACTCTTCCACTTCCCTTCCCTGACGTAAGAAACACCACCCATAACTACATGAATGGGTTGTAGACAAAACACGGATTAAATCACAGAAGTATCTCCTCACAGTCACCAATCCGGCTTCTCCAGCCACCTCTCCACCAGTTCTGTGCTGGATCTCACTAGGTATTGTCTCATCTATTTTTCAAAGCAACTTCTATGAAGTAAATATTCTCATCCGCATCAGGTATCTATTGACGGGACAGTGCTCCATAACCAAAACCTCCAAATCTCAGTGCCATAAACTTTAAGATATTTTTAGCTCGCCAGTCTGTGGAGTACAGATGACCCGGGCTAGAGCTGGGCTGATCTCAGTTGGTCCTCTTCATAAACGTATGATCAGCTTCCAGGAGGGATTACAGCCTCTGCTTGTCTGGACTGGGCTCACTGACATGTTTAGGGGATTGACTAGCGGTTGGCTGATCTAGGACAGCCTCAACTATGATAGCTGGGACAACTTGGTCCCATCTCACACCTGTGTAATTGTGGAGCAGGCTAACCTAGGCATTTTCTTCTTACATCAGTGGCTGAGGGAAAAAGCGTGAATCAGTCCATTCAGGTAAGCATTTTTCAAGTTTTTGTTTGCATCACACTTGCTAACATCCCAGTAAACAACATGGCACAGTCAAGCCTACACAGTCAGAGTAGGAAGATATGAGTAAGTTAGCCAGCAAAGGGCATAGATAGAGAACTGAAGTACTGGGGCCCATAAAACAAGCACTACCCCATTTTCCGAATTATGGAACTGAAGCTGGAAGAATGAAACAATTTGTGTAGGGCCAGAGCCTGAAAGTAAGGCGGCTGGGCTTTGAACCCATACATGCCTGGTTCCAAAACTGGACTCCTAAGTGCATGACTCTACTGCCTTAATTTTTAAAAGGTGCTTATAAAAACAATTCTCCATGTTAATACAGCATCTTCCAGGCCAAATGGAGTGTTGGGTAATTGCCTGCTTAATATGGTTGATAGAGAAAGCAAACTTCAAGCCAAAACACCCGAATATCCCCTAAACATATGTCATCATCTTAATTTTCTCTTTTCCTCTGTTGACAGAGCTTAAGGAAGACAACTCCCTTTTAGCATCAGCCAGTGTTTCCCTGGGAAGCAGCATGCAGGGAAATAGGGTTGGCATTCTTTCCTTCTAAAAAATGCATTTTATGGAATCCTGCTATCTTTCCTGGGCCGGCCCCTCACTACCCACTGGGGATCTCTTTTGCTTAACTGTACTCTTTTCCAATGGGTTTGAACCCCCTGCATATCTGCAATCAGGCTTCTGTTGGGCAATTTGGGACCCAGATTTCGTCCCAATCACTTGAATCCATTTGGAGGCTGAATTTCATTCCTAATGAACAAACTGCTCAAGCAGTGCTGATGCATCTAGAAGGACTAGGTCACTGATCAGTGACTGGTTTGTTCCAGAAGGCAGTGTTGTCCTGATCTGAGAGACAGATCACATTTTTGAAGAGCTAAATGCAAACTTAGCATCAGGAGGAGCTCTCTCCATGCATCATCGACATGACCAGGAATTGCCAACTTGGCTTTACAGATGATTAGACTTTTTAGAATATGGCATGAAGCCCTAGTTATAGACTCAAGTTATAACAATAGTCATCATATAGCGACAAAGATTTTCTGAACCTTTGTCAGGTACCAGGACCTATACTAAACTCTTTCTTTGCATTTTATCTTCACAACCATCTTAAGATGTTGATGTCGCTACATGCCCATTTTCCACCTGAAGACATGGAGATTTAGGTGACTTCTTTCCCAGGGCCACACTGCCAGCCATAAAATAACAGACACAGCCAAGGAGTGGGCATAACACGTGATTGTTAGGAGGCTAGCAAACTTTGTCTGTAAAGGGCCAAATAGTAAACAGTTTAGGCTTTGCAGACCATGCAACAACCACTCAACTCTGCTGCTGTTGAGAGGAAGTAGCCATAGATAATTTGTAAGCAAATGGGTGTGGCTCTGTGCCAATAAAACTTTATTTACAAAAGCAGGCAGTGACCTGGATTTGGCATCACTTTCAAGCCATATCACTTTGGGCAATTTACTCAACCTCTCTTGGATCGCAGTTTTGTCATCTCGAAAATGAGGATGATAATAATCATAATGCTTAACTTATAGGGTGATTTTGAGGAGTAAATGAATGTTGCATAGAAAGTTCTTGTTTATATTATTACTAATGGTTTATATGATTGCTAATTATTACTAATTACAAAGAGATATTGTGAAAGGCCGTAGAGGAGAAAAGTCAACAGCAAGTCCTCCCTGGGCATAAGTCTCATCTCTCCCAGTTACCCGCTGAGTGGCCTTGGGCATGATACTTACTCTCTCTGAGCCTCAGTTTCCTTTTCTTGTAAAGTAAAGAATAGTAAAAGGATGAATCTCACAGAATGATTACAAAGGTGAAGTAAATTTAATGCCTGTGAAACTTTTAGAACAGTGCCTGGCACATGGCAAGCACTTTCTGGGTGCTCGCTATATTACTATTATTGAATAATCATTAATTGAGCTCAGATGGCTTAGTTTCCTATCTCAGGCTCTTTCCCACCCTATGTTCCTGCAGGGGTTCTTAAGTATTTTATACTATCAGGCAGCCCCCTGGTGATCTGCTGACACCTGTGGACCCCTTTTCAGAATACTGTTTTTGAATGCATAAAATATATAAAAGATTACCCAAACACCTCCTTATACAGGAATGCAGTTACCAAAATTTAAAAAAAAAAAAAAAAAAAACACTTTGATGCAGTTTTGTTTATACCATCTACAGATGAGATCTTTTTTGTTTATACCATCTACAGATGAGCATCTTTATTAACACATTAGATAACCAAATCTATCAGTGGGCTTAATAATTACTACAATTTTGAAATAGAAATAAGTGTCAGTGATATTTCAGTATCTCTGCAACAACTGTAATGTGATATGCAGATATCTACGATTTGTATTGGTGCTAAAGTCATAGGCCCCATGACTCGGTGGCTACATTGATAATAGCAGAAATGCTAAATTTCACTTAAAGGCTGGTAAAAATAAAACTCTGGGTTTTTGTTTGTTTGTTGTTTTTTAAATGCACATTTATGAAATTCCCAGATTCATGGGACTCTTGATGTCCATAGGCCCCCAGGCCAGGAACCTCTGTGCCTACTACCCTGAAGAAGCCATTTTAAATAGTAATAAACCTAAACAACACTAGTGCTCATCCACATAAATACTCCTTGCATCTAGATCTTTTGGCACATAAACATCGATTAGATTTGGCAGAGCGATGTCCACAAAGAGAGCCAGCACTTCCTATGCCTGTGCGATCACAAAGCATTCATTCATGGGTATGTGAGCGAGAAATTAGGAACTGCCTTGTCCCCTAATTTGATGCCCTACATGGGAAAAGATTGTTACTGGGACTAAGCCAACGAGAGGTAATAGAAACGTGATACCACTGACCTCATCCAGCAGAAATAGCTATTGTCACAGGACAGAGATGCTGAGTATTTGTAGGTTTGGGGAGAAATATATTTGTTAGTGAAATGGAGCTTACTCTGGAGTGAGTAAAGGTGAATTATTTGTCAGATGACTAGAGGAGGTTTATGCAATATAGTATTATTGAGCGGGGCTATTAACAGAGTGAATTGCTATTGTGACATGCCATTAAATTGTTTTTAGTGTCCACAAAGGTATCATTCAGGAGCTGGCAGGGTTAGTAACAGAGTTGTATTTTTGGTGGACAGCAGTAGATCTTGAAACAAAATAGCATATTTTACAAAAAAGTAAAATATGACCAAAGCTGAAAGTCTATAGTGCGAGGTAGTCATTTGCAGCTGCTTGACAAGCACCCTGAGGATCTGAACAAGGCTTTCTGGATCCACATTGTTGTAGATAGTGGAGGCTGAAATCTGAGCAATCCATCAGGAAGGGGAAGTGAAGGAAGTGAGAGGTAGGGAGAAATCTGAATCCTGGGCTTTTTCAAGGATGTTCTATCTGTTCCGTGAATGTACTTCCAACATTTAGCAGAGAGACGGGCTTAATAATTATTGGCTGAAGGAAGGAAAAAGGGAAAAAAAAAAAAGAAGAAAAAGAAGAGAAAAAGAAAGAGGGAGGCAGGAAAGAGAGAGGAGAGAGCGAATGAATTAGCCAACCAAACTATTGGTGGTATATTGATGGTATCTATAGATGCACATGTGGGTTTGTGTGTGCATGAAGATGTATTTATTCATTTGTTATTTTTCAATAAATATTTATTGAGTGCCCACTAAGTTTTGGGCACTGTGCAAGAAACTAAAAATATGTTCAGTGAGACAGAAAAGGACGAAGCTCTCAGATGACTTAATTTGAGTGAGGGATTCAGAGATAAACAAGGATTGAAGTAAGCTTACTTCAAGATAGTGCTAAGTATTATAAAGAAAACAAACAAAAAATAAAAACATTGTAACAAGGGAGAGGGTAACTAGAAAGAAACTATGGCTGGGCATAGTGGCGCACACCTGTAATCCCCCGATGCTTTGGGAAGCCTAGGTGTGAGGATTGCTTGAGGCCAGGAGCTTGAGACCAGCCTAGGCAATGTATTGAGACCCAGTCTCCAAAACTATTTTTTTAATAGAAAGAAGGGGCCACTTTGGGTAGGATGGTGGCCCTGAAGCTGAAAACCTTGATGACAAGGAACCAACCATGGACAGATCAGTGGAAACCGATGTTTGATTGACGGCGACGCACATGTCAGGCATGCACTCAGTTCTTTGCATCCATTATTTGATTTAATCTTTACTGAAAACTGTGAGGCAGAGTATTTATAACAACTTCATTGATGACAATGAAGAAAGTGAGACTCAGAGAGACAAGATGACTTGCTCACAGTCAGAGCGCCAGGAAGAGGCAGAGGCATAATTCGAACCCTGATTTGCTGGATCCAAAGCCTCACAGATGAGCCAGGGTGCCCCGTTGCCTCAAGACCAAGGGAAGCTCTTTATTCCTGTTCATGCTAATGAGGGGAGAAGAATTTGCTCTAAAGTCTCTGTCTTTTGATTTCCAAATGAGTGTTCTTTTTTTTTATACCACGTTGTGGCTGTTTTCTGGCTGGTCACTTGGCTTTAATCCTAAACTTGTTGTAATCCAGATAGTAGATTTCATCTTGAGGGTGGTTCCTAAATGATACTAAAGAAAATGTGCATCTTTCCTATGTGGTCAAAGAACTGAGTCATCTTCCTAAGTTAGATGGTGGCGGGGGAACAGGACAGAGACTTAAAGAAAACAAATTCTTCCACTGAAGAGGCTCAACCCCATAGGGGACACGTTTTCTCATAACTAAACTCGTATGGGCTGAGCCATGTGGACTGTTAGAAAAATAGAGTAATTTTAGTATCAACCAGCCACGTCCTACTCCGTTTCTGCCTTGGTGCCTTGGTTTTATTGTTTGTTTTCTTGTTCAGTACCTGCTTCATTGGGGCCAGTGAATTTGGTGTTTGTTGTTGTTGTTTCCTGGTTTTTGTTTACATTTTAAGACAGAAGATTGCTATAAAACATTGGTAGTATGATGATAGATAGATAATTGCTTACCAAAGAAATGCAACTTAAACCACCAAGTACCATTATTATTACTGTTACTATGATTATTTTGGGTATCAATTTGTTATATTATTTCTTTATGTCAATACCCAGAGAAATGAGCAGGAGCACTTTTTTTTTTTTTTAGATGGAGTCTCGCACTGATGCCCAGGCTGGAGTACAGTGGTGCAGTCTCAGCTCACTGCAACCTCCACCTCCCAAGTTCAAGTGATTCTCCTGCCTCAGCCTCCCGAGTAGCAGGGACTACAGGTGCACGCCACCACACCAGGCTAATTTTTGTATTTTTAGAAGAGATGGGGTTTCACCATATTGGCCAGGCTGGTCTTGAACTCCTGGCCTCGGGATCCAACCCCCTCGGCCTCCCAAAGTGCTGGGATTACAGGCATGAGCCACCATGCCTGGCTGGGCAGGAGCACTTTCATATGCACCAGGAGGAAGTCCGAATTCATAACCCCCTCTGTTGAGCACTTTGGTAAGATATCAAAGGCCCATGAAGTGAGCAACGGCTGTGACCCCGTACTTACATATCTAGCAATCTAGTAGGAGAATCTCTGCACTAAGATACATGTAAAGTTATACCCAGTGAAACATTGGTAAAATAGTGAAAAATTGGAAACAACAATGTCCAATAATAAGGAAGTAGTTATTTGTCAGTAATATAAAAACTTCTATTATTTTAGGGCAATACTTCCCAAATTTTAGTTATTTGCACACCATTTTCACAAGGTGCCATAGCTCTACTCTTTAGTATTTAATTTTTAAATTTTGTGGGTACATGGTAGATATATATATGCATGGGGTACGTGTGATGTTTTGATCTAGGCATACAGGGATTGGTTACTTTTTTAAAAATCGGGCAATGGATCATCACCTAGCATTAAAAATTCGTGTGTATAAAATGAAACGTTTCCCACATATTAAGTAGGAGGAACAAAAGGCAACTTACAAAATAGTATGTACATTATAATCTATACCATAGTATATCCATTTATAGCTATATCAATAAACGGATGTAACTATAGATAGATACTGTTGGGTAATATTGTTATTACATTGTTATGATACAGTTTATCATAGACAGTACTCTTCTCTACATTTTTCTATTACTTCCAGATTTTCCTTATGAAACATGACTTTATCACCAGGAAAATACGCACACACACAATGAATGAAGGTCGGTGCTGATGGTGCAAGTTTGGCCGTCAGTCTACGCAGAGTGGCTCTGCGTGTCTTCTCCCCTCCTGTGCCTTGCTTAACCCTCGGTTGGATGATCCACCCTTTTTCTGTGGCCAGCGCTGGCTCCTGGCATCCTTCTGCTTGCCTTTTGGTTTTCAGCACAAATTCCTGATCTGATTCACCACGTCCTGCCTAATATGTATTACCAACCCTGTGTTGACAATTTCAGAAAAGCTCAGTGCTGCTTTTATACTCGTATTCCTCTTGGAATGGTAGCCGGCAAAAGGTGTTCTTAGAAATGGGTGGTCCTGTGTCTTACTAATTCCCATAAAGGGAAGGGGAGTGGTAGAAGAAAAAAAAAAAGTAGGAAAAGTGTTTAGTTATGTGTGGTTGATAGTGGCTCAGTGGGTTTACATATTATGATAGTTATCAATTTCTTAGTGCTAGATGCTGGGAATCTAAATCTATGTAAGACTCAAGAAGTGGTTGTGTGTCTTGCATGTGAACTGTATCTCACAGCTAAAATTAAAAAAAAAAAAAAGAAAGAAAGAAAAGAAAAGAAACAGTCATGGGAGCAAGGGAGAGCAAAAGCCAAAGGTGAGTTTTATTTGTTGTTGTTATTTAAAGTAACTGAGTCAGCCAGGTGCAGTGGTTCACACCTGTAATCCTAGCACTTTAGGGGGGCCAAGGTGTGCAAATCACTTGAGGCCAGGAGTTCAAGACAAGCCTGGCCTACATAGCAAAACCCCATCTCTACCAAAAATACAAAAAGTTTGCCAGGCGTGGTGGCGCGAGCCTGTAGTCCCAGCTACTCAGGAGGCTGAGGCATGAGAATTGCTAGAGCCCGGAAGGTGGAGGTTGCAGTGAGCTGAGATTGCTCCACTGCACTCCAGCCTGGGCGACAGAGCAAGACTCCATCTCAAAAAATATATATATAAATAAAAAATAAATAAAATAAAGTAACAGGGTCGACTGATTTCAGAGGAATGTGTATGTTGAAGGGCAGTGTGGTTAGCAGAGAAGGTCTCAGGTGCTGGATTCAGAGTTGCCTGGGTTCAGACCCAGGCCCTCAATTCGGCAGCTTTGTTACCTTGAACAGAGACAGTACTATTTAGCAATTAATACGAGCATCAAGCAACCAGACACCCAAGTTCCAATCCCAGCTCAGCAATTTCTAGGTGTGCCATTTTAGGCAAGTCACTTAAGTCTCTGAGCTGCACTTCTGTGCATGCAAAATGAGTGAAATGCTATTTCTTTTACAGAATCAGAAATATATTATTAAGCCTCTGACACATGGATGATACATAAAATGGTGACTAATATCACTTTCAGTGATGATGATTTCATTTTATGTATGCGTCTTGCAAAGAAGAAGAAAAATAAGAATATGAGGAAGAGGGAAAGATAAACCAGATTAGGTTGTTTATAATGATTTCATCTAATGGAGAACTCCTGAACGTTTCATTGTGTGTTTTGTTTTTTTGTGAAACACAAGAAACGAGGACATCTGTGTAGGCATGTGTGTGCTCCCCTCCATATTAGATTACATGTTTTAGGACAATAAATCAGTGAAAGAAAAGTAATAAATAATGCATGCTGACAATGTGATCATGTTTATTAAGAAGCAACAGCCTTGTCATCTTCATTTTCTTCTTCAGTGATTCTCTTCTCTAAGGGTTTTCTCTGCAGGGACTCCCTGCAATCTAGCTGGAGGCCATTCTCTAATTCCTGCTTACAGAAATACCTGCTTTGCAAAAAAATAAGTTAAAAGCTGAACACCTGGGTCCTCTGATGAGTCTCCCATCAAATGCAGCCCATCATTAGAGATGGCTTCTCGGTTTTGAACATCAGGGAGAAACGAGTGGCCCCACTCCACGCCTCCTGCGTGTTGGTGCTTTCCCACCCTCTGTTCTTGCTCCTGTCTTTCTGCTGTGAGTTTTCTAAGAAGTATCTTTAGGCATCTAGATTTTGAAAAAGAAAAGAAAAAGCTAACTTTTCTTTTCCTAGAAATTTGCAGCTGCTAAAACCAGATGTTGACATTAGTGCCTTGTGACATCCGAAGATTTTAATTGGGGTTGCATTTTAATCTGTTACTCTTCACTCATTTGCACTTGAATGACCCTGAAAAAAAAAAAAAGCCACACTAGCAATCCTAGTCTCTCAGATGCCTGGAGCAGAATTTGCTCTGTAAAATTGAAGAGTGTTGCATATTGAGAAAAAGAGAGGGAGCGAGCCAGGTTGAGGAAGTAGGAGTGGTGAAGGACAGTAGAGGGAAAGGGACAGGAAGAGAGAAGAAGGAAGAACTTGCAGGCGGTAGCCAGGAGCACCCTGGCTGGAGTGGAAGGAACCTCACATGTGCCTCAGCCTCAGCCTTGTGTCACCTCTTTGAAAATGTAATGATCAATCTGGCCCAGGCAGTAACTGTTCAGACATACCCTTTCCTCAAATGTCTTGCTGTCTGTGTCCTAGGTTCTGAGAGAGGGTTCTATCTTTTGAGAACAGAGCTAGCTTAGGATTTCAGTCAAGGGTTAGGTTACATGTCTCTAAATACCCTTGAATCCCCTGCTCCCACTGCAGGTTTCTCAGTATTCTTTCTGCCCCTAATTTTTTTTTTTTTGAGATAGAGTCTCACTCTGTCACCCAGGCTGGATTGCAGTGGCACCATCTTGGCTCACTGCAACCTCAGCCTCCAGGTTCAAGCAATTCTCATGCCTCACCCTCCTGACCTGGCTCATTTTTGTATTTTTAGTAGGGATGGGGTTTCCCTATTTTGGCCATGCTGGTCTCAAACTCCTGACCTCAGTTGATCTGCTTGCCTCAGCCTCCCAAAGTGCTGTGATTACAGGCGTGAGCCATGACACCCAACCCTGCCCATAATTTTTATTGTCCTCAAATAAAACGCTAATCTTAGAAAACCCCAGAGGTCCCCCTCTCTTTCTCTCCATTCTCCTTCCTAGTATTATACCACCTCTTCATCCCAAGACTTGCATCATCTTGCTGAAGGTGTGTGTACTGTGACACTTTATCATTGAGTGCCAAGCCCATTGTGCTTAAATTATTCACTAGTCAATTACCTATGTACAGAATCCATGTTTAATTAGCTTGTCCTGACATAAAATATCAGGATTTTATGTTCCCTCTGGCTTACCTCTGACATTCATTTTTAAATTAATGTTCTGTCTTCTTGCTTCCTTCATTCCCGCTCTTCCAGCCTTCCTCTCTTAGTCTCTTTCTACCGTTTTCTATCTTTCGTGATGCATATCTCTTTGTTCTTTCTCATTCTTTTCTCTCCCTGCTAGCATTTGATTAAGTTACAAAAGCAGTAATATCTATGTTTTTAATATTATTCATTGCATTGCTTTCCTGACCTTCCTTGTCCCTCCAGGGTGGGAATGCAGCCCCTGAATTCCTTGACAGGTGGCCACTCTTTCACAGGTTAGACTCCAATTTGCTCACCTTCTTCCAACTGGCTTCAGTTCATTCCATTTTGACCACTGCCATCGTTGGCTTCTACATGATCCCCATTTGTGTCTCAACTTGGTCCCCTCAGCCAGGAGCTCTGAGCTGCCTGTTCCTTGCCTTTGATGTACCTCCATTTCCTGTAATTAATCTCAGCTTTCCCACAGCTCAGCAGCTACATGACAGACACAAGGATAAAGCACCCAGTTCGAGCCAGCTCCAGTCTCTCTCCACCTGTATCCATTCCTCATGGTCTGCCACTTTGGTAGTCATCATCTTGCCCCAGAAGTAGCAAATATGCATGCCATGCAGAAAACACAACACTGACTTCTGTTCAAAGAAAATCAAACTGCCAGAGAGTGAGGTCATGCAAGCGGGCAGGTCGTCACATTCTCAACAGGGAGCTTTGCTGGGTAATTCTGCTTAAAAATACATATATTTACATTTTTATTTATATTTAGTTCTATGTATATTCAATGTTCCAAGAAAAACTAATAAAAATCAACGAAACATCTAGCCATTCCAATGAATTCTATCACATTGCCAAATATAGTATTGGGAACATTGTCCTAACTCTGTCATCTCCGTGGTATCAAAAGCCAGTATCACTCTGTGTTCTTGATTTTTTCTTATCGACATTCCTGACACTGGCTATGGGGTGTGTTCAGCACCAAAAGGTCTGTTTTGCCTAATCCTTTGACCAATAGAACAAGTAGATTGGAACAATCTGTCCTTGTAAGGGTTCTTTATAAAAATGTTGTCCTTGCATTCTTTGATAGATTTTTTGCCATTTTTTCTGGAAAAAAAAATAGGCCACATGCTTCATGGGCAAGACCTTGATACTATCTGGAGGCACAGATAGCCACAAAAGTACTTTGAAAAATTAAAGGCATTCTACTCATTCTATTCTCTAAATAGTTAAAGGCATTCTACTTGCCCCATGAGTCTCAACTTCCTCGCCTATAAAGTGGACACAACTCAGTAGGCCAGACCAATAGCAACCTCTCTGAGATAACACATAAAGAAGTGCTCTGAAAACCCCAGAATGTTCTAACAATGAAAACACTGTGCTCCATCTTCATTTCCATCTGGAAAATACAGCAAATTATTATATTTTCTTTGAAGCTGTCTACAAGAAGTGTTTGGCTGGATTAGCCAGTTAATGTTAGCAAACTGTGTTGAGATATTGAAAGGTTTTGTAAAAAAGAAAACAATATGTTTTTTTCTGACACTGTAGAATGTTTAGTGTTCATTTAACCTGGAGCATGGCACACCTCCATATAAATTTTCTCATCATTTGACACTTTTTATTGTCTCTGCTTACCACCTGAAATAAAGAAGCTGGGCATTTGGAAAGGGGGGAGTTTGTGTATCTCAGGATTTTGACTTGTCTGTGTCTTCCGAAGGAGATGCATCCTCTATGTATTACACAGCAACTTGCTTTGCTCACTTAATGATATAGCATGGACACTCTTAAAATTCGGCAGCTACATAGCTACATGGACAACTCTATGTTTTTATGCACTCACACGTTACATAATTTTACATAATTATGATCACATTATATGATATTTGCTGCTTTTATATTTTTGTTGGTCATCTTCTTCCTCTTTATGTACTGACCCTTTCACTGTTGGTCCCACCCCCTTCCCACTACACTCCTATCCCACCCCATCCGAAAACCCAAATCAACAACTTGAAGACGATGTTCACACTTTATGCCATGGGAATACGACCCGTTTGTGACATTTATACTCTTTTTCTTTCCAGGCCATCTCTCCCCTGACAAAGAAACACACACACATACACACATGCACATGCAGATATGCACACACACAAGGGTTGTGGCACTGCCTTTTTATTTTTTAATCTATGTTTGTGAAAATGGCAAGCATCCTCCAAGAATGAAGACCTCAAATTTGTGTCTAGTTGCTTTTTGTCTTATTTTTTAAATTATCATATGGTAAAATTGACTTTCTCCTGTGGTATACACTTTTATGAACTTTCATTCATGTATAGATTTGTGTTATGACCACAACAGTGAGGACCCAGAAGAGCTCCATCCCTCCAGAAAACTCCCTCCTGCTTCCCTCTCCAGTCACACCCTCCCCCTACCCTACTCCCTGTCAACCTTTGATTTGTTCTCCATCTCTATCATTTTGTCTTTGAGTAATGTATATAGATAGAAGCCCGCAGTAATTAACCTTTGGGGACTGGCTTCTTTCATGTAGCATAAGACCTCTGTGATCTGTATGAGTTGCTGCCTGCACCTGCCGATTACTCCTTTGCATTGCAGAGGAATGTTCTGGTGCATGGATGCACTGCCGTTTGTTGATGGGTTCTCCCAAGAGTGCAGATTTCCTATGGTGCTGGTTAAGTATGTTTGTTTATTTTTTATTTTATTTCATTTTATTTTGAGACAGGTTCTTGCTCTATCACCCAGACTGGAGTACAGTGGTGCAACCATAGCTCACTGCATCCTTGACCTCCCAGGCTCAAGGATCCTCCCACTTCAGCCTCCAGAACTGACGCTGGAACTACAGGTGTGCACCACCATGCCCAGCTAATGTTTTATTTTTTTTTTTTAGAAATAGGGTCTCCCTATATTGTCCAGGCTGGTCTCAAACTCCTGGGCTCAAATGATCCTCTGACCTCAGCCTCCCAAAGCATTGGGATTACAGGCATGAGCCACCACCCAGACAATATGTTTGTCCCATTTCCAGTACTTCAGTTTTAGGTAGTGTATTCGTGTGCTTTCTGTTGCTCATAACAGACTATCTAAAAGTGGTCAATTTATAGAGGAAATAAATGTATTTATTATAGTTACAGAAGCTGAGAAGTCCAAGGTTGAGGGGCTGCATCTGGTGAGGGCCTTCTTGCTGGTGGGGACACTCCACAGAGTCCCAAGGTAGCATAGGGCATCACACTGCGAGAATGCTGAGTGTGTTAAGGTGCCATGCACAAGTCTCTCTTCCTCTCATAAAGCCACTAGTTGCACTCTCATGTTAACCCATTCATTCATTAACCCTTTAATGCATGAATGGATTCATCACCTCTTCAACGCCCTACCTCTCAATACTGCCAGGCAGGGGACAACATTCAAACCATAGCAAGTAGAGAGTATATATTGGTGCATATATTTACCAAATTAAAACATGGAGAAAACCAAGGGATTGAAGAGCTAGTTTTTAAGGGAACTTAAAATCAATTTGAGCTTAAATGGCAGATGGACTACTGGGAATAATAACTCCTTCCACCATGTATTGGCTACTTGCTGTATGTCAGGCACTGTGCTGAACACTGTATTTCAATATTTTATTACCTCTCTTAAAGCCCACTTCAGTAGACACTCTTAATTCTGTTTTATAGAAGAGGAACCTGTAACATCAAAGTAGTTAGAGGAAAGTATCCAATCCTCCCTCCCAAACACTGGAACTTTCCAGCAGTTTGTGCTTCTCTTGGCTTGAGTTAAGAGTTCCAAGTCTCTTTTCACTCAGTAGTTTAGATAAACTTGATATTATAGTTTCCTTTCATTCCTCTAAGTGATGCAAATTGCTTTACCCAAAGAAAGGCATCACATTACACCATTACAGGAAAAAAAAAAAAATCTACTGAGGAAGAAGGGGAAAAAAGATGTTTGGATTTTTTTTTCCCCTTCATTTTTTTTTCTACCTGATTAAACTGACTGTTAGGATCCATTTTCCCCTTCTTTCTTGTTAAGTGAAGATATTCCGATCTTACATACAGAAGCAAAATGAAGAAAAGAGATGATCGGTTATGTGGTTTAATGGACTGATATCGTCTAGATGATTCACAAAGCAGGGAGGGTGGTGTGTCTGCCTTCCTCTGCCTGCCCCTGTCTGTGTGGGGATGGTGCTTGGGTTCTGAAAAACTAAAATACATGCAATGAACCAGTTACCTGCTTCAATTTCCCACTGTAGTTATCTTGGTTTGCCTTTATCATTGATAATAACACTTCTGCAGCTAAAAATCTAAGAATTAGATTTACAAAATACCGAGAAAACTGCTAACAGAAATTTTTCTTCTATTAGCTATGTAGCATCCACAGCCGGGCAGACAGATGGATAATATATTCGTGTTTCTTTTTTTTTTTTCCCATCCTAAACACTGTGTATCAAGTAAATAGTTTTCCCCAGGAAGGATCTCGCTGGCTCCGTCACCAAGAATTCAGCTCCTGCAGGTTACATAACTGTTCGTTAGGCATTGAAGAGCTCAAGATTCCAGTGTCTGTGAATAACTGATATAAATGGAATCACTTTGTTAAATAGCTGTCAGGAACTGCCCCTCCATTAAGGAGCCACGTCTAGCCCATCACAGTTGCCACCATCCCTCTCTCACCCATCAAATCTGCCGCTAAATCCTATTTGATCTACCTCTGAAGTGGCCCTCAAATGAGTCCCTAATTCTCTTCACCCCCACAGCTGCTGCTTCATCCAGGACTTTGTCACCTTTCAGATGCATTCACATCATCGCCCTCTAGCTGATCTCTGTGCATGTAGCCCCTCTAATCCATTCTTCTTATTGGCAACAGGAGCATCTTTGTAAAGCACAGTGCTGACCTCATCATGTAGTTCCAAAAATACTACAGATCCCAAGGCTCCAAACAATATTTCCAGAAGTGTAGTGGGTAAGACGCTTTGGAGGAATATATAAATGAATACATTTTATTTGAATAGTTGTGGTATTTTTAGAGCTATCTTTTAAAAATAAATAAAGTATATTTTTAAGTGGGCTACTTAAAAAAGAAATCCCCAAGTCGGTAGCTGGCCAGGACAAAAATTGTGAAAGTGGTCCACAAATGACTAATGTTTGGAAAACACTGGCAGAGGCAGAAAATCTAAACTCTTTAGCCCAGCATTGACAATACTTCACATATCAGTGGCCGGGAGCAGTGGCTCACGCCTGTAATCCCAGCACTTTGGGAGGCCGAAGTGGGTGGATCACGAGGTCAGGTAGATCATGACCATCCTGGATAACACGGTGAAACCCCGTCTCTACTAAAAAATACAAAAAATTAGCTGGGCGTGATGGCGGGCACCCGTAGTCCCAGCTACTCGGGAGGCTGAGGCAGGAGAATGGCGTGATCCCGGGAGGCGGAGCTTGCAGTGAGCAGAGATCGAGCCACTGCACTCCAGCCTGGACGACAGAGCGAGACTCTGTCTCAAAAAAGAAAAATAAAAGAACAATACTTCATACATCGGTTCCTCCAAAATAGCAAATAGTCACCTTAAGGTCTGCCTATTCTCCCTCCACACAAGCTTTTCAACCAGAGCTTTTCTCTCACCCTTAGTCACATCAAACACTCGGCAGTTTTTTCAGTACACTAAGTCCTTTCATATTTGTGCTCTTCCTCCACCCACCCACCCACCCCTGCCAACATATTGTTCCTTTTATCTATTCTAGATTGTATTCCTCTACCTGATGGACTTCTATATATCCTTCAAAACCCAGTTTACATGTGCCAAACTTTGAGAACCCTTCTCTAAGTCCCTCAGGTGGAATTCACCAGGCCTCTGAGCTGCTACACTCTGCTGGTAACATTCCACACCTGATGTTCTGGCTGTTTGAGTAGGTGTTTCCTTCAATCCCCAGCACTAAGGAACCCCACAGGGCGGTGCCCAAGTCTCTGTTTCTATTGACCAGCAGTGGGCGTGGTGCACAGAAAAGGGCTCAAGCATTTTCTGAACAAATGAGGAAATGAATAGCTCAGTGAATCAAGGCAGATTCAAGGGTGTCTACAGGACAGCGAGGTCTCACACAAAACTCATGTGACAAAAGGAATCACAACACACCATCCTCCCTGCTAAGTGGGTCTGAGAAAGTTGTTCTGACAGTGTTTCTCAAGCTACTTAACCACAACTATCTTTTCTTCTTTAAATTACTCTGAAACATTTACCCTTAGCAAATGGTGACACAGCTGCACAGATGCTTTCACGTAACACTCACAAGACTTAATATAACTGCTTGCTCTCTGCCTCTCCTCCCCACCAGATTCTCGGTTTCACTAGAGCAGAGACTAAGGCTATTTTGTTCATTGCAGTATCACCTGCTAGCACAGGGTCTGGCTTATAGTAAGTACTCGTTATTTCCTGAATAAATGGCATCTAAATACATATTCCATGAATTTATGTGGCCACCAGACTATCTCGATTTTTCCTTGAAGAAAGAGACTGGGCAAGGTGAGGTGGGAAACCTCCCAGAGGAGGCCCCTTCAAAGCAAGCCCTTTCTTTAAAAAGTATTTGCCCTGCGTTTACTCTGCCCTGCTGTGGTACCAGTTGCCAGCCTGGAGTACTTTCCTTCATTCCCTGAATTCCCACTGTCCTCCCGGTACAAATCAATCTAATTCTGTGTTACTGGCCAGCATTTTGCTTTCAAGTGGCAGTGATCAAAAGTGGAATCTTTCGTGTCAGATAGAGGGCTTAGCAGAGCGGCTGGCACATGGCGAGGCCTCAAAAGTGCTATTATCATTTACAATCATTTATCATGATGTTTGCACTCCTAATGATAATAAATGCTATGTGCAAAAAAACTTGGTTCTCTTTTTCTGGTCCCTTTTATCATTTTATGTCCAGTCCTGAATCCATTCGACTGTTTATTAGGATTCACACTAAACCATACCTATCAGTAATAGCTGCCCTAAGAAGCTTTTTTGCATGTTTCTCAGCATTTAATCATTTTAGGACTTTGCTACAGAGATTCTCTAATCCCATCCTCTTTATGTTTACTCATGCATGTACTTTTTATCTGGCCATTTTTTTGGCCTCACTGGATCTTAATTTTCTCAGTCCTTCATTAATTCGTTCAACAAATATTTACTGAGCACCTACTCTATGCACAGGTACTGTTCTAGGCTCTGGGTGCACAGTGTGGAACAAGACAAAACAGCATTTACCCTCATAAAAAGTTTAGTGGGGAGAAAGACAAAAAGAAGAAAAAAGGGAATAATATGTACATAAATATATATGTAATATATATAATATGATAAACTAAAATATGTTAATAGAATATAGCATTATATTTAAAAGATAGAGGGGCCAGGCGCGGTGGCTCATGCCTGTAATCCCAGCACTTTGGGAGGCCGAGGCAGTCAGATCACGAGGTCAGGAGATCGAGACCATCCTGGCTAACACAGTGAAACCCCGTCTCTACTAAAAATACAAAAAATTAGCCGGGCGAGGTGGCAGGCGCCTGTAGTCCCAGCTACTCGGGAGGCTGAGGCAGGAGAATGGCGTGAACCCAGGAGGTGGTGTTTGCAGTGAGCCGAGATAGCGCCATTGCACTCCAGCCTGGGTGACGGAGTGAGACTCCATCTCAAAAAAAAAAAAAAGATAGAGGGACACTCACGTAGACCTCAACCTCAGTCACAGAGTCAGTGGCTTCTTGGTTTAATTCCTGGTTCTGACTCCCATGGCTATATTCCCTGGCCTTGCCAGGTACCCAACCAGGTCTGTATTATTTCATGACCCAAACAAGCTTACCACTGACATTTGCACGTTTCCAGTCTTACCACTCCTCAGGCTTCCCAGACCTTCCGCCGTTGGTGGTTCTGATCTGTGCATCACTCTGGGAAGAGGGAGAGCTTTAGGGGCAAAGCATGCCAGGTAGAATCTGTCCAGGGAAGAGGTGAGTTGAGAGACGGTGTGGACAACAGGTACTCCAGGGTCTTTCCCAAACCCATCTCTTGCCCATCAATCAAAAATGAAGCCTTGTGTGTCCTGCATTTCAAAGGCATGCTTTAGCCATAGAGAACCTTCTGGAGGTTCCTCCTTGCACTGTGGAAACGTTATTTAGCACAGCATCTTAAATGAGGTAAGCAGTATGGGAATATTTGTTAAGTGTTTGAGACCATCAGAAGCTGACCACCAAGGAGGTTCTGGGAATTTAACTCCATTGATAGGGATGGTGCAGTGAGCCACGTGGGTACCACCGCTGTCCCTCAGTGGATGGAGGACACCTACAGCTCCTGAGCAGACAGCAGAATGAGCTCCAAGGAGCCACCCCAGGCCAGCAGCTAGCCTTCAGAGTTGTCTGATTCTTCATGGCCCTTTTTCAGACTGGCGAAGGCTGGAAGCCCCGGGCATCATTAGTATCCTTCCATCACTTCCTCATTAGTTCTTAGATAGTGTTTTAATGACAGCTTGAGAGGCTCCGCATCCTGGCCTCCTTCTATTTATGATCCCCACCGTGTTAATGTGCACTTAATGAGAAATTCTTGTCTTGCTTGTAAATCCTGTAGCCAGCATTCAATTTATTGACAGATGTTTGCTTGGATCTCTTTAAAATTACTTCATAAATCTTCCCGGATAAAAGGCCTCAAGTTTGGTTATTAAGACAGGGCCTTGTTGACAGTTTCATATTTAACTGTTTAGAACTCAGCTGTCAGGGCTGTAATGGGGTGTATGGCCAAGGGGCACAGGGCCTGGGTGCTGTTTGCCACCTTTCCTGCACCTATTCGGGCCCTCCCTGGTGGAGTGTGTCTACTGTTTCCTGCAGTCCCCTCAGTTAACTTCTGGGTGACCTCGCTGTGCCTTGCACTTATTCATTTAGCATATCAGTGTGTCAGCGTGATGAAGTGTTCCTGCTGATAGGCGCTAAGGGCTGAGTAAGCCACAGTCCCTCCATTACTGGAGAGAAGTGTTGATGGGAGCCCAACGCTGAGATCGCCCTTCCTACGACAGCCACCAGGCCCCAGCTGGAAACCTGTGGGCTTCACCTCCATCTGTGGGCAGGAAGCAAGTGGATGTCGGGGACGGCGGTGGGGGGCTCTGCTTGGAAGTTTTAAGACCACACTCATCTTTTGTGGCCATGGACTTTTCAATGCCATCGCAAGTCAAGATTTTTTGTTTTTTGTTGTTGCTCATGACAGAAAACTCACCTCAAAATGACTTAAGGAAAGAGATAAAGGAGAAGAAAGATAGTTAACTGGCTCATGTGACTTAAGAGTACAGGGAAAACTACCTTCAGGCCAGGTGCAAGGGTTAAGGTAATTTTGTTTCACTCTCTTTCTAGGGTCCTCCTTCCTCTGTATTAGCTTCACTCTCAGATTCTGTCCTGGCCCCAGCAGCTCCACAGGGCTTCCGGCTTCAGACCAGAAGAACAGGAGAACAGAAGGCCACGTGCTTCTCTTCCAAATGCCCGGGAAGAAAAAGGCTAATTAAGTCTCGTTGGTCCCACCAGGTCACGTGTACAGGCTTTAGCCAATCACTGTGGTCAGAGATAGGCTATGTTCTGATTGGCTAGGTCTGAGTCACGTGATGAGTTCCAATACAAGCACAGGAAGGAAGATGAGGCGAGAGGATGTCTTCTAGAGAAAAAGTGGGGCTATGTTACCTGGGCCAGTCAGCACTAAAACACATGCTCAGATATTCTGATCAAGTTCAGAACAACAGCCTGCTTTGTCTAATGCTTGCATTTCATTTTGAAAAGTTGTTATACATTGGCAACCTCTGAGCTGAACTACTGAGCGTGTGACCTACTCATTTGTAGAGTGCATTCAAAAGATTAAAATTCCAGAAAACCCTGGAGAGGCCAGGCCATTGAGAGGTCCTCTAAACCCACCCACAAGCCAGTAACAGTATTAGGATGAAAAAAAGAAAAAAAGCCCTGCTTAATACTATCACAAATCAGCTCATTGCATGTAAGACGATAATGAGCACTTGGGCCAAAAGTAGAGTGTTTTTTGCTTACTTGCTGGTGTCCTGTCACATTGCATTGCTTGAACTGTGTCAGATCGCATTGAGTAACTTTGCTTAATCCGGTGCTGACGTGACCCACTGCTTTGCAACACTTAAGACAAGTGTGTAGGGGCTTTTCTCCTCAATCCATTTTGTGTGTGTGTGAGTGCTGTTTACCAGATGAGGCATATGTAAATACTATCCAAGTTGAAAACACATCTACCATTTAAGCTAGAATTTATTAAGGGGCCTATGGGAGGGAAGGCACACGAAACATTTACTCACAGACCCTGACAGGCTTCTACAGAAGACTCACTCCTTTGCCCCAGAAAATACCACGTTTACTAAATTCTGATAGTCACAGTTTCCTAGGTGGAAACTTCTGAAAAGTTTAGGGCACGCTGTGGCTGACAGCCGGAAAGTAAACTCGGCCATGATTTTCTGTTGGGCCAACTCCCCATTCCCCTGAGAAACATATTCTTCACAAAAAATAATTGTAATAATCTTGACTTAGAGTTGCCTTGTAATGTAACCGCCCAACGGGTTCTCCTTGCCCGCTGCGTAGACACAGCCGATTTATCAAGACAAGAGAGTGGCAATAGAGAAATAGTTTAATTCATGCAGAACTGGCTGTATGGGAGGCCGGAGTTTTATTGTTATTCAAACCAGTCTCCCTGAAAACTCAGGGATTGGGGTTTTTAAGGATAATTGGGTGGGTAGGAGGTTGAAAAATGGGGAGTGCTGATTGATAAGTTTGGAAATGAAATCATATGGAGTTGAAACTGTACTCTTGCACTAAGTCAGTTTCTGGGTGGAGGCCACAAGACCAGATGAGCCAGTTTATCCATCTGGGTGGTACCAGCTGATCCATTGAGTGCAGGGTCTGCATAATACCTCAAGCACTGATCTTAGGTTTTACAACAGCGATGTTATCCTGAGGAGCAAATTAGGAAGTTTAGAATCTTGCAGCCTCCAGCTGCATGATTCCTAAACCATAATTTCTACCCTTGTGGCTAATTTGTTAGTCCTGCAAAGACAGTCTAGTCCCCAGGCGGGAAGGGGATTTGTTTTGGGAAAGGGCTGTTATCGTCTTTATTTCAAAGGTAAGCTATAAAGTAAGTTCCTCCCAAAGTTGGTTCGGCCTATGCCCGGGATTGAACAATGACAGCTTGGAGATTACAAGCAAGGTGGAGTCAGTTAGGTCAGATCTCTTTCACTGTAATAGTTTTCTCAGTTATAATTTTTGCAAGGAGGGTTTCAGTAATAATAACAGCAAAGACTTATACAATGTTTGCTATCTGCCAGTTACAGTTTAATCACTATATATGTTTTAACTCCATCAATCCCTACAACAGCCCTATATTATTAGGTATTATTATTATTCCACTGAGAAAACTGGGGCACAGAGATTGGTAAATAACTTGCCTAACAACCCATAATATTCATGGAGTTGAGATTTGAACCCACACAGTCTGACTCTGGAGCTGTGCTCCAAATAGTATACTATGTTCCTCATACTATGAGGTTATATGGATAAACACACTGACTCAAGATTCATGCCACTAAATAGTATTACATGTATTAAAATGTATGAAAGATGAATTAAATATATATAATAATATATAAAATACAATACAGATGTATATGTAGCCTAAGTATTTTTAAAAACTTTCTCTTCAAAGAATTGAGTCCAGATATAATAATTCACACCAACAATAATGTTTATTAAAAGAAGATGAGAGAGGAAACAACGGCAAAATTAAATTTTGTTAAAACAACAAAATGAAGCAGGGAGAAATGTAATTTCACAAGAATGTATTCAACTAAAATTGGAGTGAAAATTTGGGCCTGAGGATCCTGAAAGTTACAGCACAAGAAAAACAGGTGAAGAGTTACAATGTTGGCCTCATCCCAAGGTTCAAAGCCCATGCCTGTCTCTCAAGACAAGTCCAAGAGAAATTTCTCCCATGGTTCCTCTGATCAGGACATGGTGGGTGGTGAGGAGCATCACTTTCTTTTAAAGAAAGAGAGTTGGAGGAGGACCAGGGCCCGACAGAAATCCCATGCATTGGTGTCAAAATGGCAGACCCACTCTCTTTTCCTGCACAAGATAATAGGGCCTCTGTTTTCTTTCCTTATCTGTACAAATGTGCTGTCTTCATTTGTGTTCCCCGAGAATGACACCTCCTATCAAGAATTTGAGTACACATTCTTTCTTTGGTTGTTGATCCTGGGAAACCCTAATGGCAGAGTGGGGCTATTATAAGACAGGAAGGGAAGGATGTTAATGAAGGGTGAGTTATCCAGCCTGACAGCCCGGTGGGCAGCAGGAGCTTCCTTGTGCTGGGGAATTCTAGAAGAGAGTGTAGAACACACACCTCAGAGTTATGCCAATGAGGGCTAAGGATGCTGGGGTAGTTTTTCACCAAATCTTTATCTGTCATTGCTTGGAAGCTTCTAGGGGCATTATTCTCCAGCATTTCCAGCTTGCCCTGTATGGGAACAGCCAGACAATTGCCCTTAACCAGAGAAGCACAGGTAATTCCAGAAGAGTGCTTGGGAGGGAGAGGTACATGCCTAGGAAATATGCACAAGGCACAGAAAAAGTCTAGCATGGATAATTGTGGCCCTTGCCTCCTAGCACAGTTGTAATGATTGAATGCTAATAAATAGAAAGCACTTGTACTGCTGTCTGATTTGAGAAAAAACTTAAGAGTTGGGGAAAATCATGTTGACTCACAATACTAAAACATCTAGGAGAAAACCTTGAAGCTTCAGGAAAGGGTGGCTCCAGGCACTCAAATATATTGGGCTAGGCACGAGCATGGTGGGAGGGAAAATAGCCCGTGCTGAGGGGTGCAGAGCTTGTGGAATACAGATAAATTTTAGAGTTTGATTTAGTAAAGACCATGTCGTCTTTGTGGTCCATTTCGTATCTAGTATATTAAGCAGATTCATTGTCAGATACTCAAAGTGAACTCAAATCATCCGTGAATGCAGTTGTGGGGCAGGGGGCGGATGAGTCAACACAATTTGGCATCGTGTAGCTAAATCCACCAGTGGTGTGATGGACGGTTTCATTTCTCCTTGGACTGTTTTGGCGTTGTGTAGACAGAGCCCAAATTGGTGCCTGCACCTCACACTAATCATGCCCAGAGAGAGAGAACACGGAGCTCTTGAGATCCCCAAGCAGCACTTTGGCACTCACACTATCTAACAATATCAAGAGATGAAGGAAGCCTTTGAAATGAGCTTTCGCGAGTGAGTAATGACCTTCAGGATGTGGCTCAGGATTGTCTTTTGAAACTGGTATATCTTGATGGATGATTGAAAAGCTGCTGTCTTTGGTGTAGTTTTCGCGGTTTTATATTTGGGGATGTGTAATAAATAAATGTGTAATTGCCCTCAACATGATGCAAGACCAGGAGGTGAGGATGAGACAGAAAAGTCCTATAACAGCATAAAATTTTATTAGGCTCCCCATTGGTAGGCAAGTCAGTGTTGTGTGAACAAAGAATAGTCTGTCTTAAGTTGACCAAGATAGAAACCAATACAATGAGGAACAAATTCCACCGGCTGATTTGCAGGGAGGTAGAGGAGCGAGGCGGGCGTGAAGGATAGGTACTCTCATTTTTAAGATCTTTATGAAAGTAGTTTCAGGACCCATATTAATAACTGCAACAACCACCTGAATTATTGACCTTATAATTCTTAAGATTAACCAGTTAGTATTTATAAAGCATTTGAGGTTATTTTTTCAGTTGATGGGAATAGCTACGTTTCAGTGCCCTGTAATTCTTCTTAATTCATTGACGTCTTTTCTTCTTCCATTTTGATGCTAAGGTTGATTTTGTGCCCAGTGTATTAATTACATGCTTTTTGTTTTTTATTCTTTGTGATCTCAGCTCAGCTTATTACATATTTTTTGTTTCCTCATGTGATTCTCATTATTGGCTTTATACATGGATAAATCTATCTGTCTCTTCTAAATTAACTTTGATCTCTTTTAGTGACAATTGATGGGTGACAGCCTTAGATATTATACATGGTGCCTGGAAACTGGACTCAGCTTTCTTTTCATCCCCTTTTCTTTTGGTAGGTCAAAGAATGTCTTTAATATCTCTGTATAAACTCCATTTTGAAGATTTGTATGTTAACGGTTTTATGCTATCATCTACAAAAAAGGCACAGACACAAAAGTTTCATTGTAGTCCTACCTTCTTCAATCCAGTCTAGAAACTTAAATGTTCACAAAGGTTTAATAATATTGTTTAATGAACACCAATTCAATATTTTTCAAAGCTTTAATAATGTCAGGTCATAATATCATTAGAAAAGAAATTTTTGATTGTTGGTTGCCATCTCCCTGTGGTATTAATGTGATTTGTGTGAGACTAAGATTTCTTTTTGTTTGTTTTAAACCAATATTCAGTTCCATCATATCTATGCATAAGACATGCATAAAATAAGTGGTGGGTCTATGTTTTGTTTTGTTTTGTTTGAGACGGAGTCTCATTCTGTTGCCCAGTCTGGAGTGCAGTGGTGCCATCTCTGCTCACTGCAACCTCCACCTCCTGGGTTCAAGTGATTCTCCTGCCTCAGCCTCCTGAGTAGTTGGGATTATAGGCACGCACCACCACACCTGGATAATTTTTGTAATTTTAGTAGAGCTGGGGTTTCACCATGTTGGTCAGGCTGGTTTCGAATTCCTGACCTTGTGATCTGCCCGCCTCAGCCACCTAAAGAAAGTGCTGGGATTCCAGGCGTGAGCCACCACGCCCGGCCAGTGGGTCTATGCCTTATAACAAGATTTGTGTTGTTGTTACACAGCTTAAAATAGAGGCATTTGCACAAACCTGATAAATACAAATGTGTCTTTTGGAAAGTCCCTAAATTCCTACAGCTAATATTTTCTATATCATACTATTTAGTGTTTAATTACCTACCAACTTCAATTGATCACATGAATGTTATTTCTCTTTGGGGATTTGATCTCAAATGTCTAGAACAGTGGTTCTCAACTGGGGCAACTTCGTTTCTCAGGGCACATTCTGCATTGTCTGGGACACTTTTTATGGAAACAACTAGGGTGGGGAAGCTGTTAGCATCTAGCCGGTAGAGGCGAGAGTTGCTGCTAAGCTTCCCACAGTGCACAGGACACCGCCCACCACACAGAGTGATCCGGCTTCCAACCTCAATAGTGTTGAGGATGAGAAATCCTGCAAAGGAAGAATTTCGCTATTTCTTAATTTCTTGTTTTGGATATAGTACAGGCCTGACACCCTGTAGATGCTCATATTCCATTTGAGAATGTGGCTGAGTTTGCCTATTAAATCAGGACCCCAAGTGGATCTAAGTGCAGTGGTTTTGATTGAAAGAAAAAAAAAGTTTTTGCATTCAATATGTATGGATCATGGGGTGAGGGTTGATGCAAAATAGAAAAAAAAATAAAGATAAAGAAAATGAAGCCATCTCCCAATCTTTCCTGAGATTGCCATCAACATAAAAGGCAGGTTATTAATCTTCAGGGGACAATCTTTGTATGGAGGGAATCCCTTGGGGGTTATTGGAAATTTTATTGCTTTTCGTTGGGCTCAGTGTAAAACGGGGTAATTTAGGCTTAACAAACAAAGCTTGGGTTGACTCACTTTTTTTTCTGAGGCTCCAGAAAGAAAATAGAATTCTCACAGAGCAGGAATCAACCTTTTCCTCCATAAATCACAGGAGGAGGTGAGAATTTGGCTAATATCCAGAGCACTGCAAAGAAATAAACAATGCAAAGCAATCTGTGGCTGATTTGATGCCAGTTTCTTCGTAGATACATATTTCTCTGTTTTGATCTTATACATTCTTCCCCCGCAAGCTGAAACTTTTTCTGTCTCTCTTCCAGTCTGTCTGTTAGGCGAGGCCTTGGGAGCAGGATCCTGACAATGTACTGGTCAGCTCTTTTAGGGTTTTTTTTTTTTTTTTTTAAGTTGATTTCCTGTTCTGGTGAGCCATACATCACTGACATGCCAGTCTGTGCTGCTTGTCTGTGACAGAATGACAGGTGTCATTTATCACCGGGGCTTGCGGAAGCTGTGGGAAGAGGGATTGAAATTTTTTTTCTGGAAGGGCTCAGTGTCTGCCAGATCATTAAAAAGGGGGCTTTCCAAAGAAAGCTGTGTGTAATGTGATTGCACTTACTGTCAACGATAGGCTAAAAGAAAGAGAGAACATCAAAAGAGAGTGAGAGAAAGAGGGGGAGGAAAGAGAAGAGGAGTTTCTGCCAGGGGCATTTAAAGTTCTTGAGCTGCCAATGCAAGGATCTGCTTTAGTTCAGTTCTAGTGTGTGCATGCTAAATAAGTCCTTTAGAGATTTCCGCTCAGCTCATGGTGCCAATGAGGAGACCGTAACAGGAAACCTCTTTAACAGCACTTCTTCTCATCACATATTATGTAGGGCACGGAGACAGACTGGGTACTGTACAGGGCATGACTTGCAGTCCAATCATTGAAGAGCTGAGGCAGGAAAACCTATTTGAACAAAAGCAGAGGGTCCCAATAAATCACGAGGCAAAACTGAGACCTGCTGGCAGGCTCCTTCTCCAAAGAGACATTTACAGCATCCTGTTTGCATAAGCACACTCGGAAAATGCCCAAGAATATCTCCTTGCAGCTTCTCTCCTCTTGGCATGAAGTCCGCCACCAAATGGATCTCCAGGGATCAGGGAATAGAGTCTGCTTATCATTTCATTGCAAAGGGGAAGTGTTCCTTATTCTACTCCCTGTGCCATTAAAGTAATAAAAAGAAGTTAACACTTTCATAGTTCTGACTATGTGCCGGACACTGCAGTAAATGTTTCACTTATACACCTTGCTGTAATCTTCATAGCAATCCTATGAGATCGGTATTTCTATTTTGGGGATGGTGTCATTGAAGCACAGCGAGGTTAAGTAACTTATCCAAGATTGCACACTTCTTGGCAAAGCTGGGATTCCAATCTGGATAGTTGGGGTCTGGAGTCTATGCTTTTAGCCTCTTATAGGGAGGGTGAATGATGAACATAGTGAGGAGGCCAGATGATTTTGAAAACTTCCAGATTGCAAATCTAACCATGCTGATTTAGGAAATTAACAATTTAGTGATGATGCAAACCAGAGATCTGCAAACTACAGCCAGTGAGTCAAATCCCACCCGAAACCTGTTTTTATATAGCGGGAGAACTAGAAAGAATTTTCACATAAATGGTTGAAAAATTTTGTAAAAATCTGTTTTCTCTTTTGTTATATAAGTACCTGCACATATCCTCAATTTTGTCTCTTGTCTTGCAAAGCCTAAAATATTTACTAGCTGGTCCTTCACAGGGAGTGTTGGTGGCTTCTAATCTAAGGTAAAATCAACTACAGAAAAAAAAATAAAATAAAAATTTTTTTAAAAAATGAAAGAAGGAAAGAAAGAGAAAGAAGAAAGGAAAAAGGAAGGAAGGAGGAGAGGAAGGAAGGAAGGAAGAAAGGAAAGAAGGAAGGGAGGGAGGGAGGAAGGAAGGAAAGAAAGGAGGAAAAGGAAAAGAAGGGAAGAAAGAAAGGAAGGAGAAGATCTTAAAAAGAGAAGAAAAGAAAGGGACATCATTTAAAAGCAAATAAGAAAATTAAGATCCTCACCAGTGGAGCTCTGAGGCCAACAGAAACACTGAAATTGGGCTGGTTTAAGTATACTTACGTGGGAAGGCCATCCTTTCTTTTTTTTTTTTTTTTTTTTTTAATTTATCACTATTTTAATACATAAATTATTTCTATTATTTTTTTTTCTTTTTTTTCTTTTATTATACTTCAGGGTTTTAGGGTACATGTGCACAATGTGCAGGTTTGTTACATATGTATCCATGTGCCATGTTGATTTCCTGCACCCATTAACTCGTCATTTAGCATTAGGTGTATCTCCTAATGCTGTCCCTCCCCCCTCCCCCCACCCCACAACAGTCCCCGGAGCGTGATGTTCCCCTTCCTGTGTCCATGAGTTCTCATTGTTCAATTCCCACCTATGAGTGAGAACATGCGGTGTTTGGTTTTTTGTCCTTGCGATAGTTTACTGAGAATGATGGTTTCCAGTTTCATCCATGTCCCTACAAAGGACACGAACTCATCATTTTTTATGGCTGCATAGTATTCCATGGTGTATATGTGCCACATTTTCTTAATCCAGTCTATCGTTGTTGGACATTTGGGTTGGTTCCAACTCTTTGCTATTGTGAATAGTGCCGCAATAAACATACGTGTGCATGTGTCTTTATAGCAGCATGATTTATAGTCCTTTGGGTATATACCCAGTAATGGGATGGCTGGGTCAAATGGTATTTCTAGTTCTAGATCCCTGAGGAATCGCCACACTGACTTCCACAATGGTTGAACTAGTTTACAGTCCCACCAACAGTGTAAAAGTGTTCCTATTTCTCCACATCCTCTCCAGCACCTGTTGTTTCCTGATTTTTTAATGATGGCCATTCTAAATGCTGTGAGATGGTATCTCACTGTGGTTTTGATTTGCATTTCTCTGATGGCCAGTGATGAGGAGCATTTCTTCATGTGTTTTTTGGCTGCATAAATGTCTTCTTTTGAGAAGTGTCTGTTCATGTCCTTTGCCCACTTTTTGATGGGGTTGTTTGTTTTTTTCTTGTAAATTTGTTTGAGTTCATTGTAGATTCTGGATATTAGCCCTTTGTCAGATGAGTAGGTTGCAAAAATTTTCTCCCATTGTGTAGGTTGCCTGTTCACTCTGATGATAGTTTCTTTTGCTGTGCAGAAGCTCTTTAGTTTAATGAGATCCCATTTGTCGATTTTGGCTTTTGTTGCCATTGCTTTTGGTGTTTTAGACATGAAGTCCTTGCCCACGCCTATGTCCTGAATGGTATTGCCTAGGTTTTCTTGTAGGATTTTAATGATTTTAGGTCTAACATATAAGTCTTTAATCCATCTTGAATTAATTTTTGTATAAGGTGTAAGGAAGGGATCCAGTTGCAGCTTTCTACATATGGCTAGCCAGTTTTCCCAGCACCATTTATTAAATAGGGAATCCTTTCCCCATTTCTTGTTTTTGTCAGGTTTGTCAAAGATCAGATAGTTGTAGCTATGCGGCATCATTTCTGAGGGCTCTGTTCTGTTCCATTGATCTATGTCTCTGTTGTGGTACCAGTACCATGCTGTTTTGGTTACTGTAGCCTTGTAGTATAGTTTAAAGTCAGGTAGCGTGATGCCTCCAGCTTTGTTCTTTTGGCTTAGGATTGACTTGGCGATGCGGGCTCTTTTTTGGTTCCATATGAACTTTAAAGTAGTTTTTTCCAATTCTGTGAAGAAAGTCATTGGTAGCTTGATGGGGATGGCATTGAATCTATAAATTACCTTGGGCAGTATGGCCATTTTCACGATATTGATTCTTCCAACCCATGAGCATGGAATGTTCTTCCATTTGTTTGTATCCTCTTTTATTTCGTTGAGCAGTGGTTTGTAGTTCTCCTTGAAGAGGTCCTTCACATCCCTTGTAAGTTGGATTCCTAGGTATTTTATTCTCTTTGAAGCAATTGTGAATGGGAGTTCACTCATGATTTGGCTCTCTGTTTGTCTGTTATTGGTGTACAAGAATGCTTGTGATTTTTGTACATTAATTTTGTATCCTGAGACTTTGCTGAAGTTGCTAATCAGCTTAAGGAGATTTTGGGCTGAGACAATGGGGTTTTCTAGATATACAATCATGTCATCTGCAAACAGGGACAATTTGACTTCCTCTTTTCCTAATTGAATACCCTTTATTTCCTTCTCCTGCCTGATTGCTCTGGCCAGAACTTCCAGCACTATGTTGAATAGGAGTGGTGAGAGAGGGCATCCCTGTCTTGTGCCAGTTTTCAGAGGGAATGCTTCCAGTTTTTGCCCATTCAGTATGATATTGGCTGTGGGTTTGTTGTAGATAGCTCTTATTATTTTGAGATACGTCCCATCAATACCTAATTTATTGAGAGTTTTTAGCATGAAGGGTTGTTGAATTTTGTCAAAGGCCTTTTCTGCATCTATTGAGATAATCATGTGGTTTTTGTCTTTGGTTCTGTTTATATGCTGGATTACATTTCTTGATTTGCGTATGTTGAACCAGCCTTGCATCCCAGGGATGAAGCCCACTTGATCATGGTGTATAAGCTTTTTGATGTGCTGCTGGATTCGGTTTGCCAGTATTTTATGGAGGATTTTTGCATCAATGTTCATCAAGGATATTGGTCTGAAATTCTCTTTTTTGGTTATGTCTCTGCCAGGTTTTGGTATCAGGACGATGCTGGCTTCGTAAAATGTGTTAGGGAGGATTCCCTCTTTTTCTATCGATTGGAATAGTTTCAGAAGGAATGGTACCAGTTCCTCCTTGTACCTCTGGTAGAATTCAGCTGTGAATCCATCAGGTCCTGGACTCTTTTTGGTTGGTAAGCTATTGATTATTGCCACAATTTCAGAACCTGTTATTGGTCTATTCAGAGATTCAACTTCTTCCTGGTTTAGTCTTGGGAGGGTGTATTTGTCGAGGAATTTATCCATTTCTTCTAGATTTTCTAGTTTATTTGCATAGAGGTGTTTGTAGTATTCTCTGATGGTAGACTGTATTTCTGTGGGATCAGTGGTGATATCCCCTTTTTCGTTTTTTATTGCATCTATTTGATTCTTCTCTCTTTTCTTCTTTATTAGTCTTGCTAGCGGTCCATCAATTTTGTTGATCTTTTCAAAAAACCAGCTCCTGGATTCATTAATTTTTTGAAGGGTTTTTTGTGTCTCTATTTCCTTCAGTTCTGCTCTGATTTTAGTTATTTCTAGCCTTCTGCTAGCTTTTGAATGTGTTTGCTCTTGCTTTTCTAGTTCTTTTAATTGTGATGTTAGGGTGTCAATTTTGGATCTTTCCTGCTTTCTCTTGTGGGCATTTAGTGCTATAAATTTCCCTCTACACACGCTTTGAACGTGTCCCAGAGATTCTGGTATGTTGTGTCTTTGTTCTCGTTGGTTTCAAAGAACATCTTTATTTCTGCCTTCATTTCATTATGTACCCAATAGTCATTCAGGAGCAGGTTGTTCAGTTTCCATGTAGTTGAGCGGTTTTGACTGAGTTTCTTAATCCTGAGTTCTAGTTTGATTGCACTGTGGTCTGAGAGACAGTTTGTTATAATCTCTGTTCTTTTACATTTGCTGAGAAGAGCTTTACTTCCAACTATGTGGTCAATTTTGGAATAGGTGTGGTGTGGTGCTGAAAAAAATGTATATTCTGTTGATTTGGGGTGGAGAGTTCTGTAGATGTCTATTAGGTCCACTTTATGTAGAGCTGAGTTCAATTCCTGGATATCCTTGTTAACTTTCTGTCTCGTTGATCTGTCTAATGCTGACAGTGGGGTGTTAAAATCTCCCATTATTATTGTGTGGGAGTTTAAGTCCCTTTGTAGGTCACTGAGGACTTGCTTTATGAATCTGGGTGCTCCTGTGTTGGGTGCATATATATTTAGGATAGTTAGCTCTTCTTGTTGAATTGATCCCTTTACCATTATGTAATGGCCTTCTTTGTCTCTTTTGATCTTTGTTGGTTTAAAGTCTATTTTATCAGAGACTAGGATTGCAACCCCTGCCTTTTTTTGTTTTCCAGTTGCTTGATAGATCTTCCTCCATCCCTTTATTTTGAGTCTATGTGTGTCTCTGCATGTGAGATGGGTTTCCTGAATACAGCACACTGATGGGTCCTGACTCCTTATCCAGTTTGCCAGTCTGTGTCTTTTGATTGGAGCATTTAGCCCATTTACATTTAACGTGAATATTGTTATGTGTGAATCTGATCCTGTCATTATGATGTTAGTTGGTTATTTTGCTCGTTAGTTGCTATAGTTTCTTCCTAGCCTCGATGGTCTTTACAATTTGGCATGTTTTTGCAGGGGCTGGTACCGGTTGTTCCTTTCCATGTTTAGTGCTTCCTTCAGGAGCTCTTTTAGGGCAGGCCTGGTGGTGACAAAATCACTCAGCGTTTGCTTGTCTGTAAAGTATTTTATTTCTCCTTCACTTATGAAGCTTAGTTTGGCGGGATAGGAAATTCTGGGTTGAAAATTCTTTTCTTTAAGAATGTTGAATATCGGCCCCCACTCTCTTCTGGCTTGTAGAGTTTCTGCTGAGAGATCAGCTGTTAGTCTGATGGGCTTCCCTTTGTGGGTAACCCGACCTTTCTCTCTGGCTGCCCTTAACAATTTTTCCTTCATTTCAACTTTGGTGAATCTGACAATTATGTGTCTTGGAGTTGCCCTTCTCGAGGAGTATCTTTGTGGCGTTCTCTGTATTTCCTGAATCTGAATGCTGGCCTGCCTTGCTAGATTGGGGAAGTTCTCCTGGATAATATCTTGCAGAGTGTTTTCCAACTTGGTTCCATTCTCCCCATCATTTTCAGGTACACCAATCAGACGTAGGTTTGGTCTTTTCACATAGTCCCAAATTTCTTGGAGGCTTTGTTCATTTCTTTTTATTCTTTTTTCTCTAAACTTCCCTTCTCTCTTCATTTCATTCATTTCATCTTCTATCAGCGATACCCTTTCTTCCAGTTGATCTCATCTGCTACTGAGGCTTCTGCATTCTTCGCGTAGTTCTCGAAACTTGGCTTTCAGCTCCATCATCTCCTTTAAGCCCTTCTCTCCATTGGTTATTCTAGTTATCCATTCTTCTAATTTTTTTTCAAAGTTTTTAACTTCTTTGCTATTGTTTTGAATTTCCTCTCGTAGCTCAGAGTAGTTTGATCGTCTGAAGCCTTCTTCTCTCAACTCATCAAAGTCATCCTCCATCCAGCTTTGTTCCGTTGCTGGTGAGGAACTGCGTTCCTTTGGAGGAGGAGAGGTGCTCTGTTTTTTAGAGTTTCCAGTTTTTTTGGTCTGTTTTTTCCCCATCTTTGTGGTTTTATCTCCTTTTGGTCTTTGATGATGGTGATGCACAGATGGGTTTTTGGCATGGATGTCCTTTCTGTTTGTTAGTTTTCCTTCTACCAGACAGGACCCTCAGCTGCAGGTCTGTTGGAGTTTACTAGAGGTCCACTCCAGACCCTGTTTGGCTGGGTGTGGGCAGCGGTGGCTGCAGAACAGCGGATTTTCGTGAGACCACAAATACAGCTGTCTGATAGTTCCTCTGGAAGTTTTGTCTCAGAGGAGTACCCGGTTGAATGAGGTGTCAGTCTGTCCCTACTGGGGGGTGCCTCCCAGTTAGGCTGCTCAGGGGTGAGGGACCCACTTTAGGAGGCAGTCTGTCTGTTCTCAGATCTCCAGCTGCGTGCTGGGAGAACCACTACTCTCTTCAAAGCTGTCAGTCAGACAGGGACATTTAAGGCTGTGGAGGTTCTTGCTGAGTTTTTGGTTGTCTGTGCCCTGCCCCCAGAGGTGGAGCCTACAGAGGCAGGCAGGCCTCCTTGAGCTGTGGTGGGCTCCACCCAGTTCGAGCTTCCTGGCTGCTTTGTTTACCTAAGCAAGCCTGGGCAATGGCGGGCGCCCCTCCCCCAGCCTCGTTGCCGCCTTGCAGCGTGATCTCAGACTGCTGTGCTAGCAATCAGCAAGACTCTGTGGGCATAGGACCCTCCGAGCCAGGTGCAGGACACAAACTCCTAGTGTGCCGTTTTCCAGGCCCGTTGGAAAAGCGCAGTATTAGGACGGGACTGACCCGATATTCCAGGTGCTGTCTGTTTCCCCTTTCTTTGACTAGGAAAGGGAACTCCCTGACCCCTTGCGCTTCCCGAGTGAGGCAATGCCTCGCCCTGCTTCGGCTCGCGCACAGTGCGCTTCACCGACTGTCCTGAACCCACTGTTAGGCACTCCCTAGTGAGATGAAACCGGTACCTCAAGCAGAAATGCAGAAATCACCCGTCTTCTGTGTCGCTGGGGCTGGGAGCTGGAGACCGGAGCTGTTCCTATTCGGCCATCTTGGCTCCACCACCCATCCTTTCAAAATAAGTTTTCCTTGACTGCTTTTCCACAAAGCCTGCTGCTTGGAGAGACAAATTAGCTATTAGGTAATCTAGTTAATTGACAAGTGACTTAACTAATTACCCTAACATGCTTATTAAATGTTACCTTTCCCATTCTCAACACATTGTTAGAGCATCAATGTATTTAAGGCCTTATCATATCACGCTCTCTTGACAGCACATTCCTGTTAAAACAGAAGGTGCATGCAGTATGTTTTTTCTATCACCATTTTTCTCCCTCTGAGGTTAGAGTCATAAGAGATAGAATTGGGAGCTGGGTACATAACAAGCCCATCCCTATTAAGGAACAATGTCCTATTATACTGGTACCTATTCACTGAGATGGATCAAGAATGGACTAAGTAAAGAAATAATGCATATTATCAAGCCTCGGCTAATGGGTGTAGCAAAGGCTTAGAGGAAACTTAATTTGACTCTGGACTAGTCTTTCCTAGCTGGGAGGGCTAGTGTCTATATTTATACAAATCTACAAATTCGTCAACCAAAATTCTTTGAGGCAGAGGTGTTTTACAGTTCAGAGTTTTCCAGATCTTAGAAAGAGAATATGGTACATATACCATGTAGTAGATAATACCTTCAGGAAGGAAGGTGAGGAATAGCATCTTGTATGTAAAAATATAAATATTTCTGCAATGAAACATTAGGATTACTAAATGAGACTTTTTTAAGCTTTAAAAAGTTCAATAGATTTTTCTGCTAAATGAATTACAAAAAATAAGTTTAAAAAAACTTTTGGTATTCAGGGCTTTTAGGATTTTGGGAATCAAAGATAAGGGGTTGTGAACCAGGGTAAATGTTACTATCACCTCATGGCCTTTCTAATAACTATAGCCTTCAGGTTATTTTTAAATTTTATATTGGTCATAATTGATAAATATGGATACCATTGGTGATTATTCTTTAGCATAATGTGAGATGAAGCATGATATATATCAAGATACATACAAAATAATATGTATGAATATATTTCATTATAATTAATGCTTTTATAAAATCCTAAGCAATATAAGACGGTTGGAACTAAATACAAAGATTCTCTTCTGTTTAGAACTGAACTCAAGGGCAAGGTTGCTGTAAAATGGGAAGCATCATCTGGTCCAAGGTTGACAAACTCTGATTTCTGCCAGAGCCATGCAGGCACCATGTACTAAAATCCTAAGATATACATTTTTCACATTACAACATCCCTGAAGTTAGGATGCCCCCTCCATTCTTCATTGTACAATAGTTTGATTGGCAACATTTTTTTTCACTTTCTTGACAGTGAAAGTAAAAAAGCATTGAGCAGCTTAGATCTAATCCACTGCAGTCTCAGAGGTGAGCCAGGGAACCCTGGTGACTTGGGAGCTTACACAATTTCTAGACAGGGCTCACTGGGGCTAACTCAAATTCTGACCCTGACCCTGAGCCTAATTTTAACCCTGACCCTCATCCTAATCTTGACCCTAACCCTGACTCTCACCCTAACCCTGACCCTTATCCTGACCCTGAGCTTGACCCTTATTCTAACCCTGACCCTAATCCTGACCCTGATTCTAGCTGAATGTCTGTTGCTCTACTGGGTGTTGCCACACAGAAACACACACCAGGGGTGGCCAATCAGATCTTTTGAGAGAAGCCAGAAATTCAGCCGTGCAGTCTCACAAGATTTAACTGTTGTCAATTAAACTGTCATTTATTAACCCTATGTAGGCCAAACAAGACAGGTCAGGTATCCAGATTGGATCTGGCCCTCAAACACCTAGAAAGATTTAATGAGTTGATTGACCAACTCTGCTGAAATATGAAATTATGTCTGACACCTATGGTTTTATTTTTTGTCTGATTGGAATGACAGGTGAAATGATTTAAAAAGCATAAGCCCAGAAACTCAGGGAACTACAGCAGAGAGGGAGAGATATTCAAGTAAACATAATTACATTTATAACATGGTGTGATGCTACCAGGGGCTTTGAGGACCCAGAGAAGAATGGCCTACCCCAGTCCTGTGCAGGCAGGAAAGAATGCTCAGAGAAAGTGTTTCACAGCTGACAGAGGAATGAGTAGAGGGTGGTGTGGGAGAGAGGTTGATAGGGATATTCCAGGGAAAGGGAGCAGCATGTGCCCAGGTCCAGAATCCATCATGCCTCAGAATGCCTTTTCAAAAACGAAATCACCCATAACACAATCAAGACATCCTATGCAGCCGTATGGAACCAAAATCAGCTGACCTGTTAGGAAGTTGATAAGAGAGAAAAGAATATCTGCTGTGACCATAGCCCCTGACACATCCTACACCTCTGTAGCGAGGCAAGCATAAATGTCCCCAGCCTGGGATTCTATCAGAGCTCAAAGAGCAGGACAGTTCCTGCAGTGTGGCCAAAGCAGGCAGTGGCCTAGAGAGTGCTAGGCAGGAGGTCCTTGTCACTAGGTATTTCTTCAAAAGTTGCATGTGCCACCCTGTCCCTCTCCTGCTTGGTCAAGGCTGTAGATGACCACATCAAATTGTATATTGGGCTGTTACAGTTCTTGGACTGCAAGCAAGATCAACTGACTTGGTAACTTAAACAAAAAGGAAATTCCTTGGAGGGTTACCAGTAACTCACAGAATGGATGTGAAAGGTGGAGGACTAATCCCAGAAATGGGTCAATGTCAGAACAGACCCTGAGTCTAGAAAGTAGAAACTGCAGACCAGTCTGTTGAGGTCCCACCACTGGACTAAATGAATTGCTCTTCAAATTTCCTCATTTTCTTGTCTTCTATGGTCAAGATGCAAATTTCATGGAAAGAGTGTCCAGTTTGCTCAACTGGAGTCATTAGCTTTTGCTGCATTAAAAAACCATTCCAAAACTCAGCAGCTTAAAACAGGGACCACTTATTCAGTCCATGATCCTGCAGGCCAATAATTTAGGCTAGACTCAGCCGATGACTGGCTGGTCTTGCATGGCCTCAGATAAGATGGCTCAGCGCCTCTCATAAGGTCTCTCATCCTCCAGCAGGCTAACCTAGGCTTGTTCCCATGGTGGTTGCAGAGTTGTAAGAGCAAAAGCCTGTAAGTCCTTGTGATCTAGTCTCAGAACTGTACTGTGCTTACTTCTATTGCATTCCATTGGACAAAGTAAGTCAAAAGGCCAGCCCAGCTTAAGCAATGGAAAAATAAATGCTACCTTTTAACAGACAGAGCTTTGCAGTCACATGGCAAAATGTGTGTATACAAATAAGGCCAATTTACCAGCAATCAGTCATACTAGTTAGGAGACTAGAACAGGGGACTTGAAAAAGAGCTTTATCAGGCTATATCTAATGGGGAGTAAGTAGCAACTCCCCCAAAACTTTTGTTAGGAAAGGGGAATGATCTAAGTGACCAAAAAAAATTTTTTTTAAGAAGTAAATGTTTTTTAACATTGCTCCTATGTATGATTCAGTAGAAATAAATGTCTTTTCCCATGAACGAAATTTGTTTCAGCAGTAAAATGAAAATAACAAATAATAAAATTAGGTCTCCCGGCTTCTCTTCAACTTCCTGGCATAGCAGGAACTGTGACCTTCCATGCACAACCACTGCTGGTGCCCTCTCTTGCCCAGTCGAAGGATCCAAACAGTGTGGCCCAGAGATTTTTGATTCAAAAATCAATTTCTGAAATATATGATGAAGTTCATCAATACTTTTCTTTCTGGACTACTCCAGCCCTCATTGACCACTCCTGTCTTTGAAATCTGAATGCACTGAAATCTAGAGGTAAGTATGAGAGCTGGGCTTGAGTCACACATTTCCTGTATGACCCTGAGTCAGTGAACATCTCTAAAACCTCAAGGTTCTCATCTGCAAAGTGAGTATAGGAGTGTAGCTCCCTCCAAATTTTGTGAGCTGTCACTGAAACAGTCTATATAAAGCACACAGCATAGTACCTCACAAATAATACGCAACCAAAAACTTTCCTTTGCTTATGCCATCATCATTATCATTATTGACATTCATTTAATTAGTTCTTCTGCCCCACTAGAAATTATGACATCTAAATATTACCTTCTGTATAAAAAATGCCTGTCACTTCAATGTAAGTTGGAAAAAAAAATTAGTTAATATGTGTGAGACTTTTGTTTCTTCTAAGACAGGTGTTTGAACGTGCATTTTTTTTTTAGTTTTGTCAGGAACTACATAAAGGTTAATCTCTTTTTCTGGCAAATATTTACCGAGTGCTTCCACGAGGACTGCTTGGGGAGCTCACCTGTGATTCTGATCTGGAATTGGACCCTCCCTACGAAGTATTATTGTATCAATTGTTTGACCAGGCAGGGAACACCTGACCCACCCCACCAGGTAATAGGGGAAGAGTTTAATAAAAAGACAATCAAAAGGTAGGAGTGTTGTTTAAGAAACCAAGAAGGGATAGTTCAGTGACCTGAGACTGGTGTCAGAAAGGAGCCTTTGGTAGAGAAACGTAGGACTCATGGCAACCTGGTCAAAAGGAACCCGTGGAATACATATTCCCGCCTTTCCTCCTCCCACCTGCCCATCCCCTTTGGGCAAACTCCAGGGGTAGCCAGAGGACAGAGGATCTCATTGACGGGATATATCAGGGACAGTCTCCCAGGGCACAGGTCTGGGAAGGAGGGTGCAGAATTAATGTACAGGGCAAGCAGAAGGTACCTGGGACAGATCGTTGAAGATTGAGGGAAAACTCAATGCACAATATCTTCCCAATTTGAGAAGACCCCACTCTGAAAATGACTGCACTTTTTAGGACCTGGGCCCAGGAAAAATTACAAAAGGCTTTAAAACCCCACTTACTAGAGAATTTTGCACATTTTATTTCAGGAGATGGGTTACCTGGTAGATCTCAATGTTGGGATAGACTCTACATTGGCCTCAAAAGACAACTAAGACATGATCCTGTTTTAAGTTAATGAGAAAACATTCCATCACTGGCTGTCTGGGTCACAAACTTGTAGCATACAAGACAATACCACCCCTGGATGTTTCTCTAATATTTTTTAAAACTTTAATTAGTTATTGGCTAATTAAATATGAGGAGGTTTTACATATGGCTCTAAATGCCTGTTTCTTTTCAGAAGTTAGAAACCTGACCCCATGAGTCTCATTTTCTCCTGGAAACAAGGGGCTGCAGCTGAGAGTGTGCAAGCTCTCCAGCTTGCCACAGTCCTCACCATTCTCTATTGTCTCTGATTAGCCAGACCCATGTATCCTTTACCATTTTTATTGTTTTTGCACTCTAAATTTCATCATGGTCATGTTTCTCTTTACCCATATCTCTATCAGCAATGGGCCAAAAAAGCTAGTTGAAGAGGGTCAGTGAGTTTTAAGCAAAATTGAAGAAAACATATGTCTCTGTGGAAGAAAAGAATCTTCCTACACTTATATACACAAAATGATGGTGTCTGCCTGGAAAGATGGCAGCTCAGTGGGCCTTCTTTGGTTATATTCTTGGCTCGGGTCACATGGGCACTTGGGTTTGCAGTCCTGAGAACCCTATCCTTTTACATTCAAGTCACACATTCCAGGAGAGTAGTTTTGTATGCACCATCTCACTTAAACCTCATAATAACCTTGTGAAACAAGCAGAGCAAAGCTTATCACCCTTTAACCTAAGAAGAAGCTCCAACTAGTTCAGTGATTTTCCCAGGTTATCCAGCCAGCAAATGTCAGGACTGAAACCCAGATCTCATCATGAAGGGCAAACTCCCATGATTCAGAGATGACTGAGACTTGTGTAGCCCAGAAAGAAAAGAATTGCTCAAGTTTGTCCTACATTTCAGGATGAAAGACCAAATGTCGTGATTTCCACACTGTGCTGAATTAATACTTTTTCTTAATTTTTTTTTCTGGCCTACTTCATTTCCCCAATAGGTTATATTCTAAAGGCGGTCAAAGATTATAACATTTCTGTAGGTAGGGGGAAATAAGAGCTGTTGAAATGACCTGAGTGTCATCTCTACCTCCAGGGACAGATACCGTCTTCCAACTTCTATCTGCCTAAGAGAAGTTAAGCAAGAAGGTGCAGAGCTTTATTAAGCAGAGAAACATTAGACCGTTCAGCTGCTTGTGCCATCTAATTACCTGTGACTCCTGGCATCACATGCAAGCTTTATTACTGCATGTGTGAAAACTGCAAGTCCTGCTTTCGTATCTGCCCTTTGAAACTCCTCCAAACATCTACCTCTACTCAATTTTCAGTACAGCTAGAATCTTACCCTCTATGAGCAAAGAAGCTAATTCCTCAATTATGCTTGAAATTTAGTAATTCTAGGAACAATTTTTTTAGAGCTTAGATCCTTATGGGCGTAAAACACTCTGATTGTGTTTAAGGATTCTACCTTTTATCAGTGTCTCCAGTGGGTTTGAACAGAATTACTTCCTTTGGCAGTTTTCTGGAATGCTCTATAAATTCATTTTACTAATGTTCTGTTGAACAAATCTGTTCTACCTTCCAACATTGAGTTGGTATTTTTTTTTTTTTAGAGACAGGATCTTGCTCTGTTGTCCAGGCTGGAGTGCAGTGGCATGATCGTAGCTCACTGCAGTCTGAAACTCCTGGGCTCAGGCAATCCTCATGCCTTAGCCTTCTGAGTAACTAAGACTACAGATGTGCACTACCATGCCATGCCCCGAATTGGTATTTTTAAAGAAAGTATTCTCATCATGAAAATTTCTCCTGTGCTATAGGAAGCACTAGATAAAGTTGTTTGGTTAACACCAAGTGAAACTAGTGTTATGTATAGTAATGCATCTCGACATATTTACTCTATTTGATAATGATACTGATTTACTTCTGCTTTTAGAGAGAGGGAGAGATGAATGGATGGTTCCTTGAGTGTTCTTCATATATGTATTTATTTATTCAACTCACATATATTAAATACCTACTTTATGTTTCCTAAGCATTTGGGGGTTGCAATAAAGAATAGTAAAGGTTCCTGCCCTCAAGAAGGTTATACTCTAAAAGGAAAGAGTGGTGGGCAGTCACAGCCACAAACCAATGAATTTCAGGTAGTGAACACTGTCATACAGAGAGAAACTGAGAAATTTGAGTGGGGGATTGTGAATTGCTGCTGCCTTGGGTGGATTGGTCAAGGAAGATCTCATTTGAGGAGGCGATGTTTGAACAAGATCTGAATGAAGTGAGGAAGGAAGCTGTGGGGCTGTAGAGGGAACAGTGTCCCAGGTGGAAGAAAACAGCCAAGACCCAGAAGTCACCATGGGCTTTGGAGACAGCAAGGAGACCCGGATGTCTGGAGCCGAATGAGGAGGCAAAAGTGGAAGAGGCCACCAGGGGGCAGACTGTGCAGAGCCTATGGGACTTCATAAGGACTTTGGATTTCATTGGAAGAGTAATGGATGAGGCTAGAAGGTTTGGGGCAGGAGAGAAGCATCATCGGACTTACCTGTGAGCAGGTTGACTGCACACTGGTGGATGGACCATGGTGGGGGTGAGCTGGGAGCCAGGCAGGCAGGACAGGGCTATGGCAGTCGGTGGTGGCTGGGGCTGGGCTGATAGTGGTGGAAGTTGTGAGAAATGGTTGGATTGTGGGCTAATTTTTGAAGTTTGAGCCGATCAGTGGGAGAACAGGACACTAAGAAGGACGTTGTTAGTGGCGTGTCTTTTAAATGAGATGATCTCAATGTCCCCAGAAAGTGGCTCCTGTTTTTATTCTATCAACATCCATTTCCAAGACCCGGCCTCATTGCCTGTCAGAGTGTCGGGCCCTAGAACCCTCCAGCTGTGATAATGTCCTGGCCCTCAAGGACCACCCCCTCCCCCACCAAGGAAGGGACAAGCTACATCCCTCCTTCATCACCACCACCTGTTCCAGGCCACCGTGGCTGCACACCCGGACTTCCTGTAGTATTTTCTCCCATGGCCTGCCTGGCTGGTCTTTGCCTCACCTGCCCACTGTGCGCACAAAAGCCACAACAATCTTTCTTTAAACCTCAAAACGTTCTTTACATTAACTCTCCCTCTTTTCCTTCATTACATTTATTTTTAAAAGAAATTTTATTTCATACCTATACAGGGAAAATTAGCAGAACTGATGATAGATAGAAAGTAAACGTGAAAACAAATACGATAGGTACAAAGCAAGGTTGTTGAATTCCAGCTCGTTTATTTGACAGCCTCTTACCCTCACAACCATGCTTTGTTATGACCATTATCTCATTTTAATCATAAGTAAACTGAGTCCCAGAGAGATCAATTGATGTGCCAAAGTTCATAAAGCAAGCCAGGGAAAGTACCACCCCGGTTTCCAGAGTTAAATGCCAGGCTGAGCCTGTATTTTTATCTTTTCCTCATCTTCTATAGTGGAGTCAGCAAAGTACAGCTCAGGGGCCAAGTCCAACCCAACACCTGTTTTTGGAAATAAGGTTTTATTGGCACACAGCCACTCTTATTTGTTGACGTATTGTCTGTGGCAGCTTCTGTACTATAATGGCAGAATTGAGTAGGTGCTACAGAGACCGTGTGACCCTCAAAGCCTGAAATATTTATTATCAGGCCCTTTATAGAAAAAGTTTGCCAACCCATGTTCTAGATAGAAAAAAAATGAAGTACATCAAAGAGAATAAGTTATAGTTCACGGAACACACATAACATCTATTCTTCCCATGACTGCAACAAAATGTCAGTTAAAGAGAAATAAATGTTTTTTGAATGAGTGATTTTAAAAACAGGAGTTAAAAAAAAAAAAAAGAAAACAAGTGACCAAAGTCAATAAGTTTTCTATTGTTCAAAATAGGAATTGCTCTTATGACTTTATTCTTTCAGTTGATTCTGACAGTAAATTTATTCATTCTTTTTTTATTCATTTGACAAATATTTATTTAATGTCTATACCATACTAAGCCAGTACCTGTAGTAGCAACAGCATGTTCCATGCTGAGCAAATGTGACATTTTTCTTTGCCTGAACATTGCTCACCCTCTGGTGTTAGAGACACTTGTTAGTCAAATAATTATAAAATTTGACTAGTCAGGGAAGTTGGAGGAGGCTTTCCCGAGGACATTGTGTTTGAGGCAGGAGCTGAATGATGAGCAAGTGAAGAGGAGAGGGAAGTCCATCATCCCAGAAGGGAGGATCCACATATGAAAAGGCCAGTGGTAGGAGAGTGCATAGTAGGCCCTAGGAAATTCAAAGCAAGATGCCTGTATGTCTGAAGAACAGAATGCAGGAGGGGCACACGGGAGAGAGGAGATTGGAGAGGCAGGTGTCTCTGACCATACTGGGCTAAGAATCTCATGTTAAAGAGTTATTCCCCATCCTAAGAAAATGGAAAACATTGAAAGGGCTAAAGGGGGTGGTAGCTTTTTATGGGATGATCTTTCATCTTCATGGGTTCGGGAGTCCACATCAAATCCCTTATGGCTATGCTGAATCTAATCCCTGATCATCTCTGTTGTTCAGTTCAGGTATTTACAGTACTGCTGGAGCCAAGTAAAGCATGCATAAGTGCAGTATTAAGTCAGACTTTTTCAGGGCTGAGGGCAGTGGCTCATGCCTGTAATTCCAGCACTTTGGGAGGCTGAGGTAGGCAGATCACTTGAGGCCAGGAGTTCGAGACCAGCCTGACCAACATGACAAAACCCTGTCTCTACTAAAAATACAAAAATTAGCTTGGCATGGTGGTGTGCACCTGAGGCATGAGAATCTCTTAAACTCGGGAGGTGGAGGTTGCGGTGAGCTGAGATTGTGCCACTGCACTGCAGCCTGGGTGACAGGGCAAGACTCTGTCTCAAAAAAAAAAAAAAAAAAAAAAAGACATTTCAGTTTACCCTTTCTAGATGAACCATATGGCAAACTACACCTCTGGAAACACTTTTCTTTTACTCACCATAGGCCCATCTTCTTTAAATTTACCTCTTCATCTATTTAATTTACCTCTTCATCTATTTATTCCCTACTTTTAATCTATTTCTTTATAAGGTGCTAATAGGCCAGGTGAAAAATTCCACTAATCTATTAATAAAAGCAGACCAGTGATAGGCTTTAAGAATAAAGTCATGGTAAAGTTAGCAAATACGAGGGGAAAGAAACAGCAAAATGTTTGGGTTTTCTTTTTTTTTTTCAAGTACATTGCTACTTGGTTCCATTAGACTCCTTTGACTGTAAATGACAGAAACCAACTCTGGTTATTTTCAGCAAAAAAAAAAAAAAAAAAACAAGGAGGTAATGGAAGGCTATCTGATGGAGTGGTATTTGACTCGAGAGCTCATTATTGAGGAAAAACCCAGCCAAATAAATGTCTGAGGAATGAGTGTTCTAGGCAGTGCAAAGACCCTGAGGTGAGAGCATAAGAGGTGTGCCAAAGGGATGGAGAAAAGACCCATGGGTGGGAGGAGGGTGAACATGACGGGGAGCACTCAGACTGATGAGACAGGGCTTTGTAGCTCATGGTAAGGAGTTTCAATTTCATTCTCTGTAATCGGAAGCCTTACAGTGTGTAGTAGTCCATTTTCACACTGCTATAAAAATACTACCTGAGACTGGGTAATTTATAAAGGAAAGAGATGTAATTGACTCACAGTTCTGCATGGCTGGGTAGGCCTCAGGAAACTTACAGTCATGGCAGAAGGTGAAGGAGAAGCAAGTAACTTCTTCATAAGGCAGCAGGAAAAGAGAGTACAAGTGAAAGAAGAACTGCCAAACACTTATAAACCCATCAGATGTTGTGAGAGCTCACTCACTATCATGAGAACAGCATGAAGGAATCCGCCCCCATGATTCCATCACCTCCCACCAGGTACCTGCCTCGACACGTGGAGATTATAATTCCAGGTGATATTTGGGTGGAGACACAGAACCAAACCATATCATAGGGTTTTAAGTAAATGAGTGATATTATTTGAGTTACAGTACAGAAAGATCACACTTTAATAAACAATTATTATATCTCAGGCACTGTATATCCACCTTAGGTCCTTTTCCTTTAATCTTCACTAATGAATGGGTACAATTATTATCACTTCTCAGATTAGTAAACTGAGGCTTAGGGAGGAAAAGCAACTTGTTTGGAGTCACATAATGACTATATGGCAAATCTGAATCTCAATCCTTGTCATCTGCCTCCAGTTCCTGGCTCAAAATACTCATTAAAGGCTCATTTTTATTGCCATTGTTGATGATGTTTATTTTTCTAACCCTTCCAAGAGTGTTTTGTGGATTACATTATTCTTTTCTTCTCAATTTTATAAATAAAAGAGACTCGCCTCAAAATCGTAACTGAAGGAAAAAAAATAACAAACTTGTAGTTTCCTCTGAAGAACTTCACGGACACCCAGCTCAGAAGAATCTGGCCTGGCCAGGGATGGGGCGGGGAGGGGAAGGACTGGCTGCCGCAATGTTTTGGGTTCAGCCATCCTATTTGTGAGCATTAGGAATGTTTGGATAAAAGATCAAAGACAAGCTTACTCCTTTCTGTGCTGAGACGTTGCCCACTCGCTTCCTCTTTTTTATCTTTCCTGGTAACTCGACTTCAGTTTCTCTGATGGTAAAGAGATGAGATCAGCCACTGGGGGATCGGTCGATAGGATCAGGTTTCAGTCATCAAAAAATTACGTCAAGTGCTAAGCATGAGTTACCTTCCATTGCCAGTGTCAGCCCAGGACGTGACTGCAGGGCCATCAATCCTGCCTTCCTTGTCCTTGTAGATGTTAAAATATAGGGTCCTCTGGGAATTCATTGGTGGGGAAAGGGGGTGTTGCATGGGAAAGGAGGGGCTATGCTCCAGGAAAAAGTGGGTATAGAGGCATAGATGTAGCATTCTAATGCTGTTACCTTGCACATTCTAACTATTAACTGAAGAGACATCTGCTGATTGTTTTCTTTACAAAGCTGGGGAGGGGGAGAAAATAAGAAAGTTAATTTCAGAGTTGGAAGTAGATTTAAAATGACCTTCGTCAATTATAAATATAACACCCGCGTATTTTTAACCAGTTTATTTCCAATTCAATAACTTTTATTGAGTGTTTCCATCATAATAATTGTTTTTAAAAAGTTTACTATTAGAAAATACTGAAAAGAATGTAGGAAAACAATTTCCTCCATAGCCCTACTATAAAGAGGAAGATCCATTCTGTTTCCTGTCTATCGGCCTCTCTGCTCCTCTTTTAAATACTGAACCCAACTTTTTTATTGTTTCAAATGATGTGACTATATCGTACCTATGATTTTTGTGATAGGCATCACACCCAGGAGGTGTGATAGTCCCCACCTCCTGAGATCCCTGTCCTTGTGTGATTTTATCCTCTTGAGAGTGAACGGACTTACTGACCCTCCTCTAGTAAACAGAATATGGCAAACATGTTGGGATGTCACTTCCAAGATTAGGTTATAAAAAGATGGTGGCTTCCATCTTAAGTGCATGCACGCTCTCTGTCTCTTGAATCACTCACCCTGGGGGACAGCCAGTAGCTGTGGTGTGGGCTATCCTGTGGTTTGGTGGGATACTGAAGGTGTCACTAGGCAGTCCACAAGCCTGCCAAAAATCACTTGCCAAAAACTACATGAGTTAACTTAGGAGTGGACTCTTCATTCCCAGTGGCTTGACTGCAACCTGGTGAGAGATTCTAAGTCAGATTCACTGAGCTAAGCCCCTTCTAGTTTCCTAAACCACAGAAACTGTGAGATAATAAATGTTTGTTGTCGTTAGTTGCCAGATTTTTGAATAATATGTTGCACAGCAATTGATAACTAATATAATTTTTTATTCTGATTATTTTCTCCATTAATTATGTCATAAAATCTTATCAAGTGGTTATATTATATTGTAATAACCATGTTTATGTAACATCATCAAGTATGAGTATTTACACTTATTTATTGTTTATTTAATGACTCCTTTATTATGGGACATTTACTTTGTTCTATTTTTTTATATTATAAACACCACTGTGGTGAACATCTTTTTATGTAGAGCTTCTATTATTTTAGCTATTACCCTAAAATAGATTGGAATTAGTTTTAGGATTAGGAATCAGCTTGGATTACTGGATCAAAGGGTAAGAATATTTGTATTTCTCTGGATTTTTATTACACAACTTCTCCCCAGTAGGAGAGATTAATCGATACACTACTACCGGAAATGCAGGTCAATGTCTACTTCATCTCACCTTTGCCTTTTATTTTGATTATTGATAATTTGATAGGCAAAGTATTTCATAGTTTTACAACTATTAAAAAGAAGAGATCATTTTCCTGGTCACCTTTCCTTCTTAAAAAAAAAAAAAAAAAGGAATATACATAGGGGTTGAAATACTGAGATAAGGAACTAAATGTTAATTAACTAGAAGAAGTGCTGTCCAATAGAACTTTCTGTGATGATGGAAATATCCTCTATCTGTATGTCTACTCTAGTAGCACTAGGCATCTGTGGCTGCTGAACCCTGCTAGCTAGTGCAACTAAGAAACAAGTTATTTTTTTTATTTTATTTTATTTTAAATATCCACATGGAGTTAGTGACTACTATATTGAACTGCACTGTTCTGAAGGATTAAATGAAGTACTAGCCTTCTATAGAAGAAAGCAGTTGAAGTTTGAGACACTGAAGCTTTCGCCTTCCTAACAATATCCCCTTTTCCCTATGCATTGGCTTTAAATAGAATGTCCCATGGATCTAACATTTAAATCATAGTAACATTATCTCCATAAGGAATTCTATAAAATAAACATATGTTGCCTACCATAAAAGGACAAGCTTAGAGGGACCTAGTATCACTGATGTTTGTTTGAGATGCAAGGATCCTTGATTGATGGTTATATGATCACCACTTTCATTTAATCTCTGCTTCTACTTTCCAGTATCCCTGCCTAGTGGTCTTGCAAACCATTATACTTGTCACAGAGGCTGGTATGAATGAGTGGATGGATAGATGAGTGGATGGAAGGATGGATGGATGGATGGATGGATGGATGGGTGGATGGATGGATGGATGAATGGATGAATAGATGAGATGGATGGATGGATGGATGTGGATGGATAAAAGTAATAATAAGAGCTAACACTCGTAGTGTGCCTATTAAGTGTCAGAATTTGGACCCAAGGTTTTACCTGCAACATTTCATTCTCATTCAATCTTTGTAACAGCCCAAAGAGGCAAGTGTCACTAATTTTTCCTGTCTGACAGATGAGGAAACTGAGGAAATAACTAGTAAGTTACACAGCCCATGTTTGAACCAGATTTGTCTGCCTTCATGCCTTTTCCTAATCAATTATCCTACATCACACCATGAAGCTGTGAAATATAGCACCATGCATTATTTACACCTTGTCACAGTGTCATGGTGGCGACTGAAAATTTTCTCCTGCAGGTAGCTACAGATGCTAGGGAGAAAATGCTTGAAACTGACAGGTACCTCACTTCTCTCTAAAAGTGGTTCTTTCACTTTTTATTGCTGACCAACTTCTAATGTGTCAGTGCTATACTAATGTGGTTAACTGTTTGCCTGGGGCAGCAAAATAAAGCTTCTGGCATGCAATTAAAACCTGTCTTGCCCAATTGGGCAACTAATGAGATCAGCAAGAGTGGAGGCTGCCTAGTTAAGGCGTAGTTTGTGTCTTAGATCCATTTCACGGGGCAAGTGAAAGAGTGGCCAAGTGGAGTCGCCTGATGGTGCAATTTGAAACATAATTAGGTAGTCCTCCCAGCCACCCTTGACTGCCCATTTGGATCCACACGCAGACTCACTCACAACGGTGACTGCAAACCCTTGCACAGCCACTTAACACTGAGCTCCTTTCTGATGGGCTCACACAGCATTCCCATCATTCTGTCCTCTGGCCTGGACACTGAAGTTCATCACAAACTTGCTAGTTTCAGATGGTGGCATATGTTTAGTGGGCCCGTTCCCAAATCTGTGAACTCTTTGTTCCTGCAATGACTTATCAGAAACTAATACAAGTTGAAGATTTGTCTAGAATGGGCTGTGAGGACAACTGGATGTCCCCACCCTTTGAGGATATTGCTGGGAGCTTAGAGTCCATGTTAGATTTCCCCATCCTTGGTTTTGTTATTAAAAGATTTCTCAAGAAGTGTTGGGGCAGTTTCAACATATTCTATTAATCAAGTTAGTTTTGATTTACTTTATTCAACAAATGTTCATTGAAAACCAACTGGGTAAGAAAAATTCTAAGTGTGGTGCACACAGACATTGAATAAGGCAAATTTGGGCTAGGCATGATGGCTCACACCTGTAATCCCAACACTTTGGAAGGCTGAGGCAGGAGGATTTCTTGAGGCCAGGAGTTTGAGACCAACCTGGATAACATAGCAAGAGGCTGTCTCTACAAAAAAAAAATTAAACATTTGAAAAATTAAAAATTAGGCCAGGAGTGGTGACTCATGCATGTAATCCCAGCACTTTGGGAGGCTGAGGTGGGTGGATCACTTGAGGCCAGGAGTTCAAGACCAGCCTGGCCAACATGGTGAAACCCCATCTCTAATAAAAATACAAAAATTAGTCAGGCGTGGTGGCACATGCCTGTAGTCCTAGCTACTTGGGAGGCTGAGGTAGGAGGATCATTTGAGCCTGGGAAGTGGAGGTTGCAGTGAGCCAAGATCACACCACTACACTCCAGCCTGGGCAACAAAGCAAGACTCTGTCTAAAAAATAATAAAATAAAAAATAAAAACAAAAATAAAGCAAACTCTCTGCCTGCATGCAGCTTACAATCAATGGTTGGAAAAAGACAATAAACAGGTACATAAATATCTGAATAGGATAATCTCAGATGCTGCTAAGTATTACATTTTAAAAACCTGATAATGTAATAGTGAATCACTAAGAATAAAGGTGGGAATGACTATGGAGATAATGGTCAGAGGAAGGTGACATATAGGCTGTGACCAGAATGCTGAGCAGTCTCGGTCAGGAGAAAAATCTGGAGGAAGACCTTTCTACACAGAGGAAGCAACAGGTGCAAAGGTCCTGGGGTGAGAATGAGATGGGTTTGTTCTTTCTGGAAAAGAAATATGGTGGCTGGAGCTTAGTGAATCCAGAATAAAGTAGGAAGATGAATGTAGAGGCCAGCAGAGGCCAAGTCACATATGAGTATGCTGTCTACGGAGAAGAGCTTTTATTCTATGTCAGGAAGGATATAGTTTACATTTACTGTAACCAGACACTAAATTGAGCACTTTATATACATTTTCTCTTCTGAGCTTCACACCAACCATATGAGGCGGACATTATTTTTACCATATAGGTGAGAAAACTGGTGCTCAGGCATGTTTAATAACTTGCCTAAAATCACAGGTAGGAAGCAGGGAAGTCAGGCTTCAAACCTATGTTTGTCTGACCCCATCACTCATTCTCACAGTCACCAAGCTGTGCTGAGATCAGACTTTGTGTCAGGGTGGAGAACGGTAGGGAGTAATGTTTTGTTTGTTTGCTTGCTTGTTTGTGTGTGTGTGTGTGTGTGTGTGTGTGTGTGTGTGTGTGTGTGTGTTTAATAAGGGACTCTAGGTATTCCTCATATCGTATCAATTGGATGGCAGTTGAATTCATAATGTCTTAAACATTGCAATCTCAAATTGTTCTTCATGGAGGCCATGTGTGTCTGAATGAGAGGTGCAAGTGGTGAAGGTGGCAGAGAGGTGGACTTTGCAGCACCTGTCAGTGGACGCTCCCACTGGATAGGGTGTTACGTCCCCCGTAGAGTCATGTGAAGTTATGACAAATGTGACATTAGCACCAAATTGGAATAAAGAAGACAAAGTTGAACATGTGAATAACTGTCTTTCAAGGTGTTTCTTTATGCCCAGGTGACAAAAAGTCCCTGGTACATTTCTGTCTTTCTGACAAACTGACTGCCACAATCTGGCAGGGAGTGGCAATAGCCACCTTGCCAGGCATGGGCAACCTGATTTGTTGGACTGCAGGGTCTGTCTGGCATCAGTTGGTCACTGTTCTTTTTGGCATCATGGATGTGTCATTATGTCCAGAAGGCAAGCAAACCTCAGTCCCCAAGATCAAGTGCACTCTCAGTTTGATTTGTTCAGGGTTTGTCCAATGGCACTGTTGACATTTTTGTCTGGATAGTTGTTTGCTGATGGAGGCTGTCCTGTATATTGTCAGATGTGTAGCCCCTACCCTCAGATGCCACTAGCACCTCACCCCAGGCTGTGACAGACAAAAATGTCTCCAGACATTGTTCAATGTCCCCTAGGAGCCAACCTCCCCACCTGCCAAATGAAAACCACTGGCTTATTCACATAGTCTAGTTTATGAGAATGGAATGTATTCTTTGTTAAACTCCGAAAGAGTTAAAATCCACTCAAATATACCAATCCTGAAGCTAGAAATAACATCTATGGCTGTCTATTCAGAGACTTTGCCTTAGAAAACTTATGATGAATATTGGAAAAATTGATTGAATATATATGGATTCTATGACATACTCTGAAAGATGTTTTTGCTTGTCTGTCTCCTCGTATTAGGATAATTAAGGCTAGCTGGTGAAACAAACAGCTAAACGTCTCAGTGGCCCAACACAGTAAACATTTCTTTTTCACACGTACCAAGTTGATCTCCACGTGGGGACTCAGATGCAACCTTCTTTCCAGGGTAGCTCTGCCATCTGGAGCATGTGGCTTCCAAAACCATTGAAGGTGTGAATGACTTCTGTAACTGATGCCCATCACTTCTTCCCTCATCCCATTGGCCAGAAACTGGGAAGAGTGGCCTTCCTGTAGCAAGAGAAAGAAGAAATAGGATTTGGCAAACAGATAGCATCACTTCTGCTATCATCCTAGATATCAGTTTTTCAGTTTATTGAATAATGTTCAAAATCTTTTTGATTTATAACCTGAATTACAAATAAACAATATTTATGACAGTACAGTCTTCCCTAAACATGCCAAGCATCAGAATTACAGACTCCTCACATCCTGTCCATCCATTCCAATTTGAGAGATCTGAATGAGGTTCAGGAATCTGTAATTTTTACTCACTCTAGGTAAGTGGAGTAGATAGGTATCTAGGACTCACTGGTCTCAGATCTAAGTAGTCTTAAGTCTTCATTTTTACTGCCCTTCATTAGGTTAAGAAACTGAGAGTTGGTTCTCACATTTCTGGGCTTTATTTGAAACAAAAACTGTATTGTCAGCTGGTTTCAGCTCTTCCTCCAATCTGGTAAACTCTCCAAATCATGCTTGTACCAGCTTCTGGCCTCTCAACACCATTGCTCCAGCCGTGTTGAGCTCCAGTCTCCCATGCTTCTTTGACCAATGCTCTATGTTGCTCAGTAATCTCTTAGGAAATGCAAATCTGTTGGTTTTAATTCTTTGCCCAAAGTCATCAATGATTTCCCATTGTCCTAGGATCAAGTCCAGATGTTTTATTATCTACCTAAAACCCTTTTCTTCCAACTCTCTTTTTTAACTACATCGCCAAGGCTAGCGCGGTTCCTGGCATATCGTAAGCCCCTCAAAAAAATCTGTTGCATGAATGAGTTTGTAGAATGCACTGAACTGTGCATATATGTAAATTTAAACTTGTCAAAAGAATTAGATGTCATTCCCCCTCCCCTTTTTAAACAGAATCCAGTTTATATCAGTTCTTCACAGTGTCAAGAACTCAAGTCTCGAGAATAGTTGTCTATTTTTATAGAAATTTGCATATCAATTAATAAATTTTGCACGTGTGCATGCCCAAGGTATGTGCCTATATATACATTGTATATTATACTTATGTAAAGGTATTTAGACACAGTTATGTATCCAATGTACAGTATGTATACTTATACATTCATAAGTAAATATATTCAATAAATGTATGTGTGTATAAGTGTGTATATTTACATATATATGCCCATTTTTTCTGATCTGCATACCACCATTGAAGACAAGAATGCCATAACTATTGTTTGGAAAACAGATGTGAAAACTGAGGCTTGCAGAGGAAAATCAACTCTAGCAGAGCCACATAGCTAGTAATTACAGAGCCAGGTTTTGAATGGAGATCTATTCAGCCCCGAAGTCTAGACTTTGTCTTTCAATTACACTGCTTTTCTAGGGCTATGCCACTCCTAATTTCATGTTAACATTTATACTGTAAACAGAGTCACTGTTCCTCATAAATTAGCAAATGAAATTGACATCTAGGCTAAGAAGCTGTAGACTGCAGCCTGTATCTACTGTAATGCGATTCTGAAAGAGTTTTGTTCATTACCTCTTAGGATAGATACAGTTTTGTATTTCCTAGCAAGCATGTGCCAAAATCTGAGTCTGCTTCCTTAGAAGTTTGGCATCTCTTCTCTCTCCTAAGATGAACCCGGGTTTCTGAACCTTGACAATCTTGACACTATTGAACCAGATACTCTCCTGCTATGATGGTGGTGGCGGGGGGCCAGGGAGGCTGTCCTGGGCACTGTATACTGTTCAGCAGCATCCCTGGCCTCCACCCACTGGATGATCGTAGCACTTCTCCCTCAGGTTGTGACAATCAGAGAATGTCTCCAGACTTTGGCAAATGTAACCCCAGTTGTGAACGCTGAAATGTGTGTTACGAAAAAAGGTTTCTAATCAAATAATGCTGAGCTTAATGGTACTAAAATAGGAGACCTTTATATAATGAAAGGGCATTGGTTTGTCTTCCTTAAGGTGAGGGATATTGGATGTTAGGACGTCAGAGTGGTGTTTGGGCCCCGCTCTAGCCGTGCCCAAGACACATGTCTCTGGCTGTCCCTCCTCCAGACTCAAATCTCCACACCTTTCATGGTGCTCCTCTCAAAACGAAGGAAAGGCAATAAAAAATGAAAAGAAAAAAAGTAATTAAAAAAAAGAAAACACAAAAGACATAGTTTCAAAATTACATGTCCTTACAGTCTGTCCAGCTAATAGAATTATGCACCGCAGCTTAAATTTAGACATCGAGTTTCATCTCTTACTTAAATGTATCTGTGTGTTTTAATAGGAACATTCAGCTTCTCTTTTATTAATGCAAAAACATTAAGGCACCAGCCCTCGATCCGAAAGCCTTAAAGGGCTGTTTCCAACAGAACCTGTCATAAAATGTGCTCTCAAGCGTGTCCCCTTTAAGAGACTCCAGAATTAAATGTTCCCGTATGTGAATTTTATTTTGTACAGCACATTTGCTTTATGGCTACAATTAAGTTAGATGTGCCGATAACAATGTCTGTTTTCCATTTTAAATCGCACATTTCAGACAGTGTGCATTGTTTTATTATCTAATCCACATGCTTTTAATTGCAATTATGGTCCCTTATGAGTCCCCTGGGAGGGCATGATTGCAATTAAAAATGTAATTTAAATGTTAATTAATTACATTCATTTTCTAAACTGGGAAAATTTCATTTATTATTTTCATGTGTTGTGCACTTATCCTAAATGCATTACCTTCTAAATGTTTTTTTTCCTAAATTAAGTGTTATGTTTATAAAACAGGATGTTTAATACCCTTTAAAATTTTTGTGAGGGTGTTTGTACAAATTATTACTTTAAATTAATTGATTCTGAGCTATATGCAGGAGCTATATGTTTTATATATAATAAAAATAATTTTGTTGACTTTTCTGAGGCTAAAACATGGTATCAAAATATATGTTTTTCTCATTTATTTTCTGGTTGACTTTGATATGGAAAGTCTACTTTTTATGACTATCATTATTATTGTTTTTTCTTAAACAAAGGGAGAAAGGTATTGTTACTACAAATGATACAGATCATTAATATGAAAAGGGCTTTCCCCCTAGATGAAAATTGCAACCTAAAGAAGAAATTTATAGTTAGATTAATAAGTCACCCTGCCTCGTATGGATAAAGGGGAACAAAAAAAGAACCAAAAAGACATGAAGCCTTAAAAATCATTGTAACTTACTAGGAAAAAAAATGATTGCTGTGTGCTTATCTCAGTTTATCCAGTCAGCCCTGTCATTTTTCTGTCTATCTCACTTTGCCTAGAACAAGAGGGTCATTTTAGATGTGAATTATAAAGCAATGTCTATCCACTTTAAACTCTGAACCGTATCAATTTTGGTTGGTTTTAGTGAATTAAAGTGTAAGTCCCAAGAGGACAAGGGCAGAATGTAAGTGTTTTTCCCAATTCAATTCCAAGTATATGCTACATGTGATTAATTAATAAAAAGCCTTTTGAGGATTTTCTTTTTTTCTGTTTTTTTCCTCTTCAATTGGCCGAATCTTCCTTCTAGCTCTTTTAGTTTAAAGATGCCTGCTATGTCTGAACTCCAGCTACTGTTTGGGTTTTATTTTTATTTTTTAGATTTAAAATATTTAAAAGATATCTTAGGAAAATTCTAGTCAGTTAACAGTTTAAGCTGCTCTGTGGGTAGAGGAGGAAGAAATAAGAGAGAAAAGAAAAAGTTCCCAGACTTACAGTGTTCAACAAATATTTATGGCATTTTACTCCAGAGTCTAAGCTCGAATCACTTGTAAAATCGACTCTGTGCCTCCTCTGGGCCAGATTATGTTGCTAAATCCTCACAACCATCCTGTGAGGTGAGTACTATCATTATTTCTGTTTAACAGAGGGGAAACTGAGGCACAGAGCATTCTGGTGACTTGCTAAAGCTTCACGGCTAGAAAGAGGGAAAGCCAGGATCTGTGTCTTGGAAGACTGACTCTGGACCTGAACATGGCTAAGAAACACTAGCAAACTCGAGGGAATCACGAGAGTGGACTCCACACAGCAGGTAGAGAGGAATGATAGGAGGCAGGCTCTGAAGACAAGCTCTATGGGTTTGAATCTACTTTGCATTTGTATAACCTTGGACAAATTACCCTCCCTGCTGTAAGCCTCAATTTCCTCTTCTGTACAGTGGAGGAATGGCAGTACCTGTCTCATAATGGTCTTGAGCTGGTGCATGACACACAATGAACACAGTGCTCCCAGCACAAGGAAATATCAACTGTAGCTGCTACTATTAAATAGAGCTCCGCCTTCAAGAAGCTTACAGTCTAGCTGAGAACAGCAGTAAATGATGGAAGGCCAGGGGGAATAACTTTAACAAAATAAAATAAAGCAGATTAAAATAAAAATCACCAAACTGTCCATCCATAAAGGATTGGCCAAATAAACTATATCCTATCCACCTGCTAAAATGCTAGGTAAGTATTTAAATAATAATAAAGCGGAGGCTGGGTGCTGTGGCTTACACCTGTAATCCCAACACTTTGGGAGGCAGAGGCAGGTGGATCACTAGGTCAGGAGTTCGAGACCAGCCTGGCCAACATGGTGAAACCCCGTCTCTGCTAAAGATACAAAAAATTAGCCAGGCATGGTGGTGTGCACCTGTAATCCCAGCTACTCAGGAGGCTGAGGCAGGAGAATCGCTTGAACCCGGGGGGCAGAGGTTGCAGTGAGCCGACGTAGTGCCACTGCACTCCAGCCTGGGCAACAGGATGAGACTCCATCTCAAAAGAAAATTAATAATAATAATAATGCAGATCCATATGGATCAAGCTTCTAGGTATATTGTTAAATGAAACAGTCAACAGTCTGAACAGTTGTGTAACTGAAAAGGGGATGGATGGGTGGGTGGGTAGGCAGGTAGGTAGCTAGAAAGTATTTTTGTAAATGCATGATCACGTTCTGGAAAGATAGGAGACCATACACGGTGATGGTTTGGGGGTTGGGGCTGGCAGGAAGGTGTATGGAAGGCACCCAGGATTTTGTTTTGTTTTGTTTACATTTTATACCTTTGTGTGTGTGTTTTACAAAGTCCATGTAATACTTTCTGTAATTTTAGATACAACTTCAAAGTATACACAGACACATACAGACAGACATATACGCACATACACATACCCATGAAAGCATGGCCCTGACCACAGGGAAATTCAGGAGGGAGAGGAAAGGGAAATGGAGAGGAAGAGACATCTCAGGATGCTGGAGCGACCAGCATGTCTTTATCTGTGTGTTGTCCTAGCTCTAATGGCTTTAGCATGGGAGAGATGTCAAATGAGCTAGAGTAAGAACAAAGCATTAGAGCTAGGATAAGGTTGTGTGCCCAACCAGAAGCTGATAGAGAATTAAGGAGAAAGTTGGCCCCTTGGGTAATGTTTAAATCTATGAAGAATAAAATCAAGTAGAAAAAGAAAAAGAAAAGCAAGGGATGCCTTGCCTTGAACTTCAGATCTAAGGAGAAACTTTCACAAACTCCACTAGCAGTTGAGACCTGGGGACTCAATCATAAGTCTTGCTGTTTGTCAAAAGCAACCCTTCATAGGCTATGTCGAATAAATTCCAGCATTTTTAATTAAACTGGGGCCAGTGGAATGGGTTGCAGATGGACTGGGCTCATTTTCAAATCTGCCTTTACTAACTGTGTGCCTTGTAGGACTCAGCACCCACCTTCTTTATCTGCAGAGCAAGAATGATAATACTGGTGGGTGGATGCCTATCAAGCTCTCAGTTGTCAAGCCTGGCACTCGAGGCTTAGCTATCATGACGCCCATGTCTCTGGGACATGCTCAGGGTTATTCTCCTTTAGGCTCTGCCTTGGTCACGTGGGTTCCAACAAGGGAAAACGTAAAATGGAATTTGGGGTGATTCAAGTCCAAGGAGGGGAAGTCCCAGAGTAATATTTAGACAAATCCAGAGAAATGCAGGACTTTTTAAATTGGGTCCCAAACAAAAATGGCATAGTGGTAGGAAGGAGGGAGCATGAAGGAGGAAATGGATCAAGAGCAGGAGAAAAATAGAAGAAAAATGAACAGGAAATTGCATAGACCCCATTTCTGAGGGTCTGAATAAATAATCTTTCTTGGCTCCTTGTTTTTTCATTATTTTACAAATGTCTTTCGATGAGCTTCTGTTTGCTGGCTTTTAGAATGAGATGTAACAGGGGCAGCATGTGGATGATTCCTGACTATGTTATAGCTCCCCGGGCTTTTTCTTCTCCTTCTCCTTCTCCTTCTCCTTCTTCTTCTTTCCTTATTTTTTTTTTTTTTCCCATCGGAGTTTTGCTCTTGTTGCCCAGACTGAAGTGCAATAGCACGATCTCGGCTCGCTGCAACCTCCTCTTCCCAGGTTAAATCAATTCTCCTGCCTCAGCCTCCCAAGTAGCTGGAATTACAGATGCCCACCACCAAGCCTGGCTAATTTTTTGTATTTTTAGCAGAGACTGGGTTTCACCATGTTGTCCAGGCTGGTCTCGAACTCCTGACCTCAGGTGATCCACCTGCCTTGGCCTCCCAAAGTGCTGGGATTACAGGTGTGAGCCACTGCACCCAGCCCCCTGGGCGTTTTCTTCTTCTGCCTTGGCCCTTGGTGGTTTTGTCTGATGCTCAATGGCCAGAAAGAAACACACCCTTGTGCTCATATCAAGGGCTTTCTTCCAGGAAGCATGGCACTGCTTTCAGAGCATGCACACATTGTTATCTTGTCTGTCCGAGGGAAGTCAGGTCAGTCTTCCCATCCGTCTCCCACAGATAAGTAGCTGAGGCAGAGGGTGGATTGGGGTAGGGCAGGCAGTGGCTGCTCCAGGCCATGCAGTGAATCAGGAATTAGTGCCAGAATGAGAAGTTCCATCGGCTCCTCTAGATTCCTTGGATTCAGATTGGTGGTACCCCGACCTATAGACTTGGTTAGCGTGTCACAAAGACCGACTTCCCCCAACCTTTGTTGCATTCATTCAGCTAAACTTCGCTGGGCACGTGCCAGCTGCCTGTCCAGGTGTGGGGAATCCTTCAGTGAACAGAACAGATCCTTATTCTCATGGAGATTATTTGCTAGCAAAGGAGACCCACAGTAAAAATGTAAATAAATAAACAACGTAATTTCAGATCATTACAAGTGCTGTGAAGAAGATGAGTGTGCACACACACCCCTTTAATCCAGATATTTGACACTGACTAGACAGAGTTAAATTCTCTCCTTGCTCTATCATTCACAAGGTTTTTGACAACAGATGCTGAACTGCTGGAGTTACTGCTCCTTAGTTCTAAGGTCATCGTCAGGCTTTTCCCTCTCAAATGCCTTTTCCACATTTTCCTCTTATTTTCTCTCCCTCTTTCTTTTACCCGTTTTCCCCTCCTGTCTGTAGCTTCTCCCTAATAAGCCTCAAAGGATGCCTCGTAGACTGAAATAGTTCTTTGCCCTCATCCTTAAAAGTTGCTGAACACCTGTAGCCAGCAGGTGTCAGAGGGACCGCTCTAGAATCCTTTTGGGAGGAGGTGTCTGCTAGGCTTATCTCACCTCATTCCCCAGTGCAGGGAGCCGGCGGGCAGGTTTCTCAAAGCCCTCTTAATTGAGGGTTGCTAGGGAGCATTGTTAGAATGAAAAACCAAGGCGACATGACTGAGGACTCCCAACCTGTGCATCTTTCCTACAGCATTGATTACTGGAGTTGGTGACCGGTACTGGTACAAAACTCCCTAATTATTTCACAGGGCTTAAGCCAAGAGTAATAGGATAGTAGTGATTTAATCAATGTTGTTATCTCTAAATTATATTTTCATTTAGAAGTTGTCCTTATTTCTTTCTTTCTTTTTTTTTTTTTTTTTAAGACGAGGTCTCACTCTGTCACCAGGCTGGAGTGCAGTGGTGCAATCTCGGCTCACTGCAACCTCCGGACCCTGAGTTCAAGTGATTCTCCTACCTCAGCCTCCCAAGTAGCTGGGACTACAAGCATGCGCCACCACGCCCAGCTAATTTTTATATTTTTAGTAGAGACGGGGTTTCACTATGTTGGCCAAGATGGTCTCGAACTCTTCACCTCGTGATCCACCCACTTCGGCCTCCCAGAGTGCCGGGATTACAGGCATGAGCCATCGTACCCGGCCAGAAGTTGTATTTCTTTATGTATTTATTTTTGTTATTATTGTAGAAATTATATTGTAGAAATTTTTTGTTATTATTTTTTGTTATTATCATTGTAGAAATGGGAGTTTTAGGATGTTGTCCAGGCTGGCCTCAAACTACTGGCCTCAAGTGATCCTCCTGCCTCAGCCTCCCAAAGTGCTGAGATTACAGGTATGAGCCACTGCATCCAGCCACTGTATGCATCTTTGTAACCTACCTGCCTTACCAGGGGTAAAAGGACACCTAAACCAGTTCCCAGGAAAATCCCTGTCCTTATCCAGCATGGTTTTAGATTCCAATATAGGTTAAAATTGCCGTGGCTCCATGTGAAGATGAAGAGTTAGGATAAATTGTTAGTTCAGGATTTAGTCAAGTGCATCTCACATTTTAATGTGCATATGAATCTACTGGGGATCTCATTAAAACGTAGATTCTGATTCAGCAGATCTGCACTGAGATTCTACATTTCCAAGGAGCTTTCACTGGTGCACATATGGCTGGTCCTCAAACCACACTTGAAGAAGCAAGGCTTTAGACTTGCCCTTTAATTCCAGTTCTGTCTTCAGGGCCGCATTAGGTTTTCCATGAACCCTTGGCACCTTTACCTTTGGGGACCCTCCCATTTAAAAAGATACAAAAAATTATATCCTATGATTACATTAGTATATAGACAAATATGTTAATATTCTATATTTAAGCAGTTTCTTCCATCTAAAAGTTCATTATTTTTCTTCTGATTTTAAAATAAATAAAAATCTGGTCATGGACCCACACATAATGTAGTTGCTAGGTGCTGTCCCTACAGTGCCCAAGGTAGGAGGAATTGATTCCACTGTTGGAAGGAGTTGCCTCTTACTGACTTCATGCTGAAACTCTCAGAGCCTCTATTTCCTCATCTGTAAAATGGGGATCACAGTATCTCTCGCACTGCTTTGGGTCTTTGCACAGTGCCTGGTGCGTTGTAAGCACTCTGGAAATGTTAGCTTTTGTCTCCAAAAGTTACCTGGCTCCCGTTAGCTGTCACTGTCTCATGACCTATTAAAAGTCAGATCCTACATACATCACCGCTGCTCTCTTAAAGCTGTTTGATATGTCCTACTGGTTGCATGACCTGGATAATTTCCATAAATTAACCTCTTTTACCTTCCATTTCTGCGCTACCCTGCTGTTCCTCTTCTGGAAGGGCCCCATCATCTCTTGGATGCAGCAGTCAGCGATGCCACACGAACTTCTGCCATGACACTCGGCACCCCCCGCAAGTGCTCAGACACTCATTTGCAGCTTGCTCTCTAAACTCATCATTTCTATAGAAAGGCAGCACAGCCCCTGATGGATCTGGAATTAACTGTCGATTTTTCTGCCTGTCACTCTGAGAAGAGGAAGGGACCATAGAGCTAATCACATGAGGCATCACCATCACTGTTTTCATGTTCTTTTGTTTATCTTAGCTCCTGACTCCTCTTGATTGTACTTGCCTCAATCCTAAGACTCTATGCATTGTAAAACATGCTGTAGATTTGGCAAAAGCTTTGTTGGGGAGGAGAGAGTGACAGGTGGAGAAGGAACCCTAGCATATTAAATGTACACACAAATTGCATCCCAATTTCATGTGGAAATTAAAATAAGGTGGTTTCAGAGTGAAGGAAATGCAATCATGTTTTACGGGGTTTGATAAAACCCCGTAGTCTCATTAAGGAAATAGTCATCCCCGGGATGTGGGCCTCACTTTATAAGAAGATAGAGTAAAATGAAGCTTAATTTTCCTTTGTAATATTTTTGATACTTCCAAATAATGATAACATCCAGTCATAGCATCGCCAAATGATAGATGCAGAATTTGCTATAAATTTGGATTTTCAATGTATATCCTTTTTAATTTTCTTCTATAGGAATTCCTTTCACATGTACTCTTTGAAGTAATGATGTAAGATCTTAAGTTTTCATAAGCACTTTGCACTGCAATTCAGAGCATCCACTCATTCGAAACATAAGCTGTACTTTTAGTGTGATTTTTTTTAAAGGGGAAAGGAGTCATACCCTTGCCAGTTGGTCAAACTGTTTTCTTTTCAGTTTATCTTCATCACAGTCCAAATCTTTCTCATTGAAAGGGAAACATTTTCTGATCTCAACCTTTATTGATACAAATGTTGATTTTTTTTTTTTTTTAGTAAAAGAGTATCTCCTTCCTCAAAAGGGATTTCATTTGAGTGTTTCTTTCTCATTTTCTTCCAAGTAATTCTTCCAGATTGACCCACACCACATCTAGTCTTGGTCTCCACTGCCAACCTCAATTATAAAATGGAAACTAGGTGAACAAATTATCAAACCTCTGCATGGGAAAGGTGGAAAACATTTAGAAATATTCACGAAATTTTACTTCTAGCCATCGTGACTTAATCACAGGTGCTGCATCCGTAATTTTCACCTTACAGAAAGTACATAAGCAGCTTTGCAGATTTCAGTGCTAGGATGCCAAAGGATCCAGACAAGTCATAGGTGAGACGTCAGGTGGACAAACTACCCGGACAGAAGCTCACGTGCAACCGGAGTTGGCTTACTGAGTGATAGCCCATAATTGACAGGTATTACCTCTTGACTCTGAACATCTGGTCTCCCATCTACTCCCTCCCCTGGTTCTTCTGTGACCCATCGTCCTTGTCCAGGCGGCCTTGCCCGTTGAACATATCGCTTTACCAGCACTGCTTCATGGATATCTGTAGAGCCTATGGCATACCCACACATGTATTTTATAAAATTTAAGTTCAAACTAAAGCATGCTGGGGGCCAGAGAAGATAAATGCCAGCTTTTTTATCGTCAAGGTAACGATAACAGATTCACTAGAATTTACATAGCACCGAAGTCGATTTACATGCTTATTTACTCTGTTGTTCTCCTTTAAAAAAAAGGAGTTACCCTAGCAACTGTAAGATCACATGATGTTCAGAATAACCGTAACAGAAACACCTTCTGAAAGGAAAATACGCATTTCACTAGATGCATATTATAGGCACATAAACCGTCATTTATAGAATGTCGAGCCATTTTGGAAATGATTGGAGGAGGTTCATGTGGCATTGAGTACTTTCCCCGTTAATTACTTCAGTACCTTCAGAGATTCTATGATAAAAGAAAGAGATTGGGAGAAAGGGAGGGCTTTGGATCTTCTCCTGGGCATGTTGATAGAATTGTACACTGTATCTCGTTAGCACATCAGCAGAAAGATCACATTACCAAAATCCATCTTTCATTACATTTTTGCATTTGGGTAGAATCTATTATTCTATTCAAACTTTGTTCCAATTCCCAGGATGATGGCATTTTCCCTGGAGGGACGGTTTGTTTTGTCTAAAGCAGAATACTTAAAGGGAACAACCCGAAGTAGAAGAAACCACCGAGAAATGGCTTGGTCACTCAGCCAATTGGGTTTCATTTCAGTTTTACAAATTAATTTGCTGAAGTCCAGGGTAAGATATAGTTTTATGCAGGGATCACACCAGGGCAGCCCTTCCTGATTTTGGTTCAGTCTTGCATGCTCAGGATAAATAAAGCAACCCTGGAGAACTCTGTAATTCTAAAACTCACGTAGGAGGGGCCACAACTGCCAACATCCTTCTCCTAACCCTGCTGAAATATATTTGATTAGAAGCACACTATTTGGGTGATAGGTACACTAAAAGCCCAGATGTCACCAAAACCCAATATATGTATGTAGGAAATCTGTACTTTTACCCCAAATATATTTTTTTAATTAAAAAAATTATAAAATGAAAAGATCACTTGTTAACACCGAAAAGCAAAAAGGGACAAGGAGCTGCCTTACTGAGTCAGACATGTGGCTCCTAGGAATTGGAGCTTTTGTTTTGCAGAATAACATAAATTAGATCCCATGATCTCCTATCCAGACCCTCTGATGGTTGCCCTTCAGACTTAGCTAAAGCCACAGCCAATTGCCTTGTTTCCTGGTCCCTCCCCTTCATTGAGTGTGCCCCACCGTTTCTCACCTTTCTTTTTTACATGTTCCTCCTTTCTCCAGCTCTTCGCTGTCTCCGTGTTTTTGCACTTCAGTTTCTCCTAACTTCACTGTCATCTCCTGGAAGAACGTTCCCTGGCCCCCCTAGATGAAGAATCTCTTCTCTACACCTCTTTTTCTCTTTTCCGTAGCTCTGATCACTCTCTGAAATGATATTGTTCATGGGTGTGTTTGTTCCTTATCTGTTTCCCCAACAAGACAATAGACTCCGCAGGGAAAGGACCATGTTGTTCTTTTTTCACAAAGGTACCCCAGCTCCAAGAGGAGTGTCTGGGGTGTAATTGCTGCTGTGTACACATTTACTCCGCAAACAGTAGACTGGAAGGAAGTCTAAATGGATTCTGTTTCTGACAGATCAAAGGAAACAAATAGAAGTTCAGCATCTCTCTTGAAAACAAATACATTGGACAGAAAAAAGAGGTCTGAAAGATGGACTGAGCCCACAGACACAGAAAAGCATCTGACAAATCAGGAGCTCTGAGGAGTGAGGAGTAGGGGGTCATTGCTTTTATTTAGAAATTAACAGCTGTGGGCCGGGCACGGTGGCTCCCACCTCTGATCTCAGCACTTTGGGAGGCCGAGGCAGGCAGATCAAGAGGTCAGGAGATCGAGACCATCCTGGCTAACACGGTGAAACCCCGTCTCTACCCCGTCTCTACCAAAAATACAAAAAATTAGCCGGGCGTGGTGGTGGGCGCCTGTAGTCCCAGCTGCTGGGGAGGCTGAGGCAGGAGAATGGCGTGAACCCGAAAGGCGGAGCTTGCAGTGAGCTGAGATCTCGCCACTGCACTCCAGCCTGGGCGACAGAGCGAGACTCCGTCTCGAAAAAAAAAAAAAGGAGAGAGAGAGAAATTAACAGCTGTGCCCAGACAGCCAGTGTGGCTGACCAGAAAGACTGAATTTAGCAAAACATGGTTTTAAAAAAATTAAATGAAATAGGTGAAGAAGTGATGGTAGCAACATGTGGGCCTCAATTCTCTGACTTTTTACTTGATGATCTTAGGATATTATGCATCAGTCCATATTGCCCCATCAAACACCTGCTATGTGCCACATATAGTGCCTGGGCCGGCCTGTCTTCCTTTCCTTCCTTTCTTCCTTTCTTCCTTCTTTCCCTCCTTCCCTCCCTCTCTTCCTTCCTTTTCTTTCTTCCTTCCTTCCTTTTCTTTCTTCCCTTCCTCACTTGACTTCCCTCTTGACTCCCTCCTTTCTTCCTTCTTTCCTTCCGTCCATCATTTTTTCTCTCCTTCCTTCCCTCCCGCCTTCCTCCCTCACTCCCTCTCTCTCTCCCTTCAATATTTAGTAAATCTTCATTATGGCTCCAGCATGGTTTTAGAGCTTCAGTCATTCATTCATTTGTTCATTCATTTAACAAATATGGGCAAAGTACTCTGATCCATGCAAAAGTGGATTATCCAGTCATGAGCCACCTCTGCATAGAGGTAACGAGGTGGGCGGGGTTTGTCCTCATGGCATTTCCAGTCTAAACAGACATTAAACAAAATAGTTACAAATTATTAACTAAATGCTAATTTAATGGTATTAAGTCAAGTAAAGGGATCAAATTATTTAAAAACTGCTAATGATTAATTAAAATGGTGCACATTTTGCCAAAAAATCTCTCTAACTTTTGGTAATCTGAGCTTCTCTCTTTCCCTTTGATAAACGTGCTTAGAGTAAAAAACAACTACCAGGAGGGTTTTCTGCCAAATTTTGTTCCCAGAAGGTTTAAAGAAGAGTGTCTCTCATCTTTTCCTCTGTAATTCATTCTCTCTCTCTCTGTGTCTCTCCTGTCTTTGAACAGGGATACAGCCTATGTGTGTTCAATGTTCTAATAACCCCAAATTTAGACACAAACCATTATTTACTGACATTTAATGAAGTTACCTCATGGTGCTTTAATGATTGCTAGATGGAACAAATCTAATGATTGTTAAGATGGAACTTTACAAACCCTTTCAGTCAGGACAAGTGGCCTGTTCTCCCCACTTCTCCTTGAACTTGGTGTACTGAGCAAAAGACATGCAAGCGATGAGTTTGAGACTCATTTTTCAACATTACCCAAAGAACAGTGTGTACTGGATCCCTGGCAGCTGAGAAAGGACCCTTCCCCTGGCTGGGAGACAAAACTTCAATGAAATTAGGGCATTCTCCCAACCCAACCGTTCCCACTCTGTGCTGATGTGAAAAAGTTCAAAGGATATTACGGGCAAAGCTCTCAAGATGTGTTTCCCTCGAGAATATTTCAGGTCTCCCAATATGCAAGGGCCTCTTTGAAGTCAAGATTGATTGAAAAAGCACAAGGGTGTGGAGTCCAAGAATTTGGACGTGGACGTCTTCTGCGTCCCTGAGTGAAGATGCTGTTCGGGTCAGTATTCATATTAGCCTGGCCCCATTCCCTTTGCCTGCGATATTTACAGTGACCCACATGCAGAGCAGATGGAAGCCAAAGCGGGGCATAGCCAGGGATTGTGGCAGGGGCTTGAAAAAGTGTTTTCTTTAAATTGTAGGGGGACGATTCTGCTTGGCAGGATTCAAGGCTCAGCTGTGTGTGAGCAGATCCTTCATACACAACCACACACACACATATACTCAGCTTCCTCTCACGTTTCTCACGGAAAACTGATCACACACAGCTCTCAGCAGTTTCCTGGAATGCAAGATAAGACATTCAGCTGATCAGTGACTGACATACTATGGACCTGATTTCCTGAAATTAAAGCCACAGCCACTGCCACTGCCTTGTATCTTGAGGCAACACAAAGTATTGTCTTTCTAAGTTTTTATTTTCACAAGGCAGCATCGTGAGAGTAGCCAGGATGGGTCAACCATTCGAAGGAAAAAAAGGGTGTAAGAGAAACGCTGCTCTGCAGATTGTATCCACTTCTCTGGATGCTTTTGGGGTGTGGGTGGCTCCAGTCTCCCCGTTGGCCTCAGGAGTGTTATCATGAGAGAGATGAAGGGAGTCCTGCCTGGCAGCACCATTGCCCACAACGCTATCCAGAAGACGTGCAATGCCAAGGCCAACAGTCAGTTCCCTCTCAGTTGCTTCCCCTCCTGAATGCATCTCAACTTGTATTTTGCCTTCATCTGCCATTTTGCTCTCTTTGTGGCCTCTTGTGGGACTGTGGCTTTGCAACACAGCATCATCAAATAAATCATCTTTCCACGCGTTCTCCCTTTCCTTCACCCCTTCCCAATCACCAAGGTCAGTTGTCCTTTATAGAATTTGAAATGACTTTTGGATTTGATTCAACCAACAAATATTTGCTAAGCAGCTACCGTGTGGCATATTCTGTACGGTGTTTCTGGGAATGCAGTGGTGAGCAAAACCACTGAGATAAATGCATTTGACTTACTTTTTCTGAATTTTAACGTATCTTGGAGTTAATGTTTTTTGGAGGTCAGTACTTGTTTTTCTGAGCATTTTATTCCTTTTTAAAAATAATCTTTTTTAAAATGACAGAAGCAAAATGTGAATTTTAAGGCATTAGAAAATAGAAACAAACATAAATAAGAAAATAAAAACATCCATCACCCAAAGATCACACTACTAACATCAGTGCACACTTCCAGAATATTCTCTGTGCATATATGTATATTTAAACACAAGATTATAAAAGACATGCTGTTATATAACCTGCTATTTTCAGTCAACAATCTCTATTTTTCATTTTAATAATTTTTATTGTTTTTAGTTCTTTTAATTTTATAATTTTGGGGAGAGAATCTCACTCTGTTGCCCAGGCTGGAGTGCAGTAGCACAATCTTGGCTCACTGCACCCTCTGCCTCCCGAGTTCAAACGATTCTCATGCCTCAGATCCTGAGTTGCTGGGATTACAACTGTGCACCACCATGCCTTGTTAATTTTTATATTTTTAGTAGAGATGGGATTTCACCATGTTGGCCATGGCTGCTCTCAAACTCCTGGCCTCAAGTGATCTGCCCGCGTTGGCCTCCCAAAGTGCTGGGATTACAGGCTTAAATATTCAGACCGTAATCATATTCTTCCAGTTATGCCATAAATGTCCCTTTCAGCTGGATTGGTCAGACTGTTCCTAAATTCAGGAACACATGTTTTATCCAGTTGTTTTGTTTATACATTTTTTAAAATCTTTCATCTTTTTATAACCCAGAATTATAGAAGACGTTGAGCCAATTCTTTTGAAGAATGTCTTTCCTCTGAGTTTGTCTGGGAGCTTTTTACTGTCATTTAGCCTGTTTCTCCATCCCCTGTAGAAGTGATGCATAAAACCTCATGGGTTCAAATTGGACATTTATTTTTCTAGAACACATCAGACATGTAGGCTCTATTGCAATACATCTGAAAACACAAAATCTGTTTGCTCCAAAATCGGTGATAGCCTCTGACTTAAGATGATGGTGGCTGGGCGAGGTGGTTCATGCCTGTGATCCCAACACTTTGGGAGGCCGAGGCAGGCAGATCAGATCATGAGGTCAGGAGTTCAAGACCAGCCTGGCCAACATAGTGAAACCTCAGGAGGCTGAGGCAGGAGAATTGCTTGAACTTGGACCCAGGAGGCAGAGGTTGCAGTGAGCCGAGATCACACCACTGCACTCCAGCCTAGGCTACAGAGCAAGACTCCATCTCAAAAAAAGAAAAAAAAAAAAAGAAAATATGATGGCTGCTGCGTTGCTCCATTATACAGGTACAATACTTTACCCACTTGCTGCTAGAAAGTCACCTCTATGGCTCTACTCTCTTGCTAAATGGATGTTCAGTTGCCTTTCAACCATTTTCTTAATGGTTTGAACACTAATTAATAATCCCTTGCTTGTATCAGTAATTTAATTGAGTTTTTAAATGATACTTTTTCCATATCTATCATCAGACTACAATCATTTTGTTGGCTCTTAACTTTGATTCTTTCATCATGGCTTTTAGAACTCAGGTGAACATTAGTCCAAGTCGAGGGTTACTGTGAATGGTGCCATCTTGGGACTGGCACTTGGGTGGATTTCTTACTGACATAAGGAGGGCTTTACTCAGCTCTGCTGCAAACGCTTCCAATGTCTCTCCTTTCTCACTATGACTAACATTGATTTGACTCCTCCCTATCACATGCTCTTATTAACTTGATTCATATTTCCCTTTGATGTAAGATGGTGGAGGGCTGGGGCCAGCTCGTGTTGTCCAGCTGTTGCTATTTGTGTGCATCTCTTTCCATCTCCTTCAGTGGCTCCTTGCAATTGGCCACAGCAGGAATAATTATACCATTACAATCATCAAATGCTTCAATTTAGGACATTCTTTTAGAGCTGGGTATTAAACATTTACCAGCTCACCAGTGGTTTAAGCCATCGGTATTCAAACCTGGCTGAAACTCAGAATTGCCTGAAGACTTTTCTATAATACAACTTTCAAAAACCCACTGCAAATGTACTGAATCAGAAACCCTAGGTTTGAAGCTCTACAAGTCTGTGTCTTTGATAAAATACTGCAAGTAATAGTTTGAGGGTTTGAGGTCAAGCAGTCAGCTCTAGGAAGAAGACTCTATATGTGCTCACATCCATCTCACTTTTTCTGAGTGGTCTCAGGTTGCCATCCTCACCACCTGTATTGTTTTCAGGGCAGCATGTCAAACCGAGGTACCGCCATTATTGAAGATGGTTTCTTTTCACCTGACTGCAGGCATTCATCACACCACCTCTCCTCTCTGCCACCTGCCTTTGCTTTGAGTCTTTTATCCCATTTCCAAGTCATTCTCTGTCTGGCATCCACCTAAATACAACCACACGGGGGAGGGAGGCAGCAGCCTTATTAACAATCTCCCCTCATCAATCACTTGGGGGAGAGTTACTTCTTTGCAATCTAAACATGAAAGCCTGTCCCCTCTTGGGGGCAGTGTGTGGGCAGGGACACTAGGGTTTTTAATATATATATATATAAATATATATTTTGGGGCCAGGTCGAAAGAAACCCCTAGGGCATAATCTCCTTAATGACACTTCTGCCATTTTTCGTGGAGCCTGGTAGTTCGAGGAGCCCCTTTCTTTGTGTATATATAGCCAAAATGAGTTTTAAGCTGTGGAGGGAGCAACCTAATCAATTTCCTTGGCCTGGGCCTTTTAGAATCCAATATAGCATAGATACAGGACAGTGATAATGATTTGACACTCGCCGCACGTCTGGGGGCTACACATCGCTGGTGAAAAAATGTCACGCCCAGATGAATATCGTTGGCCTCTGGTTCCAACACAACACCAAGAAAACATTGCAGTATTATGAGAATTCCTGTTCCTTCTGTCGATATGTTCAAGATGGTTCTAACTTCTGAGCAGGTATCGATTGTGTATAGGTTAGGCCCCCCAGTGCCATTTGTCATTTCTGATATAATATCGTGTTATCGTTTAAAGCTGTAATGGGAGAGGTGTCTGTGTTTAAAGCAAACCGGTGTCTCGAGCTTTGATAAATGGCTAGATGGACTTTGTTTCTGCAGCAGTGAGCAGTTGGCCTGCTATTTGCTTTACCTTTTATCCAAGAATAACTGTGTGAGGAGTTCTGGAAGCGAGCAGTATCATTTTGTCAGATGTGGTCCGTGGCTAGCCGGGTGGTCCCAGCAGAACAGCTGCGGGATTTTAGCACCCGACAGGATGTTAGCAGAGGGCCTGTGTAAATCTGAAACAACTCAAGCTCCACATGGCTGCATTTGGTTGAAAAGTTCTCAGTGCTGTTTTTTTTTAAGGTGAGAGGACAGGAAATGCTGATGGGAAAGAAAAAAAATATGTGCTTGAGATAATAATTTTATTCAGATGGAACATTTCTGAGAAAAAGTGATCTGAGGGGAAAGGGTGGTGCTATCACCAGGGAAAATGGGAAATCGGTAAAGTGTGGCTGTCTCTAACATATGCATTACCTCCCACCTCCAAAAGCGTGGCTCAGGCAGCTCCTGCTACCCTTAGACCACTCGCCTCCTGGTAACATGGCTCGCCCTCTCATATATCATTAGAACCCTCGGAAATGTGGCACGAAGCAAGTCTGGAAGAGTTTCTGTTCCTGGAACTAAAGGGATTCGTGGGTTACAATCATGACACTTAATTCATCAGAACAGGCAGTTTGTCAGGACAAATAGCAGTAGTTTTGTGCCCACAGTTCCCTTCTCAAAATTCATGAAAACCAAAATGCCCCCACAATTCCAATGCGACTTTGCATGGCGGCAATGACTATCATTTCTCTCTGCCTTCTTTAAGGGGGAGGGGAGGGTCAGCCATGTATCATTACATAAATGGTACAACATGCCCGTTCCCCCAGCTCTACACCCAAGGGGACTTTTGGAGAAGCACCTGACATGAATCTGCTCCTAACTGGGAGCCGATCAAGCTATTTTCAGAAAAGTTCACCAAGTTTTCAATGTTCAGTGTAAAATCTACACTGGACTAGAGATACAAGGCAATGCTAAGCAACCTTGTTTCCTGGAGCCTGCTCTTCACTTTGATTTCTCTAGGACAGAGAAGCTTTTTGGTGATGAGTCCATACTTTCTCCACAGCATCTTTCTAAATTAATGAAATGCACTTGCTAGGCAATGGAGAGGGTCTGTAGAATACACAAGGGCTATGAGACAGAATAAATGTCCATAAGCCTTGTTAGGATTTGGTGGTAGTCCATAGAAGAAATAGGTCCAAATAGATACATAATTAAATATATATGTCTAGCTCCATCATGCACACATATATATATATGCATATTAATAGACATTCATACTCTCATAAATTCAGTATACCTATGAACCAGCTGCCTAAGTTATAAGAACTTAGATTGCCTATATACATAAGGTTCTTACGTATATAAGAACCTGATTAGCAAGTAATTATATGTATCAATATTTTTAAATTATATACCTACTGTATACCAGGCATGTATGTACATTAATGCATTTAATCCTTATAACGTGTCTATAACGAAATATGATTATCCCCATTTTTCAGATGACAGAGATGAGGTTGGAGAGAGCTAACATTCTTTGCTCAAAAGCACACAGCTTAGAAGTAGCAGATTCTTTCCTAATGCCATTTTTAATAGGTCAAACAAGGATTTGCATATCATGTATTTATTGTACATGTTTGGAATTATGACAAGGTGTACAAATGTAAGGAGAAAAACTTTCCCCTGAAATTCTAAATTCAGAATCTAGCAGAGTTCTAGGGAAAAAGATTTCCATCCTTTTTCATGAGTTTTCCAGAGCAAAGAAACCCACGCCTTGGAAGGCCTGTTCTATTAAACCAGAATATGCAAATAGCTGCAAGAGGCAGGTAGGTAACATGAGTCAAACGGAAGTCAGACCATAAAGTGGTGCAGATGATGGTGAACTCCAGGGCACACATTTAAACTGAAAGGGAAACTCTGTTCAGCTCTGTGTAAGAAATATGGACTCAGTGGTATCAGATCACCTGATTTTTCTGTTTGCTTCTTTTCAGAGAAAATACTCTGTAGAAACATTAATAATGGTACCTCACATGATTGTTACAAGAATTAACTACATGAGTATTGGTAGAATGCTTGGAACAAATTCATAAAGTGTTTGGAACAGTGCCTGGCACATTACAAGCACCATATTCAGACCATATATTAGTATCCTCATCCTCATCATCCTTTCCCACATCAAGAGTGTAAGAGCCACGTGAGCAGAGATGCTGTCTCTCTTGTTCAGCTCTGTATCCTTGGTATGCAATGTAAAGCAACTGCTCAGGAAATATTTATAGAATAAATGAATGCTAGAAAGGAAAATACAATAAAATACACTTATCCCTGCTTAATTAATTCTTAAATGTCTGGGCCAGACACAATGGCTCACGCCTGTAATCCCAGCACTTTGGGAGGCCAAGGTGGGCAGATTGCTTGAGCTTGGGAGATCGAGACCAGCCTGAGCAACATGGTGAAACCTCATCTCTACAAAAAATACAAAAATTAGCCGAGCATGATGGCACATGCTTGTAGTGCCAGCTACTCAGGAGGCTGAGGTGGGAGGATCACCTGAGCCAGGGCAGGTTGAGGTTGCAATGAGCCATGATCGTGCAACTGTACTCCAGCCTGGGTGACCAAACAAGACCCTGTCTCAAATATATATATATATGTATATACACATATATATATACGTATATACATATATACACATATATACATATATACACATATATACATATATACATATATACATACATATATACACATATACACATATATACATATATACATACATATATACTTATATATATACACATATATACATATATATATTCTTAAATGCCTCCGTTTCTTTTTGTGTATCGCTATCTGTGTTTCTGTGTGTTTAGGTCTCTTTCTTTCTCTCTCTCATTAAAATAAAATAAGGATGAGGACAGATTACCAGGCAAGCTGGCAAAATGGCTAAGTAGGTTGTCCAACCAGTTGTTTCCTTGCGAGCTGGTATCTGAATAATAATGTCCCACTTGAACCACACAGCCTCCATTAATGACTTACACCAAGGGGGTTCAAAGACAGGAAGTGGCAGCAGCAGCAGCAACACCCCTCTAGTGGTTCTAATGATGCAGGGTGAGGGTGCCTCTTGCTCCTGGGCAGAATGGAAAATGGAGTAGAAAGCCCCAATCGGTGTGCTGAGGTGCCATTTTCAACAAAGAAATCCTGCCATTCCAAACTGTCGAGACCTTTAAAAATAAAAGATGTGCTGTATTTCCAGCACTATTCAGTATTCATGAGGCTTCGCAGCTTGTTGTAAGGCAAGATGAAAACAATACTCAGTAGATTTTCATAAGTGACATGTAACTGTAAGATTGATAGATGATGCAGTTTTAATGTATGTGAAGTTCAAAACCAACATAAAAGCTTCTAGGTAGCTGAACACCGGATTTCAAACCCACATTTCTTCCAGTGATAAGCCCTAGACTTTCCCCAACTCTCCTGCATCTATAAAACAAAAAGTGGGCATCACCCTGGTGAGGGCAGACTTTCTACTGAGGCTCCAAGGACAAAGGCTGGGATGTTTCCATGGGTGTAGCAGGGGGTCCTAGGGTACATTTTTTTTTGTCAAATGAGTGTGATGAATCATGAATGGTTAAATATCACTATTTGCCTATGCTAATGAATGCTAAAGAAAAAAAAGATTGACCTTTCTGATGGTTCAGGAAGCACAGAAAATTAGTTACATTGATAGTCATTTCCCAAAACGTCCTTGCTGTATACCTCATAGCTTCTTGGCCACTCTGGGTTTGTTATGTATTATCAAAATACACACATGTATACATACACATGAGCATATATATAGTACAAATCAAATATATTATTACATATTGTATTGTACATGTAATGTATATGACCTATGCAGTTAAATATATTATTCATAACTATGCATTATACAGTGAATATAGGATTTTATGAGTTTTCATGGTCAGCCTCAATTAAGCAATATTTCTTTCTACTCCATTCCATGAATGCCCATTACATAACATTCATGAAATGTTATAAAAAGTTAAACTACTGGCCAGGTGTGGTGGCTCACGCTTGTAATCCCAGCACTTTGAGAGGCTGAGGCGGGTGGATCACTTGAGGCCAGGAGTTTGAAACCAGCCTGGGCAACATGGTGAAACTCTGTCTCTACTAAAATTACAAACATTAGCTGGGTGTGGTGGCACGTGGCTGTAGTCTCAGCCACTTGGGATGCTGAAATGGGAGAATTACTTGAACCCAGGAGGCAGAGGCTGCAGTGAACTGAGATTGCTCCATTGCACTCCAGCCTGGGCGACAGAGCCAGACTCTGTCTCAAAAAAAATTGAGTTAAACTACACATCTTCACTTTGGAACCCTTCTTTCCTTTTGTCTTATCACTTGTTCCCCAGCACTGATTGAATATTAGGACCCGTCAAGTACCGAACAGAAAGTACTGTAAGGAAGTCTGACATAGACACAAAGAGATGACATATGTTAAAGAGAAATATACATACATGCCAGCAGGCATACATACACATGTGATTGTTTCTATATTGATGAGTCTTCCTTCTTCCTTTTCACTTATTCTTTGTCTTTTTTGGAGGAGAGTGCTGGGATTGTCTCTTTTTATTTTGCTTTGGTTCCAGTCTAGTTAACTCAAAATGCATGGGTTTAGAAAAATTAAATTAAATTTTAAAAATCACAATAGCAGTGAACATTTTATAACATTCAGTGCTTAAAGTATGTGCAAAACAATCTTACAAGGGGATAATATTATTAACTTGGTTTTATGAACAGGGAAACAGAGGCTCAGAGTGGTTGATCAACTTGCAGAAAGTCACACAGCTAATAAGCACAAGAGGTTGATTTTTCACTGTACCTGTTAAATAGACATCAGCAAGATGCAAGTGCCAGAGCAATATAATGGACAATTTTGAGATTCACGCTGTTCTAACCCTTCTCTGGCTAAAAAAAACAACAACATTGCTTGTGTATGTCAGACAAGAAGGCTTCCAAAGGACAGGGACAACCTCCTTTGTGTATTACATTGTCAGTTTCTAACACAGGGCCTGGTACAGAGCAAAAGCTTAGTAAATGTAGAATAAAAAAGAAAGGGAGAAAGTGGTAAGGTGGTGAATCCCTTGTGGGCATTTGGGAGCTGGAAAACCAATGAGATCTTTCCAATTTTAAGGCGAGCACAAAAGCGAGGACAATTTGGTGTCTGAAAAAAAAAAAAAAAAAAAAAAACCCACAACAACTGGTCTATGAATTGGCTGCCCAGAGAAGGGGACAGGACAGAATGTAAAGACCAGGACAGAAGGGCTCTCCTGGGTGTCTCCTGACAGAAGATGAGAAAAGGAAAATACACAAGGTGAGGTATTTATCCCGAGTTCTCCGGCTTCTCATTGGCAATGCTGGAATCTGAAGAAAGCCTGGGTCTTTCTCCTACAACTTGAGCTCACATCTCCCGATTTTCATTGTTGGGCAATTTTTCCAAACTTTTCATTGTTTTGGCTGGATCCTGCAGAGAAAGATTATTTTTCTCAGGGCTGGAATACAAGATTCCTCAGTTTGAGATAGGATCTAAGCCAGGGATGCTAAGGTGTCACTGAGTTCAAAGTAGGAATCTTCTATAATCTTTGCCCGTGGGCAGAGTGGCTGTACCAGCAGGTAAACACCACAGTGGGGACGTGCGGAATGCTCTAATCCATGCTACTTGTCCATAGGATGGTGTGGAAGACCCCAAAACAGAATATGGTAACCACCTACCTTTGTCATCTGTATAGAACCATGAAGAACATTCCTCCTTTGGGCAAAGGGTTTTAAAAATACGTTCAAAAAAAAAGAAAAAAGAAAAAAAAAACACCACCTCTGGTTTCCTGTATTCAGAAAAGGATCTCATATCAATTCCTAGAGATTCAGAGAAAAATAAGAAAATGTTTCCAGTCTTCTGTTTCCTACCCTTTGTCTTGTTCCCTTCTCCCGGGCTGACAACTGCTCCAGACACATTGCCATTCGCAATCCTGTTAAGTCAAGAGCATGTGTCCTTAGGGGCTCTGCACCCAGGCAGTGGCTGCTGTCATCAACTCATTATGCACTGCCTTTGCCCCCCAACACACCCCCTCTTGTAATATTCATCGTATTTGTTCTCTCTTTTGTATATTGTCTCCCTGTGACACTATAATGTAATTGATGACTGGAACCAGATCTGTCTTGTTCATCACTGTTCCCCAAATCTAACCAAGAAGGTACCTAGAACACAGCTGATGTTAAATAACTATTTTTTCAATGGGTTGAATTCATACAGGCACTCACCCTTTCTTTTCAGTGCTCATACCACAGGAATGGTCTACAGCCTGGCAGGTGATCAGTGTATATCTGTTGAATAATAGAAGCAGCACATCAGAGATTGCCACTGCCATCCGCTGTAGGAAAGCAGGTCTCCTCTTGAGCTAAGAGGAAACCCATGTTGAGTTGACAATAAGAGGGAGGAACCTTGAACCTGAGGGAGTTGACAGTAAGAGGGAGGAACCTTGAACCTGAGGAAGAGGAGTCAGTTTCTCTAGCATTCCACATAAAAGACAAAGTGGACAACGGGGAGGTTCTCATCTCCCTCCTACTCAGTGCTCAGACTTTGGAACACAAGTTGTGTTGCTTGACCTATGTGTGTCTTTTGACCACCTCTGATGATTCATTTATCTGATTTGAGTGCTTTCCTGACGGAAAACGTAGTCTGTTGGGTGGTAGTTCACTGATTCCCTCTTGATGTCTGTCATCTCTAGTGATGGCCTTCCATGAGCACAATGGCAGGATTCTTGACCAGTTCCCCGAACTCTTCTGTTTTGTTTTGTTGATATGTGCCTTTTGTTTTGTTGGGAGCCTGCTGTTGCTTACATAGAATGTCTTCTGCCAGTGGTAATGACCTTCTTGAAAGAGGCTCAAACCCTGATTTGTAATCTCTAAGAGCAGCCTCCCAAGAGGTAGGATCTCCCAACTGAGGTGAATACCTCGAGTTGGCTTTTTTAAATTAAGGCTCCACATTGTAACTAGTCAATGTACATTATTGGGAGAGTGAATGTCAATGCCACTGCATTTTCTTTCTCTCCTTTATCTTTGTCAGTGATTCAAAGACATGATTTATGGTTAGTCTCCGACTTTCAGCATCATCCATCAAGTCCTGGTTTCACTACAGGGCTCCATGTTGTAAATCATACCGAAGGGTTGTCACTCATTCCCCTTAACCCTTTAGGGGTGTGTTTCAGGGTCGCTCTCCAAGAAGGAAACTTTGTAAGATGGCAGTTGAGGGGGCTTGGGCAACTGATAGGGACTCATTAAGTCAGTGGCGTTAATTACTTCACCTAATGTGATCATTATTAACGCCTGGGTAAGGCCTGGGCCAGCTCCACCCAGCCCAGGCAGGAAGAGAAACTTGCTCCCGGTGACTTGAGAAACACACAGATTCCTGAACCAGCTCTATTCTGTTTTGAAATGTCCATTATGGATGTGAAGTGCTGAGTTTCACTTTGGAATCAATCACAGGCTAGTTCTGATTGTGACCTTGCAAAGATTATAGAATGAGTGCAAAGACCCATTAGCAGCTGCTATTTCAGGCTTTGTAAATTAACAGTCCTCTCCTCCTCCCACTTTTTTTCATGTCTCTATCACTCTGTGACTCTCTGTCCCTTTGTCACCTTCAGGAAGGTGGGGATTGGTGGCAAGGGGTGAGACTGAAACTTGCAGGCAGAGGAGCAGGGCTTTTGCAGAGCCAGATCTCCCCTTCTGGCTGGTTCCAGTCATGCAGGATCAAGGCTTTGAGACATGGCACACCTGGTAGAAGCAAAATCCAGGCAACTGGCATTGAATGAATGGGGGTGCTCACCTACCAGAAGTCTGCAACTAGTAATCGCCGGCCATTAATGAAAAAATATATATATATATATATTCTTGGGATCTATTTGCTCAGAGTCCACAGTTGGTTGAAAGCGATTTTTGTTCCTGAATTATGCATAGCTCTGTTTTCCCACGGTAAGCTGATGAAAACAACAACTATATTGGTGAAAGATATACAGGTAAATAAAGTGAAGGTTTGTAAAATATGAATGTTCATCATCCAGACTGTGTTTTCATAAGAACTCCTCCTCAGATGGTGCTTGAGGGGCTCAGGACTTGGATGTTTTCAAATACAGGTCATAAATGTGCCTGTGGTCTTCATTTTTCCAAAAACTAGCACTTATTTAGTCTTCAAGGGTTAAGGCACCTCAGCTTACTAGGACAGTGACCCTGACGGGTCCCCTCTTTACCCAGCATTCTCACTTTCCAGCATACAAAGTGGCTAGTCTTAGGATTTTATCTTTCTTGGAAAGAGCACAAGGATCTTTTCAAACTTTAAATGACCCAGAGCCATGAATCCTCCTAACAGCCTTGGAAGGCAGGTAAACTGTTGCCGAACTAGTATTTCATGGAGAAGCGCTTCTCTCTTCTGCCCTCCCTCCTGCTCAGAAATCAGATTTATATGGTATACACAGTGTCTGCAGACCTAACTACAGGTGACTTAGAAACGGAGAGCCTGCAGATTAATGTGCCCATTCAGAATGATGTATTCTATTTTTTTGTGCTGAGAGCAGCGTGGATGGCTCGTTGGGAAGGCATAACAAGGGGGCCAGTCTCGGCTTCTGCATCGCAGCCTATCACAGAAAGGGCTTCTGTCGGTTCTCTGTTGTAAAGTCAGCTACTGACTGCCATTTGAATTCCATCTATACGATGTCTTCTGTTTATGCCACATGGATTTCGTTATGCCTCTGATCAAAAGAATTTTCTAGGCGCTGACAATAAGGAAGCAAGTTGTTCAGCTCATGGAACTAACAGACAACTTTGAGAGTCCCTTTCCCTCTCAATGAGCAAGAGGAATTCTCCCTTCTCAATATTGTCTGTCCCAAGAATAATTGTACATTTCTGCAAATCTTGTTCAGGCCAAGAGACAACATCCCGGAGGCATCAAGAATCTGCTGCTAAAAAAAAAAAAAAATGTGCTTTCAACAAATTAGAATACGCCACCTAGTGAAGTTCTTAATTAGCATGGCACCTCGGATATAAAGCTACGAGGCCTGATTGTGGTCACCTCACCCCGACCTCTTACTTGAAGGAACCCGGAATTATAGGAAGGACCCTGGAAAGAAAAAGAAAATGTAATTAAATTAAAATAGTCCTGCTCTTTCTGTCTGAACCTAGCCCATTACTATGATACCTTGTTTCATGATGTCTGGTCAGAAGCATTTAGAATGGTGAATTACCCACCTTTTAAAAACAGGCAGACAAAAAAATATATACGATCTTATTCACACAACGTGTGGGTCAGTGTTTTCTGGTTAGAATCCTGCCTAGAATTCCAGGCATTTCTAAGGTATTCAACTCCAAATGGTGCAAGTCTTCACAGATCTGTATTTGGTGAGGCATATTTGCCAGATTTGCCACGGTGACAAATTTAAATAAATTGTCCAGATGCATACACATTAATCCACTGGCTGGAAGCCAGGAATATGCAGTACAGCCTCAGCTTCCCTATGTCCAATTTCCCCTGGGACTTTTCTTTTTACACAGAAAATTTCAAGTTGTGTGTCTAAACATAGAAGTTGCATTCCTTCTTCCTACCTTCTCTCTCTGTTATCGGTAATTTTTCCTCCCCTCAGCCCCATCCTCGTTTTCATTTTGTCAAATAACAGTGTGACTTTGTCTTTGACATTAAACAGTTGTATATACTTTTAGCAGTTTGTTTACTCCATCTGTATTTCCAATCAGCGAGGAAGGTTTACCAAAGCGGTTCATTACTGATTTATTTATGATATATTTAGATAGCAAATATGGAACTGTCAGCAGTTGCTGGCTAAACAGTGTTGACAGACATTAATAACATATGGTATAGCAATGGAATTATGATCTTTTAATTTTTAAAAAAATTTTGATTCTCAATGTGCAATTTTGGGTTTTGCATTTCTTAGGTAGGTGCGTGCAAAGGAGAAGACTTTTAACAAAACTGTGTTTTTGTTTGTAACCTTTGGGGTTTCCTGGTGATGACATTAACATCTTCTGTGTCTATTTAGCTGTTCAATTTAATGGAAGACAAATCCTCCCAAAGGTTTAATTTACTCTTGCAAACTGAAATCTCCGTATTCACACTGTGGGAAATGGCCCTAATTTTCCCAACCTTCAGTCGCCATCAAGCATATAATTTATTTCTCCCCCTTCAACACATTCCTCATTAGAAAACAAAGTTTTTGATATTTAAATGTTACCAAGTTCAAATGGAGGAACCAAATCTCCCATTTCTGCAATATGCTGTTGCAGGCATGGCTGCTTCTACCTGACAGCCACCCATTTATACTGGGCCGGAACAGACAAACATTTGAATTTCTGACCTTTAATTGGCTGTTCCTTTGAGCTTACATGGTTTTCTCCAGCACCAAGGGAGGACATTTTTCGGCTCAACTCAAAGGAAAAACAACAAGCAGACCCAGGTAGCAGTATCATTCAGCCCATCTGCTTTGAAGTAAGTATGGGCATTTTAGCCAGAAGGTGACCCGACAGGCAATAAAGTTTCTCTTTGGCCAAGAATTCTTCCATGGTTCCGTAAAGATGATCTTGTTTTCCAGACTCCAATTCGTTCCCTTGAATACGTCCAAAGGACATGAAAGTTAATATTAGAAAAAAAAAATAGGAGTCTTCTAGAGCAGGAAATATCTGTGATGGGGATCCACTGAGAATTTGGTAAAAGCTAACACCTTCTCACTCAGCATACACACAAGCATTACCTGTAATTTCAGGGCTCTGGCGTCCCGGGAAGCCCATCCAGTGTCTCTGGAGCCCAGTTAAGAATCAGCCATCGTTCAGGTCATTACAGGATTTTTGTGTGTGAAGTACAAGAACTTGCCTTCATTTTCTAAGATTACAGTGGGGAAGAGATGGCTCATGTGCCACGTGAACTGAGTACCTCTGGAAGCTCTTTTAGTGTTTGATACATATTATCACACTGGATCCTCAAAACACCCTAGGAAGTAGGTATAAGTCTTAATCCCATTTTGCAGATAGGGAAATTGAGGAGTAATGAAACTGAAATTGAGGTCACATAGCTGATAAGTAAAGGAACCACACGTCAAATCTCAACACTCTAATTCCTGAGCCAAGTCAAATGGGAAATTTTGCTTAAAATGAAAGATGTAAGTTAATTTATAAGCTTTTACCTTCTTGATTTTTTTTTTACTATTTCAAAACTGCAAAGCACATTGGAAATTATCCCTTTCAAATATCTTAGTTTACCTTTGAAATAACTAAACCCAGAGGAGCTCCAAGACTTGTCCTGAGTTAAACAATTAGAGGCTGAGCCGGAGCTGTCTTATTCCGACTTGGGATTCAGCTTTGATAATCAATGCCATACCATGTCCTTGGGCATGTTAAGGCTTGAACTTAAACATATTGGTGGCTAGTTTTGAAATATATCTAATATTTTAAGAATATTAATGACACTAGAAAATAAGGATCAGAGAGCCATCGCTATCCTAATCCTAATCCCTTCACTGCTGAAACTCACAAGAAATAATAAGGTGCCCCGACTAGAACACACACTTCCTCAGATCACTATTGGAATCCCACCTCTGGTGCCCACTGTGTGATGTTAGGCCCCAGCACCCATCTAAGTGTTGCTGTTTTCCCATGTAAATGGCTTAAAGAAAGGGTTCTATACAAAGCCATCGTTACAGAGCCTGATATAGAGCCAACATTCATTAAATGTTAGTTTGTAGAAGTATATTTATTACAAGTGTATTTAGAACTAAAATCAAGACATGTCGCTGGGCGCAGTGGCTCGTTCCTGTAATCCCAGCACTTTGGGAGGACGAGGCGGGTGGATTGCTTGAGGTCAGGAGCGAAACCCTGTCTTTACTGAAAACACAGAAAATCAGCCGGGCATGGTGGCGCATGCCTGTAATCCCAGCTACTCGGGAAGCAGAGGCATGAGAATTGCTTAAGCCTGGGAGGTGGAAGTTGCAGTGAGCCAAGATTGTGCCACTATACTCCAGCCTGGGAGACAGAGTGAGACCCCATCTCAAAAAAAGTAAAATAAAATAAAAAATCAAGACACATGAATATTGTCTATTCAATGTAAACATCTTCTACAGTCCCCAATCTTCAAAGCCAGAGACAGCGAAACTCCAGTATCACATCCCAACACATCAAGTCTCTGACTTTCCTTATCTCTGACATCTAGACCCAGATTTGAAGGGCTCCTGTGACTAGGTTAGGCCCCCACTAGATAATCTCCCCATTTTACAGTGATCTGATTTGGGAGCTCAGTTACATCTGAAAAACTCCTTCCCAGCAATGCCTAGATTAGTGTTTGTAGAATAACTGGGCAAAGGTGTGTGTAGTGATATCGGGGGCAGGAAGCGTGTGAGCCAGGAATCATTTTAGAATTCTGCCCACCACAGCCTCAGTCTTCTAATCTGTCAAGTGGGAATGTGCAGTGGTTTCTATGGCACAGGTGCCTATGAGGAGTAAATGTGTATACATCACGTAGTATAGCATGGGACATAATACACATCCATGCCGTACCTTTCAGCTATGGTTCCTGGAAGGGAAAATAAAACTCAGATATGGAATAATTTATCAGATGAAGGTAGTTTAGAGCTCAATCTTGGGAGGAACAACCAATCAATCAATCAGCAAGATCATATTATGGAACACCAAGACTCTTTGCCAGGGATTGGGTGCAATTGCCAGAAGCTGCAATGGATGGCGAGGAAGAGCTGCTTCTTGTGGGCGAGTGGAGGGGGACTTCCTCAGGGTATACACAGTCTCTCTGGGAATTTGCCATCTTGCCTCTCCTCTCTGCCACAATGGCAATGTTCATGCAGTATCACATGACCAACCAAGGAGTGGGTTTCCAGGTTGTGTGACAGCGAGTGCAAGGGCCCTGAGTTAAGCCTTCACATAAAAAGACAGGAGACATCAAGGATGCCAGTAAGGCTGAGCACAGTGAACGAAGGAGAGAGGGGAGGAAACTGAGTCAAATCTGGGAGTAATTGGAAACTTGAACTTTGAATATTTTGTGACATTACGGATGACTGTAATTGTTATTAATTATTTGGATGTGAGAATGCTTATGTTTCAAATAAGGAGGAGATTGGATATGCATTAAAGACAAGAGTGCTGCCTTCACCACTCTCTTCTGGATCAGGATGTTCTGAAGACTTCTTACAGTCCTTCTTGCTGCGTTTTTGGGGATTTGGGGGATTTTTGTTTGTTTGTTTATATCCTGTTTTGATTTTGGCCCCACAGAGCAGAAACTGTAGTTGGTAGCCACCATGGCACAGACATCCAAATAAATAGTACTGGTTGTTTCTCAACATAAATGAACAAACAAACAAGGAGAATAGTTCTTTTCTTTTGGAAACACATACTAAAATATTTATGAATAAGAGGACATGAGGTCAGAGATTTGCTTTAAAATAATTATGGTGGGAACAATGGTTGGAGGTTTAGATGAAGCAAGATTGTCCTGGGTTGACAAATATTAGAATGGGTTGATAGTAAATGAAGATGTATTATTCAATTGGACCTATTTTGGGATATGTTTGAAATTTTCCATTAATTTTTTTTTTTTTTAGAAAAAAAGAAATTAAGTCAAAAGAAATGGCAAGAGTCAGATTATTGCAGGTCTTATAGCTGGGGTAGGGACTTTTTACTTCTAAGAACAATGGGCAATTATCAGAGAGTTCTGAGCAGAGTAACCTCATCTGACTTATATTTGTAAAGGTTATTCATTTTGGATTGCTGATATAACACATTATCCAAACGTAGTGGCATAAGACAACATAAATTCATTATCTTTCCTTTTGGAAGCCAGAAGTTGGAAACCAGTTTCACTGGGCTAAAATGGATGTGTCAGTAGGCCCACAATCCTTCGGGAGGCTCCAGAGGAGATTCTTTTTCCAGCTTCTAAAGCTGCCTGCATTCTTCGGCTCAGGGCTCCCTTCCATTTTCAAGCAGGGAATTGCATCACGGTGACCTCTGGTTCTGCTGTCATATCACCTTCCCTGACTCCGATTCTCCCACCTCCCTCTCATAAAGCCCCTTTGGGTCCTTCTCATTTTGGCTGCCTGGAAAATCCAGGATAATCTCTTTATCTCAAGATCCTTAATTTTCTAACATCAGCAAAGTCCCTTTTGTTACATAAACTAACATTCACAGGTTCTGGGCATTCAGACATAGACATCTTTGGATGCCATGATCTCGCTTGTCACAAGGGACAAGGGTGAAGCTGAGGGCTGTGAGGTTTCCAGCCTCAGCACTACAGACATTTTGATCCAGACCGTTTTTTGCTGGTGGTATGGTGGGGTGGGGAGCTGCTCTATGCATTGTCAAATGTTTGGCAGCATCCCTGGCCTTGACCCACTAGATGTCAGTAGCACCTCTCCCCCATGCAGGTTGTGACAATCAAAAATGTCTCCAGACATTGCCAAATGTACCCTGGCTGACAACCGCTGGGGTAGGGAAGTAACGGCAGAGAAGGCCAGAAGTGATTGGATCCCAACTGTATTCCAAAGGCAGTACTGACAGGTGTGAGCCTCTCTCTCTGCCCATCGCTAACCACTGCGAGTAACAAGAGAGATTACCTTTGCATATGTGTCCCTCACATGGACAGTATGGAAACAAATGGCAACACATCTCTGTTGTCAGTTTCTATTTAATGTTCTCTCCAACCATTTCTTTTGCTGCTTAAGGACAAAAGCAGTAGCTGTTATTCCTTTTACCCACCGCCTACCCCAGCGATTGGAGCATTGTAGAGGGTCGATGAGTACCTGCTGGTTTTGATTTTATAATTATAGTCTCACTACACTTTTGCTTGGCCATTGTGGAAAAAGAACCTAATATCGTGTGCATCACTTTCTCTTCTAAGTGAAATGCAAGACATCCTGTTGGCTAAGTGGTTTGGAATCCTCGCACAGAAAGAATTAACCTAAATATAAAGACTTTGCAACTTGGTACATGATTCTCTGCAGTGTAGCTATGTTGATACTTACTACTAATAATTTTATATGCCCCCTTAATCATTGCTAGCATTTATCGAACACTTACTACATGTTGACCACTGAGCTCGGTGCTTTATATTAATATATATTATCTCCATCTTCCCAGCAACTTTAAGAAATAGAAACTTATTAAACCCATTCTACAGATGAAGAATATAAGATTGAGACTTATGCAAATTACCAAAGCATAGGCAGAGGATACATTTCAGAACTGTCTAAATTCTAAATCTTTGCTCTTGAATTCTTTACCGTATTGCCTTCATTCTAGGCTGCCTAGGGTGCTTTGATCCAACAAAAGGAAGTCAGGTTTAGCATTGGAAGCTAGCAAGACTTAACTGTTTTGTTCATGGCTTTAGGCTTTGGGTTTTGAGGTATGCTATAGCTTGTAATACTTCCAGCCTTGGGGAGGGAGAGGCGGGGGTGCTTTTCTGTTTCAGGAGAGGGATCAGCCACTCCCTCTATTCACTCTGCTTTTCTCTCTTGGCTACCATGGCTATGTACAAAGCCATTAGAGATGAATCATACGTAGGCAGATCAAGGGACACAATATGAGCTGTTTAGTCTTTTCCATCCTTCTCGATATGAATCATTGTCAGGTTCAGAGCTGTAGTGCTCCTTATATAACTTTAGCTGCTCCCTCAGATGAATCTATGGGCACAACTCATCTTTAAGCTAACTGAGAGGACAAATGAAGTTCACAGGTGCAAGGCAGAGAACTGGGTCCGAGCAGACTCAGTTTTTTTTTTTTTTTTTTTTTTTTTTTGAGACGGAGCCTCACTCTCTTGCCCAGGCTGGAGTGCAGTGGCACGATCTCGGCTCACTGCAACGTCTGCCTCCTGGGTTCAAACAATTCTCCTGCCTCAGTCTCCTGAGTAGCAGGGATTATAGGCACCCACCACCACACCTGGCTAATTTTTGTATTTTTAGTAGAGATGGGGTTTCACCATATTGGCCAGGCTGATCTCAAACTCCTGACCCCAAGTGATCCACCCACCTCCACCCAAATTTTAAGTTCTGTTTTGAGGGTTCATTGATTTGGTATGGGGGTCTCAAACTCATAGGTCTACAGGGGACAGGCTGGTGTGGGAAATCAGAAAGATGGTGATAAATGAGACATGAGATGCTAAGAAGTGGGTGGTATGGCAGGCAGATTCTCCAGCATCCACACTCCCTCCCCCAGGAGGGCAGACTCAGCTCCAGCCAAGGGTGCCAGGTGGAGTGTGGTCTCATCGCCAGACGTAGGTTTTGCCAAGAGAAACCAGGAAAATAAATTTTTATGCGAAATCTCCTGATTTTTTAGCTCTTGGTGATTCGTTTGTTTTAAAACTGCATGTCCCAAACCAAACCCACCTAAAAACTGAATCTGGGTTATAAACTCTGCCTTGGGAACTTAATCCCAAGCTCTCTAGGCCTGCAATGTTCAAGCGGTATGTCCCACATACCACATGGGGCTACTAAGCACTTCAAATGTGACTGGTCCAAATTAAAATATACTGTAAGTATAAAACACACTGAACTTGAAAGGCTTAGTCCAAAAACCAGAGTGCACAATATCTCTTTCATTTTTATAATATGATACTATTATAATATTATGATATGATAATATTTTGGACATACTAGGTTAAATAAGATATAGTTATATAAATCAATTTCACTTATTTCTTTCTCATTCTGTAATGTGGCTACTGAACCATTTGGAATTCCATGCGTAGCTGACATTCTACTTCTATTGGGCAGCACTGCTTGAAGCCTTCAGTATCTGATCACTTGCAACAAAAAACAGAGACATAATAATAATCACAGACACCGGGTTCCTATCATGCATCATTGTATGAAGTTTTTTGTGCTTTCTTTTATTTCATACTCAAAATAATTCTTTGAAGCTATAATCTTACTACGGTCACCATTTTATAGATGAGAACATTGAGTCTTAGAAATCTAAGTAATTTGCGGTCAGCCGCGGTGGCTCACTCCTGTAATCCCAGCACTTTGGGAGGCCGAGGCGGGCAGATCATGAGGTCAAGAGTTCGAGACGAGCCTGACCAATATGCTGAAACCCTGTCTCTACTAAAAATACAAGAAAAAAAAAATTAGCCAGGCGCCATGTGTGCACCTGTAGTCCCAGCTACTCAGGAGGCTGAGGCAGGAGAATCACTTGAACCCGGGAGGCGGAGGTTGCAGTGAGCAGAGATCATGCCACTGCACTCCAGCCTGGGCAACAGAGGGAGACTCCATCTCAAAAAAAAAAAAAAAAAGAAAGAAACTTGTTAAGAGTCACACAGTTATCATGTGAGCGATTCAATTCTGGGTTTGTCTACAGGTTTTCAGATAATAAAGCCCGAGCAATTAACCACCGTGCTAAGCAAGAAAAACACAGAGAATTTGGACAAATCTGAGGAGAGTTGGTGGCTGGCTTCCAACATGCGCCTAAGCTTAAAATAGCATGCATTTCAGCCCAGAAATTATGGTATCTCTCCAACTTTGAACTTGTGGGCAATGCTTCATTTAAATTCAGAAGACAGAAAATATTTCCAAACAGGTGTACTTTACTTTGTGCAAAATGTACATATTCTTCCTGCATTGAGCAGAAACCAACTATTTGTGATTTGGAACACATTTGATATGCACAAAGGAAGTTCCAAATGTTAAGAAAACTATCCTGGGTCTTTTTAATACACATATAAAAAGATCTACATCTTCCTTCTTTTGTGAACATGCAGCTGCACGGTCCGTTTTACAGGGTTAGGCCTTTACCTACAGGTTTTTCCTAGACATGAGACCCGAGCATATTTACCTGAACCTGATGCTTGTCCGCAATTTTTATGGAATAGACTCATGGGTATGTTTGGGAATTGGAGGGTCCCTGGGAATGAATACTCCTCCTGCTCCCTCTCAAAGCCTTCATCTGCTTCTAAAAAATATTCAGTAACACTTGTAGAAGGCATGGTGATCAGTGCAGCGTGAGCTTTAGGTTCAGATAATCCTGAGCACTGATCCTGATGCTATAATTTACGAGCTGTGAGCCTGGTGAAGGCATTTACATTCTTTAAGGCTTAGTTCCCTTATCTGAAAAATAAAGACACACGGGCCAGGCACGGTGGCTCATGCCTGTAATCCCAGCACTTTGAGAGGCCAAGGCGGGTGGATCATGAGGTCAGGAGTTGGAGACCAGTCTTACCAAAGTGGTGAAACCCCGTCTCTACTAAAAATACAAAAATTAGCCGGACGTGGTGGCACGAGCCTATAATCTCAGCTACTCAGGAGGCTGAGGCAGGAGAATCGCTTGAACCTGGGAGGCAGAGGTTGCAGTGAGACGACATTGCACCACCGCACTCCAGCCTGGCGACAGAGTGAGACTCCGTCTCAAAAAAATTAAATAAAAAAAAATAATAAAGACACACATAGCAGTCACCACATATGATTGTTGTGAGGATTAAAAGAGGTCGGGGTCTAAATGTACCAGCACAGTCCCTGGCACAAAACAGGCCCCCAAGTACAGTAGTCATTATTACTAAATAATAAACACGATGATGAGGATAATGATATTTTCTGTTCTCAGCCCTTGCTTCTGCTTTCCTGGCTCTAACACTCAGGACTAAACTTGGTCAAAGAGTTAAGACAAATAGAGAAGGGAAAAAATTTCATCTGTGAGCCCCAAGGTCACGGGTATTCGGCTGAAACACTTACCTCTTCAAGGCTTTGCTTCTGGGTCTTTCATCCCCTTGCTTTTTTGAACACTGTATACCCTCTGTGAATGTAAAAACATTTGAAAAGTATCAAGCACTCCATGGGTAGTGGCAGTAGCAAGAAGTCTGGTCCATTTTTCTACGTTTCACACTGTCAGGGCACGAGACCTTGGGATTTTTATAATCCAAATTGATACTCTCTAGGAAATCTCTTCCACTCCAGCTCCATGCCCTGGCAAGATTCATTTTCTTGCGGGCACTTCTCCAACCCTGGTGGGTAACGGTGACTGAAGGTGAATTCCTAACCTTGCCTTGACAAGGTTCAAGTCTTGCTAATTTGAATCTCTCCTGTTTTGCTCCCATCCACCTGGAGCTGTTTGATTTATCTGCACTTGTTTGTGGATTCACTGATCACTTTCTTATTACTCTTCCACCTCCATCCATTTCAGTTTGCGGTGCCTTTCAGGTGATTTCTTATGCCACCCCTTACCACCTGCTCCAACCTGACAAATTATCGACTCAAACTGTTGCTCCTGACCTGGTGTGGTCTCTTCCCAGGGATATAAATGATGCAGTTCAGAGGGATAATGATGCCCTAATAAACATACAGTTGTTCCTCTTTCAGCCTGCCCTGTTTGAAATTCAAGCATGCCACAACCACTGGCTGCTGCCCTAGTAAAGGCAGTGAGAAGGAAGAAAGGGAAATTGGAGGGCTGAGGGCTGAGAAATCCATGAGCACCAATAATGAGATCAGAGAAATCACAGAGGGGAATTTTTTTTTTCAGGGGTGGGGGGGGCACTTAACATCTTATTTTGCTGTAGTTAAAAATCAGACAGGAGTGACAGGTTCCCTCTCCAATCAGGTGTGTTCTGAAGCCCTGAAGTTTGGTGGCAAGAAGCAGCAATAAGGCCCCAGAAGCAGAAGGTCAGTAGAGAGGAGATGCCCTCAGCTGTCCGTCTTGCCCCCATCCTGGCTCTCACTTGTAGGGACATGGCTGCAGAGGCCTATCTGACCCCGGTTTTGTCCACAGCCACATCTTTAGAGATGAGCACCCTAAATCCCACTTTTATAACTTTGAAAACCTTTCCAGATCACAGATTTGGGGCTGCAGCTCTTTTTTATTTTATTTATTTATTTATTTTAGAGATGGGGTCTTGCCCTCCTGCCCAGGCTGGAGTGCAGTGGCACTGTCATAACTTACTGTAGCCCTGGCCTCCTGGGCTCAAGTAATCTTCCTATCCTAACTCCCTAGTATAACAGTTAGGGCTACAGGCATGCACCATCATGCCCAGATACATTTTTTTACTTTTTTTTTTTTTTTTTTTTTTTTTTTTTGATAAATGAGGTCTTCCTATGTTGTCCAGGCTGGTCTCAAACTCCTGGTTTCAAGCAATCCCCCTGCCTCTGCCTCCCAAAGTGCTGGGATGACAGGCAGGAGCCACCATGTCCAGCCTCCTGTAGCTCTACTAATTGCTATGATTACTCTTCACTGGAGAATCAAGACAAAAAATCAATGAAACAACACAGATGCAAATACGTTTGACTTTGTTGGCATAACAGTTCTACCGCCATTTCCCCTTTAGCTGCTGGTAAATCGCATTCGCCCTAAGACCAATTTCTTTGGAGAATGTAAGCCTCTAGCATAAGTAATAAATAAATATACGCAACCTTAAATCAAGATGAAGACCGCCCTAATGTCTTTTCTATTCGCAAACCCACTGGTGGCGCTAATGAGCAGGGATCACACAGGCTGGCTGTTCCTCACCCTGGACTGTTCCTCCCTTTGGTAGATACAGAAATAGAGAAGACAGGGAGCTCACAGCTGCTGTTGCCTCCCTCCCCTGTGCCAGGCATCAGCTCTTGTTTCTCATTTAATCCTGGATCAATTCTTTGTAGTAAGAGGTACTAACCCTGATTTGTGAATAAGGAAGCTGGAAATCAAGCACTCCCCAAGTGTTGTAACTTGCATCAAACCCTCCGAGAGCACGTTTCCCACCCACATCCTGCTTGACTTGATAATGACTCCCAACACATATGGATCGCTTACCAGGTGCAAGGCGGTCGGTGTGTCGAAGCAGTGCACTTGGACTTTCTCATTTAAGGTCGCCAACAATCCTGTAGGTTGGAATTGCTGTTCTCCTCATTTTACAGTTGAGAAAATGAGCTCGGAGCCATTCACTAACTCTTTGAAGGTCATACAGCTAGAAAGTGGCAAATTCTAGAACCTCAGCCCCACGCCCTGTAAGCACTGTGCAGTGCCACCACAAAGGTGTGTTTGCTTTATTTCCTTATGCCAGAAACACAGTAGGTGGTGCTGCTCAGCAGACGTCTCTGGGCATCTTCTGGGCCCCCTTGCTGCTCTGCAGCTGATCCCAGAGAGCCTCTAGGTTTCCAAGTATGCATTGCTTACTCTTTCCTAAGAGCTTTGCCTCTACCAGGACACATTGTTCACTTGTTCCACCTACCCATTTTGACTTGGCATAAAGTCACCTTCTCTGCATGTGAAAAAGACATTTCCAAAACAACCATGACGGCTGTATTTAAAATGCAAATGCGCACAATTTTTTTTTTTTTTTTTTTTTTTGGAGATGGAGTCTCACTCTGTCACCCAGGCTGGAATGCAGTGGTGCCATCACTGCAACCTCCGTCTCCAAGGTTCAAGTGATTCTCCTGAGTCAGCCTCCTGAGTAGCTGGGATTACAGGCATGCACAACCACGCACAGTTAACTTTTGTATTTTTAGTAGAAATGGGGTTTCACCATGTTGGTCAGGCTGTCTCGAACTCCTGACCTCAGGTAATCCACCTGCCTCGGCCTCCTAAAGTGCTGGGATTACAGGCATGAGCCACTGTGCCCTGCCAAAATGCACACATAATTTAACACCCAGTTCTCCTCCCCGTACTCTAATGTGTAGTGCAGAGGGACTCATGGGCTGGCCCATTTTATCAGAGCTGTTTGGGGCAATGAAATCATGAAAGGCATTTAAACGCCCATCATTAGAGGTCTAGTTAAATGAATTAGGATACATCAATACTATCTAGCCATAAAAAAGATACTGACAGGTGGCCCTACCCTGCTGAGGTTTTAAGAGTGCTAATCAGAGAGCCCTCCCATCCTACTTCCAAATCAATCAAAAAGTGAATGCCTGAGTCAGAATGGAATCAGCTGCTTTGCTTGGGGAGAAGCTGGTTTGGAGCTGAGCTGAACTGAAATGGGCCTCCTAACGCTTCCCCTTGTGCTTCTGGGAAAGCTTGAAGAGCAGCGCATGTGTGGAACCTGCAGATGGGAAAACCGAACAATGGCTTTGAACGCGTGGACCCTGTTGAACAGCAGGCTCTCACCAGGGACGGCACAGAGAAGACGACAGATTCTTCCCTGTTCTTCCAGGAGAGCAGAAGTACCTACTTCCTAGGCAGTGGCAACCACCTGGGGAAAGGAAGAAGATGGCCCCCTCTACAAATGCGTTTCAATTTGGAAACATTGCCTTGATGTAAAGTCGAAAAGAAGCAAATTAATAATGAAACGGGAGAGTTCCCAGATCCCCATCGCAGGACGTGAGATGGGTGTGGCTTGCCTGTTGGGTCGCTGCCATTGCTCAAACCCCTGAGGGGTGGGGGAGCACGCAAATAGACTGGTGCAGGAGCCCGAGTGGGTGTGTGTTGCAGTGTGCCCTTTTAGCCCTGCCATCCACGGATGGCTTGAGCGTTAACCAGCTCAATGGACCCTCTGCCTTTTTGCAAGGGCAGAGAGCCAGTGTGACAGCTTTCTGTATCCCGAGCTTTTGCCCAGCATCCAAGGGAAAATTGGGCCACATGCGGGCTTGAAGGATGAATGAGGGATTTCATCGAGTGGTGGAGGTGGCTCTCAGTGGGATGGATGAGGAGCTGGGAGGAGGATGGAGTGGGGAAATGATCTCCCCCTGGAGTTTGGCTGTCCAGTGGCCGAACTCAACTCCAACTGTTTCCCGATGAATTCTGTCAGTGTTCAGACATTCCTTCTCTTCTCTCTTTCTCTGCCGTGCCATTCCATCGTCCATCTGCTTGTCTGCTTGTCTCCTTGTCTCCTCGTCTGCTTTTGGAGCCTGGGGTTTGGGGTTTATACGACTACAGGGTGGGGGATATGGAGGGCCTAAAAGCAACATTTTGGGTGTAAGAAGAGAAATGTCTGTTCCTGAGGGTGCTCAGGACCACCCTCTTCTATCCAGTATTTTCCTGTCTCCTGTCCATATCAATAAGACGTATATAATCTCAATTTAGAAGCGTGTGCATGTCCATGTGTGTCCACACCAAATCTCTTAACAGAGATTACTTCCAGGCAGCAGGATGACAAAGGGGTGCATGAGACTGGGCTCCTACTTTAAATATTTCTGCAGTGTTTGGAATTTCTAAAGAAATATTCCTTTAGTAATTAAAGAGAGAGAAAGGAAGAAAAAAGAGAAAAAGAGAAGAAAACAAATGGATAATTATGTTCTCAGAGAATCCGTCTGGACATAATAAAAACAGCAGCAGCAGTCGTATTAGTAGCTAGTATTTATTGAGTGATTTGCTATGTATGCCAGACTCTTCTAAGCACATTACTTGAATTGAGTCATTTAATCCTTGCTGTAACCCTGTGAGGTAGGGATTATTATTATGCTCAATTTACATATGAAGAAACAGGCCCAGAGACTTTAAGTAACTTTCTCAGGTCACTAAACAGTTTCCCAAGATCTGCATTTAAAATTAAACCTCCGATGAAAGATGAAAGCTCTTTTTGTGTGAAACAAAGCAAAGCAAAACAGGAGGTCCATAGATGCCTCCACTCAGGGTCCCCGGCTCCATTAAGCACTGTAGGTCCAGGAAACTTTCAGAAATGTTTTACTTTCTTTTAGAATTAGAGGGATAAAAGGAACATTCACAGTCAAAGAAAATGCTTTACTTTGGTAGGGCCCATCAAAGTGTAATAAATTTTGCCTGAAGTTAAAAAAAAAAGTAAACATTGATGCATTTAAAGTAACATCAAGAATAATTTTTAGGTATGAGCCACACAGTCGCTCCTACCTGCAATGCCAATACTCAGCAGGCTGAGATGGGAGGATCACTTGAGCCAGGGGATGGAGGCTGCAGTGAGTTACAATTATGCCACTGCATTCCAGCCTGGGTGACAGAGTGAAACCCTGTGTCTAAAACAATAATAATAAAGAAGAAGAACTTTTAATATTGAAAATATTTATCATCGTAGACTCAGAGGGTACACGTGCAGGTTTGTTGCATGATGATCAGGTTTGGGCTTCCAGTGTACCCATCACCCCAGAAGTGAACATTGTACCCAATAGGTAACTTTTCAACACTCATCTCCCTCCCACCCTCTCCCTTTTTGGAGTCCCTTGTGTCTGTTATTGTCATAATATTGACAATGTTAAGCATTATAGGAGGGAGTCCATGAAGACAAAACTGCTGATGGCCACCTTGTCCTTACCTGCATTACCCAGCCCACTTTTCAATCACATCGAAGTGGCATAAATGAGCTCAAAATTGTTCCTAACTCTCAATCGTGTTCAGAAGGGCCTGTTTGCATAAGGACCGGGGGCCCAGACAGCACTGCTTCTCTACTGAAGTTGTCATCCTCTTGGAATCCCCCACATGGAGTCCCTGAGTGATCCAGCGCTTGAAGCACAGGAAGTGAAAGAACAATGACTTTGCAATAATTTAAAGTGTTACATGAGCAATGACAACACACTTGCGGATACTTGAGCTATTTCTTTAGAGGAAAAAAAAAGTTTGCAGAAACCTAACTCTTGTCATATGGTTTATTTAATGATGATACTAATTTAGAGTAGGTTCCTGCTAATGAAAAGCTGTAGCAAATTATACTAACGAATCCTTGCTGTAAAATTCTTTCTTGTAATTCTTTACGGGAACACAGGGCAATTTTCAAATGAAGATGTGATGGACATTCGTTCTTGAGTTTTTAACTCCCCCCAAAAGGGAACTCTGAATTACTGGGACACATTGAGGGGGAGGAATATAGTTTATATAATAATCAGGACCACTTTCATTCAGAGTACAGAAAGCTCAACTCAAATTAGCATCAAGAGGGACTTTATTGGGTCTTCTAACTGAATAGTGTGAGGATAGATCTCGCTTCAGGTATGGCTGGATTCAGAAGTCAACCCACTTTCCTCTATGCTGGCTTCATTTACAAAAGATTCTCTCTGCATGGAGGTGGTTCCTCAGATTGAGAACCAGCAGGAAAGGAAGTACTGCTTTCTCCCAGTGGTTCCCAGGAAACTCTGCAAGTCTTATTTTTCAGAATTGGCTCAAGAACCCATCCCTGGACCACTCCTTGTGGCCAGGGGGATGACGTGCTCCAAAAAGCTTTGGAGCTTGGGTGGCATGCTCATTAGGTGGTTGATGTGGGTTGACTTCTCCTGAATCCTGTGGATCAAAAGTAGGGAGGGGGATCCACTTCATAAGACAATTGAAACCAAGGTGTTGTTAATCAAAGGAAAGAGCAATGGACACAGGGGAAAAAAAAGAAAATGTCCACTGCAATATGTAGTTAATAGCATGGAGGATTAAGTTTCAGTTTTTGTTGATTTATGGAGTTTTTCAATGTCTTACAAACAACCAAAACACCAAAAAACTTTTAAATAAAATTTCAAATAGCTAGAAATCTAGCTACCTTAGGTTTAAGTCACTGGGGATTACTGGTTGAATGTTTGTTAACAGTTTCTTGTTCATACCTTGAAAATTCATGCAAAATTGTACCTTTTGGCTCTCTCTGAAGAAACATGACAATTTGGAGTCTGGATTAGTCCTCGAAAAAAGCTGGTCCCTGAATTCCTTCTGCTGCTGCACCTGGATGCTTCGTTACAACTAGAGCTAATAGGAACCACCCAGCACTCGTCAATGCCTGAACTGGGCTGACTGCATGGCTGATTAAACCCACAGCAAAAAGTGTTTAAAGTTTAATCAGTCAACAAGAAAAACTGAACTCTATACCATGAGTAAAACGAGGCTACACACACACACACACACACACACACACACACGAGAGAGAGAGAGAGAGAAAGAAAGAAAGAAAGAAAGAAAGAAAGAAAGAAAGAAAGAAAGAAAGGAAGGAAGGAAGGAAAAGAAAGAGGAAAGAAAGAAAGAGACAGAGAAATTTGATGGTGAAGTATTTCCTATAGAAATAACCTCTGCTTCCTTTGATGACAATATTATTTGGGACACCATTAAGAATTTAATCAACAAACTAATTGGACTTTTTTTTTTTTTTGCAATTTCATGCCAACGAACACTGATAAACCAGGCTTCATGGTTTCTCTTCACACTTGAGATCTGAATAGTACCTTTATAAAACAAAGCCATTATGAAATTGCTCTGTCACCCTGACTTCTAAAGGGTAAGACTGTGCCTCCTGACAATAAGTCCAGCCTGACTTTGTAGCATCTCTTGGCTCCCTTGTCTGGAAGGATGATTAAAATCAACAACTATTTCCTGAATGCCTCTTCAATATAGGACATTGTGCTAAGTATAATATAGTAGTAGGTGCTGGCACGTAGTTCACATACACAGATAAACCACAGGTGTCGGCCTTACATTGCTTCAAATTCAGTGTGAAAACCCAAAACTCACATGACAAAGTACAGTGTAAAGTGACATCTGGTAAGTACCCCAAATCAAATGAAATTATTTAAATTGACATAATCAAATATTTATTGAAATACTTACACCCACATAACAGGCTTAGTTCAAGGTCTTGAGGAAATAACAACGAGCAAAACATACAAGATCCCTGATCTCATGGAGTTTATGTTCTGGGGGTGGCAGGGGGAGAGGGAGCAGACGATGGACAATTGAACAAATAGGTATAAAATATGTCAGATTATTAAATGCTGTGCAAGAAAAATGAAGCCGAGCAAGGGCATAGTTGGAGGTGGAGGGAAGTGCACTTTCCTAAGAATGGTGTGGGAAGGGGCTTTTAAGGAGACAGTGTCATGAGGGCTCATGCCTGTAATCTCAACACTTTGGGAGGCCGAGGCCAGCAGATCATTTCAACTGGCCAATATTGTGGCCAACACCAGCCTGGCCAATATCGTGAAACCCCGTCTCTACTAATAATACAAAAAATAGCCAGGCATGGTGGCACATGCCTGTAATCTCAACTACCTGGGAGGCTTAGGCAAGAGAATTTCTTGAACCCGGGATGCAGAGGTTGAGGTGACCCGAGATCACGCCACTGCATTGCACTCCTACCTGGGTCACACAGCAAGACTCTGTCTCAAAATAAAAATAAGAAGAAGGAGAAGGAGAAAGAGAAGGAGGGGAAGGGGAAGGGGAAGAGGAAGAGAAAGAGAAAGAAGAAGAAAACAATGTGAGCAGCGAAAGGAATGAAGCAGAAGGAAGGGCGGGTGTGTAGAGTGTCTGGTGCCTGCCTGTGCTTAGTAAGCGCTCAATCAATAAACACTATTATTATTATAGTTAATCTAAGGAGGAGCCCGTAAACCTGAGAGGAGAGTGTCATTGCAGTGAGCTTGATTGAAGCAAGATTTGTGAAGGATGTGGCATTTAAAAGGTTGAGATAAGAGTTCATGGGGAGATGAGGGAAGGGCCATCTGAGGGAAAAGGAAGGATAAAAAAATCCAGTGGACACTGAGATCAGGGAACACCAGTGGGCGGGACCCATAGGCTGATGTCCTCCTGCAGAAATGCAGTTTGGGTTTGTTTTTGAGGGGGGTTTGTTTGGGTTTTTTTTTTTTTTTTAAGATTATCTTATCAAAACCTGAATTTCAGGCTACTGTGAGAAAAAGGAGAAAATCTAACAGCACTGAGCCCACGTTTCCACGTGGCAATCACTGGTCTAAGTCCCTACAGCCTTGCGGCATCATCCCATGATCACAACACCACTTCCCGGCATTCCAGTATATTGTGGTGGTTTTTAAGAGCAAAATAGCAGCATTTTGATAGTTGCCTGTCGTATGAAAAGCGTTCTCGCCACACCCCTCCACTGTCTAACCGTGCCCCAGTATCTTGTTTCTCTTTTGGTTCTCATTTCCTGGTATATGGGAGAGGTTGAGTGGCTTTTGCCAGACATTTGCTTTCTTTCCAGAGCCCTTCAGCTATGGTCTACAGTCAGAGTTCCATCATGGAGGCATCCTAGATTTTTTTTTTTTTTTTTGCCTTTGGGAGGAGAGAAGTGAGGAACAGACTATATTAAAAATGTAAGAAAGGCCGGGCACGGTGGCACACACCTGTAATCCCGCCACTTTGAGAGGCCAAGGCAGGTGGATCACCTGAGGTCGGGAGTTTGAGACCAGCCTGACCAACATGGAGAAACCCCGTCTTTACTAAAAATACAAAATTAGCCAGGCATGGTGGTGCATGCCTGTAATTCCAGCTACTTGGGAGGCTGAGGCAGAAGAATAGCTTGAACTCAGGAAGCGGAGGTTGCGGTGAGCCGAGATCACGCCATTGCACTCCAGCCTGGGCAACAGGAGCAAAACTCCGTCTCAAAAAAAAAAAAAAAAATTTTTTTTTAAATGGTTTCATAGGGATGGGAAAAAAGGCGTCCCAGGCCTAATTCCCAGTCTTTCTCCTAGGGTTGAGCTCCTGCCCTTTTTCCCCTAAGGCCAAACACCTGTCTCTGATGTCTGATCCCTCTTCTCCCAGAATTCTTCATTTTGGCCAAGACCTTCTTCCCCAGTCAAATTCCCAGAGCCTCATATCTGGAGGACAGAAAGGCACCACGTTAGCTCTTCAGCCTTCTCTTACCTAGAACATCCTCTGAGAATGAGGAATAGAAAACAGTGGGGGCCCAGCTCACTTTTTAATAAGACACTAGTATTTCAGCATTCTATGAAGTTAACACCCAAGGAATGTCCCTGTCATCTGTTCTCGCCTTGCAATGGCTGGTCCCGTTGTCTTCCCCAGTCCTCTCCACACCTCCCTTCACCAGCCAAGCCATCGTTCGCTCCTAAGCATTTCAATTCCTGATGGAGGAGTAAAGAAAGGTAGTCAAGTAAAGCTGGAGTGAGGACAAATGGGACTGGGGTGGGGGAATCCCTGGCAGAAGGTCAAGGACATGAACATACAAGGAAAAGTAGGCCACAGCCAGAGCACCGAAGGCCACAAATGTGAACCCCTAGCTAGGATATGTCATTTTATACCAGGCAAAATCAGGACAACAAAGGGTTCTCAAGCATAGGTGCCACCCAACCAACACTTCGCCAGCCAGGAACACTTTCTGGTGTTAATGCCATCTTAGAAAATGCTGTGAAAAGCTCCTTGCACTGAGCTAGTTCCTCCTGCCCCGATGTTTACACCTCTCAAAGGTGCATGGAGCCCCACAATGTGTCACTCTGTGATTTGTCACCTGGAGAAGACAGCGCAGACATGTTTGGCTGCTTTAATCTTTCCCTATAGATCAATCCTCTTTCCCCTTAATCATTTGGGTTGTTCTTCTCTGAACTTGCTCCAATTTGTCTACATCTTGCTGGGACTGAGATGTCTAAAAGTGAACACACCCTTCAAATGCGGGAACTCTCCGTGCAGCCCCTAGCAGTTCCTGGCGACTCACTTCACCGACCAGAGAATTCCGTGCAGGGCTCGGGGGGTGAGCAGAGCTAGAAACGGCCCATCCCCAGTTTCCAAAGAGGCCGTGTCTTTCTGTTCCTGAGCCGGCCCGTTTGTTATTTTTAGTGTCTGATTGTCAGGCTGCGGCATTAGAAAGTCTGTGGTCGCATTACATATTCCAGAAAGTCACATTGCTGGTGATGTGCGGCTGTATCGATGGATGAGTAATTGCTCGCTGTCAGGCCCACCCGGTGAAGCTGTGTCCTCCCAAGTTGTGAAAGGCGGATAGTGCGAGAGCCGCACCTGCCGCGGCCCCACCTGTCTGCGCTCGGCCGATGCCAGCACCTGCAGCCTTTCGTACCAGCGCCCTCTGCTGGCCGGACGCCCCACTTCTGGGCGCTCAGGGAGCAGAAGGGGCCTGGCCTCACCCGACAGCCCCCTGGCTCTAGGCAAGTGAGATATTATTATTCCCATTTTAAAGACCAGATAACTGAGCCCCAAAGAAGCGAATATGTGGCTCACAAGCAGAAGGAGATAACAGATGGAAGAATAACAATAATCAGAACAGCAACGCCAGTGAACCATTGCACATCACTAAATTTGCCAGGGGCTGCAAACCCACAGACAAATAATGGCAGAAAGTGCAGAGAACCAGGCGCAATGTCAGGAGTAGATGGGGATCATGGCAGATCCCTGGTGCTCAGTCTAGAGGAGGCAAAAGCGGTAAAACTCTGCCACGCAACCACACAGGGCCAGTAACGTCAGAACTTCTCAGAAGACATCTATCCTTAAGAGTGACATTTCTCTGATTTTGAAACAATGCATGGGCCAAACAAAATATGGCTAAGGGCTACATTTGATCCACTGCCCCTGCTTGTAAGCCCTGGTTTACACAGTTCTCCGACTTATTATCTCATTTAAGTTTCACATAATCCTGTGATATCATTACTGGTTTTATCCTCACCTTTGCAAACAAAAAAAACTGAAATTGAAGGAAGTTATGCAATCTAACTTATGATAGAAAGGAGAGTCAGACCTAGGCTTTCACGTCCCAAAGCATAGATTCTCCTCCCTGAACAACACAGGCAAGTATTTTACTTTAGGAGAAAGGAGACCGGCTAGCCCAACACCCTCCTTTTTAAAAGTGAGAAAGCCGAGGCTCCTGTGAAGGAGCCGCGAATGGAAGGCTGCACTTTACAAACAGTCTCAAGCCTGGTTCTTTCAAGTCATGATGTTGTCTTTTATTCTGCACTAAATGTGTTTTCTAAAGACTACGCCTATAAGCTGAGGGCCTCTGACCTGTGATTAGAACATTTGCTTTGAGTAGCTTTCAAGGAACAGAGCTGTGTGTATGCTGCACCAACCACACGGTCTCAGCTGGCACCTATTATTATTTAAATTGAGAGATGGGAAACATTGAGATGCATTAAGCAAGATCAAACTTTACAACAGTTGGCACAGGGGCAATTGAATTCGGCTTGCAGACTTATTTGTTTGGCCCACACAAACCACTAAATAAATAAATAATTGTAATAATAATGTAAACAGCATTGCCAAAATTTGTCAATCAGGTGATTTCGCATAAAAATTCAAATTCTCATATTCTTTTGCAAAATCCAAACATCTACCGCCTTGGTTCTATATTCGTGGATGACGAGATTAGCTGGAGCCACGTTGTCGCCACCTCCTTCCAAAGGTGCATTCACTCAGCAACTCTCCCCAATACCCACCTCTTTCTATTGTCTCCCTGAGGCCAAACATCATTAGCCATTTCTCATTGTATTTAGGCCTTTCTTTTCATAAAGAAAATGAGTTGTCTCCTATGGTAACGTCTCTCAAAGGTGCGAAAACAGACTGAGAATTCGAGAAAAATAAAAGAGAGCATCTTTCTTTACAGTGATGAAAAAGATTCTAAAATATTCATATTTATTGAACAATTTAGTGTTACTTTCCTTGTCTCTGTTCAGCAACTGAGTTTTCTACACCATTTTAGAGACTCTCTAATACAGTCTAGTATCTGTTAGTCTAGTAATGTGGACTACCTAATATAGACTTAATCAGTGCAGTTTAATGAATCAGCTGATTCGAAACAAGATTGGGCAAAATGAGAACCACAGCTTGCTAAGCCCCCAGCTGCACTGTGGGTAGCCATTTCCAACCAGAAAAAAGTTAGGTAAAAGAAGCTTTTACTGCGTCTCCTGTCTCCCCCTCGGAGGCCTTTTCTCAGTATTTCCATAGAAAGCCAATTTCTCATTTCTCCATTGGCCCAAGACTTTCAGGTAAACACAGAGTCTATTGAAATGCTATGAATTCCCCCATAAAAGCTGATGTCCTCATCCATCCATTTCTATGGCCCTCCCCTGGCTTTTTAAACACAAGAACAGTCTTAAGCAGTTTAGCCAGCAACAAGAAATAGAATTTGTGAGGCTTAACGTCTCCAAACAAAAAGCAAGTGGCGGTGTTGCTTTTTTCTTCTACAGTTATAAAAGACTGGAAATGGAATATTCATCCCTGTTTCTGCATCATTTTGTATGAAATTTGTAACCACTCCATAGTTAGCACTATAACTTTCTATTGGTATGAGTGAGATAATTATTGTTATGCATCTTTTAATTGATAAAGCTCTGGAGATGTTATGGGCTAGCAATTTGTGACTGTTACCTTTATTTGAAGAGACTAAAATCCCAGAAGTTGAAATTATCTGTTTCTTGGGTCACAAACTCCCTCAAGGACTTCTCCAGACAGGTAACTTATGTGGGCAAAGTAACCTTATAAAGAGCCCCAGTGATCAAAGAAGTTACCTATACTCAGCCACAGCCAATTATATACATGGAAGAATGCATGTCCAGTATTACTAGATCCTCAAATTGTTCAAGAAAAGCCAATAATCTGATTTCTTTGGTGACACCTTTTGATTTCTCAATGTCAATAACTAATTCCTATTTTGTTTTTAAATATTGTGAGTCAAACTAAATATGTATGTGGATCCAGATTTGGCTCAAATTTACCAGTTAGACACCTCTAATATAGTTTTGACTCCTCATTTTTGCAAAAGGAAACTGGAGATCTGTCAAGGGATACTCAGAAACAGAGACAGAGAGCTAGAGAGCTAGCATTCACATCCACACCATTGAGCAAGCTAAGGTGCAGCCTGACTGTGAGATAAGACAAGAAAACCACTTTCCTCTGAAATGAAGAACAATGAGGGCTCTCAGATTTTTCCTTACCATGACCGTTCATTCTCAGCGGAAACCCCTTCTTAACCTCATTATCAAAATAACTCATTTAGCTAACTTGCCATGAAGGAACAGGTTTTAAACTTTCATTTTTCTTAGAGGAAAGTCTTTTGGGGTAATTGGAGCAAAAAGCTACTAAGAGTCAGTAAATATTTCAGAATGAAAAAATGAGGAAGGAGCTAAGTCGCATACATACACACGTTCATACACACATACTTGCCTAAAGATGGGGCTTTAAGAGTTTGAGCACTGACTTTGGAAGAATTAGTCTCGCATCTATTGAAAGCTCCCTGTTGATGAGAAAATTCCTCTACAGGGTTACTGATTAAGGGCCAGTTTTTTTGTTTGTTTGTGTTTTTTGTTTTTCTCCTATGTCAGGGTTGGCTCATGGGCCAACCTATTTTTATGAACACAATTTTATTGGGACACAGCTGTGCCCCTTTATTGATGCCTTGTCTATGGCTGGTATCACACTAAGACAGCACAGTTGAGTCGTTGTACCAGACGCTGTATGTACCACAAAGCCTCAAATGTCTACTATGTGGTCCTTCACAGAAAAAGCTTGCTGACCACTCCCATATGTGAGTGGCCAGTCATGCATCCCGTGGCAGCTTGTAGGGTATTTTGTGAATGAAGGACTAAGAAAATGATAATGGGTACCAGGAATCAAAAACTCAAATGATTATAGAAAGAAGAAAAATTAAACACAGCAGGCCATGAGAAAACTGTTGTGAATTGGAGTGCTTGTTCTCCATCTCAAGGTGACAGCATCTGCTAAGCTCAGAGATTGCCGTCTGGCAGGAATGTAGACCCAGTTTTCCCAAACCTTCTGATTCATGAATGATAGGGTTTGGCTGTGTCCCCACCCAATCTCATCTTGAATTATAGCTCCCATAATTCCCACGTGTTGTGGGAGGGACCCAACAGGAGATAATTGAATCATAGGGGTGGTTTCCCCCATTCTGTTCTCATGGTAGTGAATAAGTCTCATGAGATCTGACCGTTTTATATGGGGAAACCCCTTTTGCTTGGTGGTTATTCTCACCTTGCCAGCCACCATGTAAGACATCCCTTTGCTCTTCCTTTGTCTTCTGCTGTGATTGTGAGACCCCCCAGCCATGTAGAACTGTGAGTTCATTACACCTCCTTCCTTTATAAATTACCCAGTCTCAGGTATGTCTTTATCAGCAGCATGAGAATGAGTTAATACAATGAGCACTCATCAATCTGGATTTTCATGTGAAATCTCAATTTTTTAAATGTTGGTAACTACATTTAAAAATAAATACTGTGGGTATCTATAGGGGGCCACCTATTTTTGTTATCTTCTGGGTCAGCAGGGAATGTTCTTATCTTTCTCGTTTCTGATCAGGCTACAGGAAAATGGATTGCTAGAGAACAGAGGTTCTGTGATGGAGTGGTGTAAGAAGAAATCTGATGGCCAAGGGCTTGTTACTTTACTGGGTCTGTTTCAAATGCCAGCACCTTCCGTGTCTGCCTTCAGGCAACACCAAACACCTAAATCATCGTGGTAAACACAGATAGAAAGAGACAGAAAGGTTAAAAGTATACTCATAATCACTTGCTTTTTTCCCCTCCTAAACGTGTTTGAGAGCAATATTGTTTCGTAAAAACAATATGACCCCATTTCTAAAGCAATATTCATGCTAAGCTAGTCAGCTGTTAAGTATACCCAGCAGTTTGCATTATGATGAAGCTAAGCCAGAATTTCAATTATTTTCTGGACACATTTAAAATTATAATACTTTACTGGGTTAGTGTTATAGTTCATTCAAATTACTCACAAACTATCATATCAATCTCTTGCAACTGCTAATGCCTTACAGATGCGTGAAGTTAGGCGAAATAAGAAACTGACCAGGGTAATGACCTTCATGCTGGCATTGTATTTTAAGGGATACATGTCCCTAAGTATTTGGATGGCTAATGGTCAAAAGCTAGCTTTCACTTCTTGTAATATTTAGGCTAAAAGATATAAAAAGAGGATAGAGACCATTCTTTTTCCTATTTCCAGGAAAATACCTGATTCTGTACAAAAATTCCAAGCAGTCCACTCTACCCCTCCTCCCCACAAATTTTACCTCTTCTGACAAATAACTTTAGAATTCCGTCTCGAAGTACCCAAGGGTGGCATTGCTTTATTTTCCCCTCTGGGACACTGTTGCCACCAACCCTTGAAATCTTCAACATTCCTGCCTCTCTACAGACACTCGGCTTTCAGTGGTGTACCTCAGTGCAGACCAGCAGTGAGAGCAAAATTCATCAAGTGCAGGTCCAGTTAACCGACAAAGATTTATGAATGTCACCACCAGCAGGTGCTTAAAATGTGGATCTTCCTGAAGAAGGAGTGCCACTCTAAGCCTCTCATAATCAATGGGAGACTTTCGTGCCCTTCGCAAAGTCTGGAATACCATGTGCAAAAATGCGTTCAGGTTAATTTATGACTGCCTGTCCAAAGGTTCTGTCACTTGGCCCTGTGTTCTGAGGGACACGGTGTCACTTGAAAAGCAGGAACCATGGGAACAAGCTGTTTTGGACTCGTTCTGAATGCTAACTGATAATGCAGTGAAGTTAGCCAAATGCCCAGAATCAGCAAGGGTGCTTGGACAGCTAATACGAGGCTTAGCCACATGCAAGCTTACAGAACCAGGTGGGATCCAATCACATAAATACATTAGAAGACTATTTAAAACACTTCTTACTATTCAGATTGTCTTTGCATTGACAAAGGAACTACAGGAAAACAAGAAATGTATCCTTTTTTTAGTGTCTTACCCTCAATATCTAGAGTTGCATTGTCCAGCAAAAAAAGCTACTTGGCACCTGTGGCCATTTATATGTCAATTTGAATCAATTAAAATGAAAGAAAATGAAAAATTCCTTTCTTCATTCGAAAAAGCCACCTTTTAAGTGTTCAGCATCTACAGGAGGTTGGTGGCTAATGTATTGGACGGCTTGGGTGTCTAATATGTCTATCATCTAGAAAGTTCTGTTGAGAAGTGCTGACCTAGAGATTTTTTTTTGGTCAAAAGCATCTTTGTGGCTACATTATCTGTCTGCTTATCTATCAGGTTTTATTACCACCTATGGCAGGATTTCCCAAGTATGATATGGGCACCACTCAAGTTAATTTTAACATGAATTTTTTTAACTTCTAAAATGCATATAGTTATTTCAGGGTGAATTTTAAAATATATGACAAGAATTATGCCAAGCTTTTTAAAAAGCCAGTCTCAAAAGCTTACGTGCTCAAAAACTTACCCACTCCATTTATTTATTTATTTGAGACAGGGTCTTGCTCTGTCACCCAGGCTGGAATGCAGTGGCATGATCATGGCTCACTGCAGCCTAGAGCTCCTAGGATCAAGTGATCCCCCCACTTCTGCCTCCCAGATAGCTGGGACTACAGATATGTGCCACCACTTCAGGCTATTTTTTTTTTTATTTCTTTTTGTAGAGACAGGATCTTGCTATGTTGCCCAGGCTGGCCTCAAACTCCTGAGCTGAAGTGATACTCCCACCTCGGCCTTCCAAAGTGCCAGGATTACAGACATGAGCCACTGCGCCCAGCCCCACTCCATTTCTATAACATTCTTGTAATGACCAAATTATGGAGATGGGAAAAGAATTAGGGGTTACCTAAGGGAAAGAAAGGGGGAGGTAGCTGTGGCCATAAAGAATAGTACAAAGAGTCCTTGTGATATAACTCATCTGTGGCATTTTGGCTGTTGTGGAGATTTCATGAATCTACACATGTGAAAAAAATGTTATGGGACTAAACACACACACACACACACACACACCTAAGTTAAGTAAAACGGGTGAAACCTGAGTAGGTCAGCGGATCATATCAACGTCCACTTCTTGGAGTGATATTGCACTCTGGTTATGCAAGATGTTATCACTGAGGGAAACCAGGGGAAGGATATGGAGGATTTCTGTGTATTATTTCTTATAGCTGCATATGAAGCTACAATGATCTCAGAAGAAAAAGTTGAAAAATACATATGAAAGGTACATCAAACCCAAAATGTTTTGAATATAATGTCTAGGACAGAGCTAAAGAAACAAATGTCATTACAATCTATTATTCAAAGAAAAACATTAGCCAGCAAAGAACAGTAAAGAGGATATGAATGTGAAAATAATGCATGGAGATGTTACCTGGGAGACTGAGCGATAAAGTGTGAAAGGCTCTGACGTTGTGATTAGGAAAACAGGTTGGAATGAAACAAAGCTAGGACCCAATGACACTAACTATCTGGCTGACTTTGGGCAAATTACTAAACTTCTCTGATCCTCCATTTTCCCATCTACACAATGAGAATAAGAACAGAACTGTGCTCATGATGTTGTTGTGAAGCTATGATGGGAGAATAACTGAAATTTTAGTGCGTTCTCCAGTTCCTGCTAAGAACTTAAGAAATGGGGCTGGGTGCGGTGACTCATGCCTGTAGTCTCATTACTTTGGGAGGCCGAGGCGGGTGAATCACCTGAGGTCAAGAGTTCGAGACCAACCTGGACAACATGGTGAAACCCTGTCTCTACTAAAAATACAAAAATTCGCTGGGTGTGGTGGTGGACGCCTGTAATCCCAGCTACTTAGTAGGCTGAGGCAGGAGAATTGCTTGAACCTGGGAGGTGGAGGTTGCAGTGAGAGGAGATCGTGTCATAGCACTCCAGCCTGGGTGACAAAGCAAGACTCCATCTCAAAAAAGAAAAAAAAAAAACTTAATAAATGGTTGTTATCATTGGGTTATGTGTACCCTGTCCCACAAGAACTGGAGATGATTAATTATTCCTGTAATTGCTTAAATCAGAGTCATCAAACTTTTTCTGTAAAAGGCCCAAGAGTAAATATTTTTGTCTTTGCGAGCCGTATGGTTTCTGTTGCAACTGCTCCACTCTGCCCTTGTAGCACAAAAGCAGCCCTAAGTAAATGAATCAGTATGGCGATGTTCCAGTAAGATTTTATTAGTGAAAACAGGCAGTGGGTCAGATTTGGCCTGTGGGCCATAGGTGGCCAATCCCAGGCTTAAACCATCTCCTGTTATTGACTTCTTGGGGGAAAGAGACTATTGAAGGCAGACCCACTCTTCTTTCTCTTCCCACTCACCTCCTCCCATACTTACAGACCATTAGGAAGCCAACCAGAGGTTAAGTCAAAATACGCCTGCTAATTGTGTACTTCTATTGACCAGAGCCCATCATGGGTCCCCTGGGTCTTGTACATAGTAGGCTCTCAATAACTATTGAGTGATTGATTGATTGACCCATTAAAGGAGAGAGCTGGATTCTGACGAAGGTTAACGGAGATTGGAAGGCCAGTGCTCCCCAGGTGACTTCGCCCTCAGTGCTGGAAGAAGGGAATGTTTGTACTGACGCAGGCTTCGCATTGATTTAACACTGCAGGGTCTGCAAAGCATTTTATTAGGTATCATGTCATTTAATCATTCAAATCTTCGCAACTCCACTATGGCAACTATTGGTAGTTCTGTTTTATAGCCGAGGAAACTGGTACTCAGAGAAACCAAGCAGTTTTCCTAAAATTGCACTGCTTGCTCATTGGCAGAACTGAGGCTTCAACCCAGTCGTCTCAATTCCAAATGCAAGTCTCTTTCCACGATGTCCAAAGCTCTGCTAAAGAAATTTCTAACAAATGAAAAGTGGCCTGGTCGCTCCTCCAATACTATTACAACTCTAAATTGTAACAGGGAAAGTGGGAATTGGTTTAAATATACTCAACTTTATGTTATTTGGAAAATAAGTGAAAAATTCTACTATGGATGTATTTATGATACAATTCCACGTATATCAAAGTTTTTGTAATGCTATAAAGTTATATAATAAGGAATATATGTGACATAAAGAATAAATATACATGTATATGATAAAGTATATATATGTAGATGTTATCATGAAAAGGATGAAAACCATAAGTTTAAAGAAGATGGCTCACAGGCTAAATTTAACACATACACACACACATGCACACAAACACATTGCTAACTCAGGTACGAATAAGCCCAGTGGCCATGGGAGCTTTGGGGACAGGCCTAGGATTTGGGTCTCAGCCTTGCCGTATTCTGTCAATAACCATGGGTAGTGTCCCTTCATCTGTAAAAGAGACACAACAAAAATATTTCCCCTGCACAGTTGTTAAAAAGGTAAAATGAAATATTATATGCAAAGCACCTCTTACCTGCTATGTGCTCAGTAAATAGCAGCTGTTATTGTCATGAAGTGTGTGGGTCGTTGTATGTGTGTGTGTGTGTGTGTGTGTGTGTATGTGTAACTCTCTCCCCTTAATTAGAATAGTTTGTGGCCAGTAACCGTGTCAAATCCTTATTCTCCAAAGGACTTAGCATTGTGAGTTTCACTTAGAAGCTCTTTAATAGATGTATGTGAAACCAGGGAATGATCTGGAAGTTAGGATACAATATTAACAAGGGTATTGTTATTATCCTAATAAAGCTCAGGTGTTCAAATAGTGTATTTAGAACAGGATTTCTAAGGCTCGGCCATATTACCATTTGGGATAATTATTTACTGGGTACCATCCTATGTGTTATTGGTGGTTAGTGGTCTCCTCAGCCTCTACCTACTAGATGCCAGTAGCACTCCCGTTCCTACCTCATCCAGTCAGAGACAAAAATGACTCCAGATATTGTGCCCTGGGAGGCAAAATACCCCCTGTTGAGATCTAGATCCAGCGGTGTCTGAAAAGTCCTCCTTATGTGAAATTTCAATAAATAGTAGGGTCATTGTTCAGGGAACTGAAACTCCAAGGGTTAGAAAAGTCAGGTGAGTTTTTGTGGTCACAGAAGTATCAGTTTAGAAAATGCAATTTGCTTTCATATGCAGAATTTTTTACTTCAACAAAGGACTTTAGGGAAGAAAATGCTGATCTCACACCGGCTTATTGAACAGCATTTTCAAGCCCCAGGCCTATTTCTGTAAACCTTCCAAAAGAGAAAGCCAGCCTCTCAGTGTCCTGAGCCTCACCAGATGATAATATATGTATGAGATCCGGAGAAACCCACACATTCCTAGGAAATACTTCAAAGTTATTTTTTAACATCAAAACAAACAAGGGTCAGTGGGTCTCCCTTGCAGCCTCTGTCTATTTATAATTATATTTTGTATAAACATATTTGGTGACTAGAAAAGACTTCATGGGCACACAATGGCAAGTGTTCTTCAAAACTGTCTTTAATTATTCATTTGGCTGTGCTATATTTTATGTTTCTTTTCATAAATGTTAATCTTTATTATTGCCTTAGTAATGGGTGAGGAAAACACACACACACACACACACACACGCACACAGAGTAATACCTGTTATTAAATGACCTATCAGAGTGACATGGATAAATGTTGGGAGTGATTTAATTGTTTCTTATCTGCAGTTTTATACAGTTTCTATCAAACTGAAAGGTAATTTTTTTTAGTAGCTGCTTATTTTAAATGTACAAAACCCTTGTGTGTAATTCCATTAGCTGCCCTACAGCATTGCAATCTACAGTTTCCCTGAGGCTGTTGTGAAATATTGATGAAATCCTTGCTTTTGTGGCTTGCTCTGATACACTAAACATTTGTCTGATGTTAGTTGAACTTGAATGGATCTGTTCAGAGCTATATCAGTACTGACTTCAAAGGGAGTCAGGCTGTTACAGTATTTTTTCCTCATTTTTCTTTCTTTCATTCTTCCTTTTTTTTCCCCTTTTTCTTATTTTTAACAAACTGAAGTTTCAAAGCTTTACCACGGTGTACTTTATAAAAACAAAGTTCATATCAAATGGGCCCAAGTACGTAGCAAACTGCTGATCTTTATAATTTCAAATGGTGTTTTTTCTTTTCTTTTGATTCTGGTTTGTTGCTGGTATCATTTTAGATATTTTGATACAGAGGTGGATGCTGGCCCCCAAAACACACACACACACACACACACACACACACACATACTTACAGAGACAGAATGGGAGAAGGATGTGAAACAGAAATCCTGGTTTTATGAAGTTAGCCTCAGGACTCTGTGCCTCAGGAAGTCGACCACAGAGGACTCTCCCTTTCAACATTGATGAAAAGGCACCATGAATGAGAAAACTCATCTCCAACTGACTTTTTCCAGCTAAAGTTGTTTGAATGGAACTTCACAACTTTCAGGACTAGAGCTCACAGTTATTCCTATGTTTTCTGCTCAGGTTGTGAATTATAACTGCTGAGAGTTACTAATTTGTAAAAAATGATATCACAGTCTTTTAGGAGCTTATAGGCAGTAAAATCGCTTCTAAAGCAGGGTTTCTCAACCTCGGCGCTACTGAGATTCGGGGTCCGGTATTTCTCTGTTTTGGGGCTGTCCTGGGTATTTGGGGAGGTTTAGCAGCATCCTTGACCTCTGCCCACTGGATTCCAGTAGCACCACCTCCCGAGTTGAGACAACCAAAATTGACTCCAGACTTTGTCACATGTCCAGTTGGGGGGAAAAATGCCCCTCAACTCCTCCTGGTTGAGAATCGTGCTCTAAAGACACAGCTTCCCTCCACTGTAACAGAAGTGTCCCTTTATGTCTTAACAGGCAGGATGACCTTGCAAAATTCTCTAGATGAGTGTCTCACACGATCATTCTTCAGATCAGTTTTCTAGAACGATTTTGACCCATACTCTGGAGTCCACGAACTCTTTGCACCTTTGCTTTTTAGAGCTCTCTGGAAACAGGAAGCAGAACAGGACCTTTTTGTCTTCACTGAAACCTCTAGAAACGGGCTGAAGGGGCTTGACCCTGAGCTGGGTGGCATTAGTTTGGGAAGCATCAATTGGCTACAAAAGCTCAGTAAATTGTAATGAATAAGCCCCAAAGTGACTTTCATCAACTTTTTCTTCCAATAGCCCCACCCCCTAGAGGCGCAGCTAACCCAGTACGTCACCTTTGCCCTGGATCACTTAGTACAACTTTTCCAACAGATCCTCCAGCAACGCCACCTTGTCATTGGCTTCACGCTCACGGAGAGCAAAAGCAGCCATGTTTTATACCAACAATTGGCCCTCTGTCATAACTGTTTCAAAGACAGGCTATTTACTGTATGCTTATTAAATTGTGTGATCATATTTAATTAACGTCAGCCTTGCCTGCAAAGTTCTAATCGCCCAAGGCTGGAACACCTATGTCTCCTTGCAGTGATGTCTCTGTTGCTCATCCCAGTACACACGGTAGGGGCTCAGCTTTTCCACCTAAATAGTTCATTAATTAAGGGTTTAGAAGCCTCTTCACCCTCATCCCACTCAGCTCCCTTCCGCTTTGGGGGCAGCACTCTCTTCTCTGCCTTTCAACCTGGCAATTGGGAGAGAAAAGAAGGAAGTGTGGCTGACAGAATCGAAAGAAAGGAGGGGGAAAGGAGGGAGAGAGGGAGGAGGGAGGAAGGAAGGAAGGAAGGGAGGGAGGGAGGAAGGAAGGAAAGAAAGAGGGAGGAAGAGAAAGAAAAGAAAAAAGAAATTGGAAAGAAAAGAGGGAGGAAGAAAGGAAGGAAAATAGGGAGGGGAAAAAAAGAAAGAGAAGAAGGAAGATAAAGAGAGGAAGGAATAAAGAAAGAGAAAGAAGAAGGAAGAGAAAGAAAAGAAAGAGAGGAAGGAAGAAAGAGGAAGGGAAAAAAGAAGGAAGGAAAGAAGGAAGGGAGGGAGGGAGGGGAGGGGAGGGGGAAGGGGAGGGAAGGGGGAGGAGGAGAGATAGACTGTAGTCTCTCCTGTTCTATCCTCCCACCCGTTCTAGTATGAACCCTCAAAGAATTGACATTGTTCACTCATTTGCTTTTTTCATATATTTATTGATTGATGATATCTCTCTATACTGTGCTAAAAGTAGACACAGGCAAATCCCACATTCAAAACAACCATAATAGAAATAAATGAACAGAACAGAAAGTTCAGAATTATGATTGGATCATTTCCCCTGAAGTAGATTACATAATTTATTATTTGAGGGATACTGGCTTTATTTCTTCTCCTTTTCCCTCTTTCCTTCTACTTTCCCTCAAATAACCATTCACATCAACAAAGCAGCCACCAGGTGGTGGCTGTGTCTATCTGGGACACAGACATCAATTGGAAGGACACTCCCTCTTCCCTGTGGCACAGAGAACACAAATGTCATGCCACATGCACAGAGAAGCCAAGAGAATGGAGTCACTGTGCCCCGTTTTCTGTAAGCAGGAAGGGAGAGACCAATGTTGGCTAAATCAAAAAGAGTCAAATCAAGAAAAGAAAAGAAAAAATTGCCGGGCGCAGTGGCTCACGCCTGTAATCCCAGCACTTTGGGAGGCCGAGGCAGGTGGATCATGAGGTCAGGAGTTTGAGACTAGCCTGGTCAACATAGTGAAACCTCGTCTTTACTAAAAATACAAAAAATTAGCTGGGCGTGGTGGTGGGCACTTGTAATCCCAGCTACTCAGGAGGCTGAGGCAGGAGAATCGCTTGAACCTGGGAGGCGGAGGTTGCAGTGAGCCGAGATCACACCACTGCACTCCAGCCCAGGTGAGACTCCATCTCAAAAAAAAAAAAGAAAAAAAAGAAAAAATATTTTCAAGCTACTAAAAACAGCCCTGAAGATTAAAATTTAATTAGCCATAGGGATGCAAAGTAAAAAGAGGTTTCAAAAGTCTCCTCAACTTCATGTCTCCTTCAAGTGTGGAGAGGCTGGACTTTCTGTCTGCTTTGCTTTCTTGAGGGAAGGAGGGTATTTGTCAAAGCAGCAGCAACTTCACTTTGTCTCCACTGTCAGTGTATCTGGAGTTGAAGAAGCTTATTTCTGCAAATGCCTTCAGCCCCAGACATGTCTGCAGTCTATTTATGTTTGGCTAAAACAAACGGAATAAACAGTTGAGAGGATATCATTCATATTGTGACGGGAGACAGAATATAGGGCATTCTTGACATCCTGCATATACAAATCATTGAATGTCTTTCTAACTAGCTGCACTTGTAAATCAATCCATGCACCCCTTCAGAAAGAATCTACTGTAAAACGATTTGACTTCAACTGCCAATAGATGAATTGGAATATTGAAGAGCTGTTTTTCTTAGGTTATCTACAAAGCCAACATTAGTGCATTGAGGTGGCCACACCAAGAACTGTCCCTGGAAGCCACTGAACCCAAGCCATGAAAAGGATTTAAACGTTGGGTGGATGTCCAGGAGACTTGCTGGAGGGGAGAAGAGGTCATCAATGGGTAGTTGTGGTCTCAGCAATGATCTTGACACTCGTCCTTAGTCATTCAACATATATACACATATTTACTGAGCATTTACTACGTGCCTGGAAGTGCCTGGAAGAAGTCTTTTTTTTTTATTTTTAAGAAATCACCCAACCCACAAGGAAAGGAGACTCACAGATAGCATCTTTCCTCAAACTCTACAGGAACACACACTCACACACTATTTGTTGCTCACCTGTTGATAAGACATGAAAAGCCTTACAATCTGAAAGCCCTATTGAATGTTCTTGAGTTTTTAACTCATTTGCAGTGAATCCTTGAGAGTTGGTACTACAAGCCATACAAAACAATATTTTTTTTTCTAGAGGAGGGTCTTGCTCTGTTGCCCAGGCTGGAGTGCAGTGGCACCATCATAGTTCATCGCAGCCTCAAACTCCTGGGCTCAAGCCATCCTCCCACCTTAGCATCCCAAATAGCTGAGACTACGAGCGCCTGCTACCACACCTGGCTAATTTATTTTTTTATTTTTTTGTAGAGATGGGATCTTGTTTTGTTGCCTAGGCTGGTCTCAAATTCCTGGCCTCAAGCAATCCTCCTGCCTCATCCTCCCAAAGTGTTGGTATTACAGGCGAGAGCTACTGCACCTGGCCAAAACAATAATTATTGAGCCCATAATGATACTGAACAGTGTCTCTATCTCTTTATAAAACAAAGAGAGCATTGGAATTTTCCATCTACAGTCTCCCTCACTGGATCCTCATCTAATTCATACATTTATTTTTGCATTTAATCATCTAACTTTCCTTGAGCCTAGCATCTTGCAGGCTCTGAGGAAACAGAAGGACCCAGACTGATAAGACTGAGCTCCAAGGAGTTTACCATTGGGAGGGAGACAGAATAATAATTGCAGCACGGATCACATTTCCGATCGAGGCTGATTTTACTCAAACAAAACATTCCTCTGTTAGACATTTCTGCAGAAACTTACATGTGTTGCAAGGAAACCCAAATCATGAAGTAAGAATGTTACTGTTGTGTTAAATATTGAATTAGCCAGGTCCTCTTCATAATCATAATCATCATCGTACACAATGATGGGAGCATGGCTGGAGCCCAGGAGTTAGAGGCTGCAATTAGTTACTATGGCGCCACTGCACTCCAGCCTGGGCAACAGAGCGAGACCCCCCTCTAGAAAAAAAGAAAATTATCATTGTTTTGTATGGCCTGTTGTATTGAGCACTTTCTCTGTGCCAAGCACCGTGTGAAGCACTTTTACCTTTTTCATCCATTCAACAATTACTGTGTTTTATCTAAGCTAAGAGGCCATTCAGTGAGCTGCACTACTTCTAGTTTGCACCACTGAGAAAAAAAAAAATGCTTATAATTAAGCCATGACACATTGCTCTCCTGCTATCACTTAGAATTTCTATTTTATACTTACTGAAGACTCTTTTAGACTCTTTTAGACTCATTTTTTAAAAAGATCTTTATAATGTAACACTCTTTTGTTTATATAAAAAGAAAAAGATAAGCAAAATAAATTGGTTAAGGCATTCCTGAAATAGCTTCCAACTGCCCCCTGGCAGCCATTTTAAGATACCATTGATTGTAAGATTCACCCTAATTCCCAAGATGTTAAAATGTAGAAGGAAGATCTTGGAATCAATGAAATGCTATTTGTAAAGTGTATGCTATGCTGCAGGCTCTGAGAAAATGCAGAAGATACTGCAATGCACAAGGCACAAAGTCCCTGCCCTCATGGAGTGTAAATGGCAGAGTCAAGAATTTAACAATTACACAAATAATTGTTTAATTGCAATTTTGATGGGAGCAATCAGAGAAAAATCCCATGAGACTATGTAAGAAGAGATCCTATCTAGTAGGGGACAGAAAAGATCTTCTAAGGGTGGGACCTTTATGCTAAAACTGGGAAGTTGAGCAGGAGGCAGAAAAAGAATTGAAAGAAAGAAGAGAACTGTAGCATTTTCTCATAAATGTCCTCAGTGGCCATACAGATTTAGTACTATAATTATCCTTGCTTTACAGATGAGGAAACTGAGACTTGGAGAGTAGAAGTAACTTGCCTAAGAACACACAGCTAGTAAGTGATAGAGCTGGGATTTTCCTCATCTCAAACAATAAATTATCTGCTTGTTCAAATGGGCAGACTCAGTTCTTGCTGCATTAGAGACAGAGGGAGGAGGAAGAACTTGGAGACTCTGTAGTATAAATTCAGACATTATTAAATAGTTTCAATACTAACAAAAAAAGAAGAGTATATGTCAGACTCCCTATATCCTGGAACCAAGGATTCCAGTCTCATAGGACCAGAGACATGGAAGGATGCAATAAAATAACATGCTGTGGATTTTCTTCCAAGCAATTAAAAACTTTTTAAATGCCTGGCTTAAGTAACTTTAGGAAGCATATTCAATAGCCCTGATGTGTATCATTTATAGCCCAGGCCCTGCATGGTTGTGGACCCAACCCCGCTGAAAGCATGGGCCCATTAAGTATTTTTCTGATTAAGAAGCATCTCTGCCTTTACTGCAAGTATTTCTGTGTTTCTGCTCTTAAATTGACTTCTAGATATAGAACCAGGTTGGTTTTGAGAAAGGCTATCATACTGGAAGTCTAGGAAGCAAGACTAGTCCCTGGGACCTGTGTTTTATTGGAAAATAGAAGGTGGGTGCAAACCCACAGCCAACCCAGAAAAATTCTGGTGAGTGGATAAGTTTTGCTCTCCTTTTGGAGTTGAAAATGTCAAAGGTTCATGAAATTTTCATTGAGTCATTCAACAAATACTTTTTTGAGAACTTACCATGCACAGGTGCCTCCATACAGCATCAAGCCAAAGAGACAAAGATACCAGTTCTTACAAAGCTTACAAACTAAGAAAGAAAGATCACAATTAACAATAGAAATAATAAAGAAGTAAATTCTATAGTAAGCTACAAGTTGGTAAGTATGAAGGCAAAAGAAAAATAGAACAGAAGAAGGGAATTGGGAGTTCTGAAAGAATGGGGAGACCAGTTGCAATATTAAATAGGGTGACTGGAGTAAAGTGTCATCAGGAAATGATATTTAGGCAAAGATTTGAAGGAAGTTAGGAAAAGTGCAGAGAAAGCAGCCAGCGCAAAGGCCTAAGATGGGAATGTTCATGGCTTATGGGAAATAGCAAAGAGGTCAGTATGACTGGAGCAGAAAATCCACGAAGAGGGAAATAGAAGAAAACGTTGGAGACCAAGTGGAGAGCTAACATACATCTGAGGGCCATGGTGACATTAGCTTTTTCTTTGAGTGGGAAGAATGTCCCTTGGGAGGTTTTGAGCAGGGAAGTGATGTGATCTGATGTATCTTTCATTCTGACTGCTAAGAGTGTTAAGCATTGACATTAAGCCACAAGGATGGGATCAATTCATGGAGGAGTCAAGGTGGCATGAGAGGTACCCAGTTGAGACCATTTTTCACTTTCAGTCCCCTAGGACAGCACCTCGTCACTTAATGTCTCATTGCAGAAAGTTGAGGTGGAAGATGCTTGGGTCTTGAGTCTCTGAGCTTGGTTTTGTAGTGGGGAGGGGGGTATGGGGTGTGGGGATGATTGTTTGTTTTGTTTGTTTGTTTTTGAGCTGAAGTCTCACTCTGTCACCCAGGCTGGAGTACAGTGTCATGATCTTGGCTCACTGCAACCTCTGCCTCCTGGGTTCAAGTGATCCTCCCACCTCAGCCTCCCAAGTAGCTGGGATTACAGGCGTGGACCCCCATACCCAGCCAATTTTTTTGTATTTTTAGTAGAGACGGGGTTTCACCATGTTGGCCATGCTGGTCTCAAACTCCTGACCTCAAGTTATCCATCCACCTCAGCCTCCCAAAGTGCTGGGATTACAGGTGTGAGCCACCACCCCTGGCCGGGACTTGAGTTCATATCCTGCTTCTGCCAGTGACTACCAGAAAGCCACTTGCATCTCTTCTGCTAGCCCGAAATCCCTCACATAAAGGTAAAAATATCTACCTCACAGGATTGTTTCCAAAATAAAATGCATATTGCATACTGTACCAGGCACACAGTAGGTACTTGAAGAAATAAAAGGGAAGCTCTCTCTTTATATATCCCCAATAATGAGAGAGATTTTGTGAGATGCAAATTCTGTCGCCTGGAAGCTATTTAGATTTACAATCTTTATTTTAAGTTGGTTTGCCTGAGTAATTAATTCAAAGTTAAGATTTTATTGGTGAGGTGCCCAGGATTTTAGCAATTGAGTTAGTTGAACATGAAAGGTCTTTAAGAATGAAAGATAAAGTCTGTTCCGTTGTAGCTCATCTTCCTGTGAAGCAGATTAGTTCACTCCTGATTGGTAAATAGGTTAATGATATGAATATAATGAGAACGTCACATTGATGCACATGTAATTTTTTCCAACACATTATTGTTTAGCACCACTGAGTAACAGCAGCCAAATGCAAAGTTCACCAACACAGCTGAATCCAGCAAAGAAAGCAGTCAATTCATAAAAGTCAATCCTCTTAGCTCGGGTTAACCATGTAAATCTGCCTCGGAAGCCTGACTGTCACCTCTCCCTGATTTTTAAAAATTTGACCTGCCTGTAACTTCACAATCTCACTACCTCTTTAAACTCCTTTCTAACTACCATCACTTCTTTATTTACAAAGGTAAAGTCTTTTATTTACTCTGGCATTCCTTTATTTATTATGAATTGAACAAGTGTTTCTAACCCAACCAGTATTAGGTTTGTTATTGTTTGCTTACTCTCTGAATGCTAAGTTGCTTACTTTCTAAGTGGTCTATCCAAACCTTATTTTTCCCATAAGCACTATAATTTTAATTGCAAAGCTGTACAAAATGCAAGATTTGTCTAGGAACACACATTGCATTATAGCAGAAACACGCATGCCTCCAATATACACATTGGTAATGGCAGGGCATCATGGAAAACTGACACACCATGAGTATGCTAGTACACAGCTGAGAGAGGGCACTCGGTCTGGGGTCTAATGAACTCACTTCAAAGCTAGAGTCAACCAGTTTCTGGGCATGTGACTGTATTAGTTCGTTCTCATGCTGCTCTAAAGAACTGCCTGAGACTGGGTAATTTATAAAGGAAAGAGGTTTAATTGACTCACAGTTCTGCATTACTGGAGAAGCCTCAGGAAACTTACAATCATGACGGAAAGCAAAGGAGAAGCAAACACGTCCTTCTTCACATGGCAGCAGGAGAGAGAAGTACCGTATGAAGTGGGGGAAAGCCCCTTATAAAACCATCAGACCTCATGAGAATTCACTCACTATTATGAGAACAGCACGGGGGAACTGCCCCTATAATCTAATCACTTCCTCCCACAAAGTCCCACCCCCAACACGTGGGGATTACCATTCAAGATGAGGTTTGCATGGGGACACAGAGCCAGACCACATCAGTGATCTTAGGAAAGTTGTTTAACTTCTGGAAGCCTAAGATTCCTCATCTTCAAAAATGGAACTGATAATATCACCTCTACCATGGGAGTGTTGTGAAACTGAACTAAAACAACTCACGTGTGATACTTAATAAGTGGTAGCTATTAGGATGTTGTAGATATAGAAGTCATTTGGAAGCAAACAGGGTTCTTATGAAGTGCTGTAGAATAGGTTGTCTTCACAGCAGAATAAGGTCAGATGGAGGTCTCAAAATCAATGCCTTAATTGACTTAAACAGAACAGTTTTTTTGTGTGTGTTTGGAGCCCAGCTTAGCTCTCTGAATCACACACAGCTGAGTGATGGTAGAAACCTTCAAACCAAAGAAAGGAGAATATTGTTCTTTGGTCTTTCACTCCCTATAATTGCACAACTGGTTCAAGCCCAGTTTATTTGTGCAAGATGATATTGACCATGCATATACGCCCTGCTCTGTCTCTCTCTTTCTCTGTATGAGTGTGCGTGTGTGTGTGCGTGCATCTGAATTTCTTTCCTCTACATAGGAAAAATATAGACAAAAAAAAGATAATGCTCCCACGACTGGAAAAAGATGAGATCATTTGTAAGTGGCTTGTTAAAGTGCACATCATTTTCCTGATCAGCGGTAGCGAGGCTGCATCTTTAGGAGCTGATGCGATTTATCATGTTATTATATATTTAGAGACATTTTGAAAATGCTGTTATTTACTCAACCGACTGTGTATATAGACGATTTAAAGCAGATTTTTGACCCAGTAGACTGTACAAGCTCTATCTATCGTCTCAATGAGCATGTGGGGACTCTTAAATATGCAGATCATTGACACAATAGACTACGAGCACTGCAACCGTACTGGAGACGGGTACAGTCAAGTCATTGGGGGATGATATGTTTCCAGAAGGCATTTTTAAGGCAAATCCACACATACAGACTTGCTCTATGAAAAAATATACATCTGGATAGAGGGGACTCTGGCTTTGGAAGGAAATATTTGGTATCCAGAAATAGGGTGTTCTTACTAACATGGCTTTGTGTTCTGCCCTTTTGTCTATGAACATCTAAATAATAATACCTACCCTCTACGTAATCCCAAGCAATGTACCAATGGTTTGAGCTTAATTTACTCAAACATGCTAAGAAACCATTCCGTTTGGGTTAGTATAAATGCATTCTTTGATTCAAAGTATGTATTGAGCACCATCTATCAAACAGTGGGGTCTTTGATTGCAAGCGATGAATATTATCTTTGGCAAATGAGTAAAAACAAGGAATTTGCTGGGAAGAACATGGCGTAGTTCACCAAAAGGGGAAGAACTAGTATGTCTGTGAGGACCAAGGGGGCAGAATCAAAAGGCAATCTCTCTATAATAGAATTGTGAAGTGGATCTACTCCAGCCCATTTCCACCTTTGAGTCATAGGTTCAGAATTCACCTTCCATGGAGCAAGAGTTTGGTTGGCCAAGCTGGTGTTCTGTGCCATAGTAAAACAAAAACAAAACAAAACACCAAAATGGGAAAGAAGAGAGAAAGTTTTCATATGTTCCTTTCACCTCCCTGCTCCTTAAACAAATGATCAGATATTTAAACACACAGACACAAACACACACAATGCACACACAGGATATCTATATTGTTTTTGCTGGAAAACAGTCCAGATGCACTGGGGTCCCATGAAATTAAACTCCCAGAGGGCCAGAATCTCTGTTCTGTCATCTCCTTCCCAATGTGTCCGTAAGGGAGCAGTTTTATACAGCCTGGACCTTATGATGCCATAAGTCAGTCCCAAGTCAATCTTATATCTAAAAAAAAATAAAAAAGAGCTACACTACCTACTTTAACATCAAGGGGAAAGGGAGGGTGATTTCAATTGTTAATTCATCCAAATTGCAAAAATAGAAGGGCAGAGCACTCCCGCCAAGATGGCCAACAGTAGGAAATGGATGGTGGTTAGACATAAACAGGAAAGAGTTACCTCAAGACCTGGGCTTGCCACTAGGGATAAAGCAATGAACCAGACAGATAAGTCTCTGTATCTGTTGCATGAAACTGTCCTGTGCATTGTAGGATGTTTAGCAGCATCCTGGGTCTCTACCCACTAGATGCCAGTAGCACCTTGTCTCCCAGTTGTGCCAATCAAATGTCTCTAGACATTAACAAATGTCCCCAGGAGCAAAATCACCCCAGCTGAGTCATTAAGGGTGTGTTGGATATTACCAAGTGTGTCTCTAATTTAGTGTCCTCTCAGGGAGCTGGGACCCTCCGGGGGTAAACATCATCTCTGTTGTTCTATTTAAGTAGGATTCTGGAGTTCTGGCTATGTGCAAGATCTTATGTAGTCACAGGATACAAAGCAAGCAAGGAGAAAGAAGAACATTTCTAGAGTCCTTACTGTATGCTCAAAAACTCCCGGTGCTGGGCGTATAAAGATAAAGACTCATAGCCCCCTTGTTCTTAAAGAGCTTACCACCTGGGAGGGGAGGTCAAGAATCACAATTTGATTTGTCCAGTAGTAGAGAAGACCTTGGGGAGGAGATGCCATTTGAAGTGGCCTTGGAATTTGAAATCGCTAATGGGTAAATAACAATGGATTAGGTGCTTAACTGCGAGTAGCAATCCCAAATTTTACAGTATTAAACAGATCATCATGAAAAATTAATGGACAGAATAGCAAAAAATTACCTTATATTTTATCAAAGAAAAAATTATAATATTTTGCCATCATAATTGTTAGAGGCTGAAGAATATATACACCAAGGAACGAAACAATGTGTAACATGAAAAATGTCAGGGCACAGCAAGGCTAATTTGTACACATTTATAAAAATGTATCTAATTTGTAAAGTAACAGCTATACAAAACTATAAAATGTGCATATACAAATTAGATATATTATGAAGCTCTCAGTTGCAAGGAACTATCTTAAGCAGTAAAGGGGATTATTTGTTCATGAAATTTCAAAGTACAAAGACAAAAAACTTCAGGTAGAGTTTGATCAAGGTTGACATTTTCTTGGCTCTGTGATCTCATATATGTTGGCTTGGTTCTCCAGCTGCCATTCCTCATACTAGCAAAGCTCCTAAAAGTTTATGAGATTATATGTTCTTATATGAAAATAGGAAAAACAAACAGTAAAAACCCTTACTTTCTTAACCATCAATCAAACTGAGAATGCCAATCACCGATTGGCTTAGATCCAGCCTGAATAACCTAAATAGGATGCTATGGCAAGGTGATCAGGTTTGATGATTCAGTGCCCACACATAGACCTGGGGTGGGACCAATCTCACCCACACTTATTGGGAAGCAACCATAGTGTCTCCTATGATGTACCCTAGAACGCTAATGATCTGTTCAGCATTGCTCAAGAATTAGCACATTTCATTTTTAAATGCTTATAAGTAACTACCAATGTCCTCTTTGAATCTCTATTTTTAGGTACAACTGCAAATTCCCTTTGTATCTCCTAAGGGTCACTCAAAGGTGTTAGAAGCTGCATATAAGGAGATGCCTTTCCAGGAACTCAGCTCATGCCTAATAATCCTCCTCCAGGTCAGAAAGAAAGATCTGGGTTTTGTTTTTGGTAATTTCTCCAAGAAAAGAAAAACTATCGTTTACTCCCAGAAGCAAATAAAACAATAAGCTCAACTGTGCGTTAAAATAGATAGATGATAGATAGATAGATAGATAGATAGATAGATAGATAGATAGATAGATAGATGATAGATAGATAGATAGATAGATAGATAGATAGATAGATAATGATTTTCTAGGGGAGTTTGACTTCTATAAGTGTGGTTTGAGAACTGGCTGAAAACTAACATCAGAATAATTAAAAAGCAAGGGAAAATAACCCCCAAAAGGAGAATGAAACAGAGACAAAAAGCCAGAAAGAATATCAAGAACAAGACAGTGGCTGTCTTATGAACCATTTATTGGTGTTCACAACTGGAGAATATTAAATCACCAGATAATGCTGTCTTCCCCAACTTTCCTGTCCTGGGACAACAGCCAATTTGGTACTATTAGGAGGATGCTGATAAAGTGACCTAAAGCCTCTTCCTATTTACCCATTTTCTCTATAGGTAGGGACAAAGAAAATATGACAGCTCTTGGAAATATCATTCTTAAACTAGCCCTAACCTAAATCAAAGGGTCAAAAAACCTTGGAGAATTTTCCATTAGATTATCCAAACTGTCCATTCAAAAAGATCGAAGACCTATGTATTGAAGACCTATGTATCTCCCAGAATTTGGGTCGTTTCCAAGTACTGCTTCATGTAACTCTGTGGTGTGGGTTTGGCCCAGCTCAGACTCGCTGTTCCATATAAGTTGGCTCATTTAAAAGCTGACCTAGTTAATTAAGAACTGAAATAGGTCAGGATTTATTTGGTGGAGTTACTGGAGTAGTTTATAAATGCTAATCCCTTTTATCATTAACTTTTTTATTTGTTTGTTTCTTGTAATATAAAAATACTCAATCTGATAAGGGGATTTAAATGAATGCAGAAGGAATTGATTGAGAAAAATGCTAGGAGCCTGATGAACATTTTTTTCAGCCAAAACTTGAAAAAGTAAATACAAAAAATCCTGAGAAATCCGGCTCCATAACAGGATTCTTCATGACTAGGTTTTTGTTCTTGTGATGGTAATGAGAGGAGACATATTGAGTGCTTATTTTTACCAGGCGTTCTGACTTCTTTCCAGTTATCTCACTTAATTTTCAAAATGATCTTTGAGGCAGGTACTATTATTATCTCCAATTGATAGATGGAGAGACTGAGCCCCACACAAGTTGTTAGTTTGCTCAAGATGATAATGCAGGACATGGCAGAGATGAGATTTGAACCCAGGTGGGCTTGCTGCGGACCTTGTTCTCTTCCATCCTGTAACACCTATGATGGTGGTGCACACACTTTCTCCTCTATTAGGCTGATGCAAAAGTAATTGCTGTTTTTGCCATTAAAACTAATTACTTTTACTTTTGTACCAACCTAATAGTTCTCTTTTAATAATAGAGTGTTCTTCTCTGTGCAGACCCTTGCTTCATTGACAACTAGAAAGAGCATGAATGTCACACTTCCTGGTCATCAATTCCCAAAGCTTTAGCTGACTTTGACTTTGCAGCGTTTCTAAGCTATTGACATATTGAGGCTGTATAATTCTTTGAGTAAGGACCGTCCTGTGCATTGTAGGATGTTTAGCAGCATCCCTGGCCTCTACCTACCAGATACCAGCAACACCGCTTCTCTAGGTATAGCAACCAAAAATGTCCTCAAACATTGTCACATGTCCCCTGGGGAACAAAAATCACCCCCAGAACTACTAAGAGTATTATGGTGACCCAGCTGGCTCCTGGGGTCCCATTTTCTTCTCTAGAAGAAACCAGCTGCCAAAAATAATGATCTAGTTAACTCATTCACCCTGAAGTGCAAAGGTGAGATAAGAGATTAAGTTTTTATATTTTTATAGGGGATGAGTTCTTGGTCTGCCTCATGCCAAATGAACATAAGCCAAGTTGTCGGGTTTAAGGCAAGAAGAAGCAGAGAGTAAGAGGTGTCACAATTGCGGGCTCCTGAATTCACATCACACTTGTACCTGATTCATCTACTTCCCGTAGGGAGGAACCCACCCTGTGAGTTTCAACCCATGTGCACCCTTCAACCATCCAAATCAATATTCTGTTTGAAAGATACTTTGTTGTTGTTCTCTATGGCTTGAAAGTGAATTGGGACCAATGAGTAAAATCTAAGTTTTGAATAGAATCTAAGTGTTGGATAGAAAACCATGCTTCACTGATGCAATCATTCATTCATTTATGGGTCCAATCATTCATTTATTTATTCATATATCCAACAAATACTTGAACAAGGTGGGCTGGGTATAGCAATGGGATACAGTGGTGAACAAGATAGATTTGACCTGCCCTCAGGGAGCTTACAGTCTTATCTAGAGGACAATCAAGTATATAGTAAGTACAATTGCAAACTGAAATAAGGTATACAAAAGAAAAATGGGGGACTGAGATAGAAAATAACTTTGGTTGTTGGTAATTTCGGAGGAGTAAGTGGGGAGGGTACAGTGATCAGAGATGACCCATCCGACGAAAGGCATTGGAGCTGAAACTAAAAGAATTAGACTAAAAGGAAAGACTTAGATATAGGAAAAGGGGGAATCTTGTATACAGGGGGAATGGAATTTCACGGGCCTTAAAGAAGGAAAGAATTTGATGAGTTTAGGGACCAAGGAGAAGAATTTTGGCTTTTAAGTCCTAAGCAAAATGGACAGTGATAGGGTAGGTCTGAGATGGAAACTGGGCAGGTCATTACACTCTATGAGTCATCACTGCATGCATGTTCAAGAATATGCTGAGCAGTACTTGACAGAAGTGTTGATGAAGAGATGAAAGCATATCATAAAAGCTTAAACTGAAAGTTCTCCCCAGTCCTTTGATTCGATCAGATTGTACCATGATGGAAACACAGCTCAACTCCTAAGTGTGAGGAATGGAAATGGTTCCCATTCAGTGTGGTCCTCATAGCAGACTAGTAACAATGACTGTGCTGGTGGAGAGTCCAACATGAAGAAGAAAGGTTGGAAAGTCAAGCATCTGAGCCATTTAAGGATACCAAGGCCAGGAAGCCCTTTCCTGAATGAGAAATTGGCCCAATGACATGAAAATTCTTTCCACCTCAGGCTTCTGTGATTCTTCTAGAGACAGCAAAGACTTTTCACCAGAAAACTAAAGTCTAGCCTGCTTTCTGACAGTGCCAATGTAGCTTTTCTGAGAGAACAGTGGGTTTCTTTCTTGCTTGCTTGCTTTCTTTCTTTCTTCTTAATGGGAAGTGGTCACAGTCATGAACTTAGCAAGAGAAGCAAGTTAAAATTTGTCCATTCTTGGCTAATGCAGTTAGACGTTTTCGAGAAAAGGCAATGAGAAGTGGTCATTATCCATTATCTGCATGAAATATTTCAGAGAGAGAAGCAGCATTTGCCAAAAAAAAGAAAAGATGTTTGACTTGAAGCCAGGCAAAAAGGAAACAAGATCACCTTCTAGCTCTGTGGGATGGCTGTGCTAATGATGTTATTTCAAGTAAAATTGGAATATATGTCTGAAAAAATACAGATGGTGCAGCAGCTTCATATACTTTCTGAAGGTCATTTTGGACAATGATTCACTGTCCTTTTTCTTGGGAAAAAAAAAAAAACCTCTCCAGTCTTGGAAGGAACTATATGTGTGTGAGTGTGTTTATATATCTTTATGCAGAATAAATGTATAGAAAATAAGCATGCATGTCTTGCTGAAAATATTTGTTACCACTTGAAAAGTCAACACCTAAAAATCTTAATTTGATAGGAAAGTCTAAGTTCTATTGTGTAGTTTCTTTGTTCCTGTTTTGTTTCACTTCGTTTTCTCCTCTGTTCCTGATTTGTGACTCTTTGGGTGTAAGGATAATGTAAGGATAATGATTTCTAAACTGGAGCTACCAAAAAGCTTATAAAGTGGTCCCCTTGTCACCCTTCTCCATGAATATTTTCTCACTCTGCTTTTTTAAATTGTCACCAAGACATGTCGCAATAATAATATACGCTGGACTGAAATTCTAGGTAGCTGAATATAAAGCACTTTTCTTGGAGACCTTCTGCTTTAAACATTTGTCACCTCTCTCAATGCAAAGCCCGAGGCCTCTAACAAAGACCTTTTTTCTCAGATGGTGGCTTGCTTTATTTCTTGAGGATTGCAGACATTATCATTATGGCTAATGACCTAATAACTTGCTATTTGATGTTTGTACATCACTTTCTACGGAAGTTCCCGGCACACATACCACTGGCTCCTTGAACAAGTGATTTAATATTAAATAACAAACCCCAAACTGGAGGAAGCTCTTTTCTTATGCATTCTTATGCATGACACATAAACAAAGCTGGTTCTTATCTATTGTGAATACCATCTAAAAGCTGTTGGCTTGGAATAAGATTTAGGGATAACAAAGAATGCCAGACTCAACTGATTTCAGCCATCTGTGGGTTCAGGTTGAAGATCAGATGTACAGTGGTTGGAAAGTGCCTAGAACCAGGGCTGAGAAGTTGAGAGGTAGCCCTGCATTCTTGGTGTTTCACATACTTTATCACATGCAATACTCTAAAGCATCTTAAGAAGCAGATACTATTATTATTCCTATTTTATAGATGAGGAAGCTGTGCCTTTGAAAATTTTCAGTAATTTTCTGAAGATTGTCTCGTCCTTCCCAAGACATTACACAGTACACCAAGCTCTGCCTGATCCCAAGGCTGAGGGGCCATCTTATCTACCCTGTTAACTGATCAGTTCTTGAATCAGCAATTTATTTCTCTCGGTTGGTGTTTTCCAGTATAAACTGGGAGCAACCACCTAAGCCACAGGCATTTAGTCTCTTGGTCTCTGGAGAGGACAGGGGCTGAAAGTCCTCAAAGTTGTATGATCTTTTCACAAAGCTGGTTCCCACATACATTGGTGAACGTAGGCATGGAGAAGTAGATTCCTAAATATCTCTCTATTAATTAACAGTTTTGCAATTTACATCCAGATTTCTCAAATTTTCTGGAGCATAGGAATCCTCTAGGGACCTTGTTCAATGATTTCTATTCTGTAGGCTTGGGGTGAGGCTGAGAGCCTGCATTTCTAACAAGCTCCCAGCTGATGCGGACACCATTCATCAACCCTACTTGAATAGTGTGGGTTTATAATACACTTCCTCTTTTGTCCTGATAGGACCCTTTTAGTCAGTCAGGCTTGGGATAGTCACTCCTATTTGAGGTTGACAGATGAAGAAATAGGTCAAAGAGCTGATAGGAGAGAGAACCAGAAAAGCATACCAGATTCTCTAACCCCTGGTTCCCGTGGTTCAGAGGGTGCAAATGGTTGGGTCTCAGATGTATTTAGTTTTGTCCACATGGTTTGGCCCAGAAGAAATACCTGGCAATCCTAAACTCCATGAAAGTCCTTCAGTAGCAGCTGTGCTTTTTTTTTTTTTTTTTTGAGACAGAGTCTTGCTCTCTTGGACAGGCTAGAATGCAGTGGCGTGATCTCGGCTCTCTGCAACCTCCACCTCCTGTGCTCAAGTGATTCTCCTGCCTCTCAGCCTCCCAAGTAGCTGAGATTACAGGCATGCACCACCACATGCGGCTAATTTTTTGTATTTTTAGTAGAGATGGGGTTTCACCATGTTGGCCAGGCTGATCTCAAACTCCTGACCTCATATGATCCACCCACTTCTGCCTCCCAAAGTGCTGGGATTACAGGTGTGAGCCATTGCACCTGGTCTGCTGTGATTCTGATGTGCCATAAACTTTCCTGTTACTCACAGCCCTCGGTGTCCTCCAGGCAAGTGTCCAGTCTAGCTGAGCATCCATGATTACTTACCTTCGCAACTGAGAATGGATTTTCCTCCACCTGGCCTGCTTCGCCCATTTTCGTTACCTGCCTTCCTTCAGTAATGTGTGACCTTTTCATGACCTCTCTCTCCATAACCTCAGCATCCAACTTCTCTCCATAACTCACCTCTCTACTTGCCTTGGCCTTGGAAGACCCACTGTGACGAAAATCCTAGTGAAACTCCACTAAAGTGTCTTGCATGTGGTAACTGCAAAACAAATATTTCTTGATTAAATGAATAAACAGATGAACCACAAAGGGATGACAGAATATCCACTTCCCCTGACTTAAACTAGTTTAGCCGTTTTTTTGCTGATGACCAAGATGTGGAGAAACTCACAAAATGTGATTAGAAAACGTTTTACAGTCCAAAGAGCTGTAACCATGGCCCAAGAAAGAAGCAACAAGCGTACATTAAGTGTTCAGACAGAACCCACCTGGTATGCATCCACGGAAAATAAAAAACATTCCAATTAACAGAACCATCTTCAGGAAATTGAAAAAAAGAGAGAGATACTGTTGTTTTGATGACCACCAGAAACCTCCGCATTTATCTCCGCAGAGTACTGATGGGCTCAGGATGGCCCCCTGTCACTGCACCCACACCATCTCCAGCAGTTCTTTAAACAAAGAATTCTATTTGTTTGGTTCTGACTTTCAGAGAGAGGAGGGAGCAAACTCTTCTCTCTCGATCCGTATGTATCAGTAACACTTATGTTATATTGGCATGCCAGGGATAAAAATCCACGCACCACAAATGTCATGTTTCTTTTTGAACATTTTTCTGTTTAAAAATGTGCATGAACGTAGATAACTTCTCCAGCCAGCAAACACACTGGGCCCTGGCCTGTGGCACCTGGATTCTCTGTAAATGAAGTCTGTGCTCAGGAATAGTGCAAGGATCCCACAGCTCTCTAGACTTCCTCTCTCCTGAAGCAAAAAGCAGAGGGATCCCTCCACATGGCCCTCCAAGAGGCCCTCACTCCAGGCCTGGCTACACTTGAGAATAGCTCAGCTTCCTTGAACACTGAATCCTGTATCTCTTTACTCATCCTGCCAACATGCATGCCAATTAGTGCCAATAATAATATACATACTAACAGACTTTTAGACCACAGTCACCAAAACACTAGAGCCTCATGACAGGGGGCTCTTATTCCAAGTCATCATTTTTTGTACCTACTGGGTACAAAAAATTCGCTGAGAAATTCTCACGATCTCCTCATTTACATCTGCCTTGAACCCTGTGGCAACTTCCTGCGACTTTAAACAGTCATTTAGTGCAGTAGATTGGCGAAAATGATCCTGTCACCATTGGATATGTTTTTAAATGAGGTCTTGGTTGAATTCTGGTTTAGTTTTTAAAAATCAGCCTTCTTGAGTTTTAAATTGTTCTTATATCGGTTCCATCTCTACTGCCATTTTTAAAACTGTCAGTGTTTTTACTGTAAATGGTACTGTGGACTTTCAAGGTGACTACAGTAACGTATGCCTAGCAAAAGTCTGATATCTAACTCCACACCACCCATGAATTATTTTGCACAATTTCATTTAAATCATTCTGACTAGAGGTTTGGAAACAATTGAGGTGGCGTAGTTTTAAAAATAATTGTTTTCCTCTTTTTGTTGTTGTTTTTTTGGGACAAGGTCTTGCTCTGTCACCCAGACTGCAGTGCAGTGACGTGATCATAGCTCACTGCAGCCTCAACCTTCTGGGCTCAAGTGATCCTCCCACCACAGCCACCCGAGTAGCTGGGACCATAGGCACGCACCATCATGCCTGGCTATTTTTTTTTTTAATTTTTTGTAGAAACGGTCTTGCTATGTTGCACAGGCTGGTCTCCAACTCCTGGGCTCAAGTAATCCTCACGCCTCAGTTTCCCACAAGTACTGAGATTATAGGTGTTAGCCACCATGCCCAGCCATTAACCTTTCATATGAAAGAAAATTTCTCTAGGAAGAAAATAAAATGTAAAGGTTTATTTCTAATTTTTACGCACATACTATTAGGGTAAAACAAATGCAGCATATAAAATATTCTTCTCTAATAATATTTCTCCTTTTTTAAAATGAAGAATTCAGGGGAAGGCTACTCTAATATGTATGTCTGCTAATACATGTGTAATGTTGTTTATAGGAGACCAGCTAATGGACTTTATCCATGATAAAATTAGTCCATACTTTCAAAGTTCCCACGTGTGAATCTTTGTTGAATCAAAGTCTGTTCACATTAAGAGCATAGATTCTGATGCTTTGTGGTCTCGTTGCTTATTTGCAGCCTTTATACTTAGAAGTATAAATCCACAGCTCAAAGAAGTTGGGCAGCAAGGAAGTTGGTAGCTGAGTTGTCCTGAAAAGATGATTTATGGGGATGCTCTGGTTTTATTTTATTTCGTTTTATTTTATTTTAGACAGAGTCTCACTCTGTCGCCCAGGCTGGAGTGCAGTGGCACAATCTCAGCTCATTACAACCTCCATCTCCCGCTTCAAGTGGTTCTCCTGCCTCAGCCTCCCGAGTAGCTGGGATTACAAGCGTGTGCCACCACACCTGGCTAATTTTCTTTTTTTTTTATAGTAGAAACTGGGTTTCACCATGTTGGCCAGGCTGGTGTTGAACTCCTGACCTCGGATGATCCACCTGCCTCAGCCTCCCAAAATGCTGGGATTACAAGTGTGAGCCTCAGCATACAGCCGATGCTCTGGTTTTATCATTGAGTGAAGTTGATTAGTATGATTGTAATTCACATCTCTCTACATGGGCTGAGGGTGGGGAGATCTTTACCCACCAGAAGTACCAATTGCACTGCTGAGGAATGGAGCCAGAGTTTGCAGCTGGAATAATCCTTTGTACTGTGTAATCTATTCATTCATTCACTCAAATAGTTTGTGGACATCACTCTGTGCCAGGATGTGAATTGAGCACTGGGGAGGAGCATTCTGACTGCATGGGGATAGATATTCTAACCTTGCATTCAGTAAAAGAAGACATCAATCAATAAACAAATGGACTTATTTCGGAGTCTGGTAAGTGCTCCAGGGATTTCAGGCAGTAGGGTGATGTGATGGATAGTTACACAGAACAGGGGAGACATCAGAAAAGGTCTCACTGAGAAGGGCCCATTGGAGCTGAGACTTGATGGAACCCGCTATGTGATGGTGCAGACGAAGAACTTTTTGGTCAGAAAAATCTGCAAAGGCAGAAAGCCTCAGTCAGGAGAAGGATTGGCGGGGTCAAGGAGGAGCAAGTAGATTATTGTTTCCTAGGCATGAAGAGAAGGCCATGGGTGCTGAGAGAGGGGCAGGGAGGTTGGCCTAGGGCACATCCTGCAGGCTCTTGTAGACCATGCTAAGGGTTGAGATTTTATTGTAAGTGCAACAGAAAGACACTGCAGGAGTTAAAACAGAGGGACGTCATGACCTAATCCCTTTTACAAAGAATCTTCTAGCAGTTCACTGAAGAGCAGACTGTGGGAAGTAGAAACAGGAAGCTTATTGTCCAACCTAGGGGACAATATGGTGGCCCAGGCTAGAGCAGTGGCCATGGAGTGGGAGAAAAATGGTCTCTTGAGTCAGTAGTTCAGTCAAAGAATGGACCGGATTTGCTCATGAATCAGCTGTTCCAGGAATGAGGACATCTCATGTGGCCAGAGTCAAGCTGGGGAAATGGATGAAACTGGAAATTTAGGTTGGAAAAGGAAATTTTTGCCACTATGAAGTTTGATCTTTGACCCCCAATCAACAAGGAAGTTCTGTAGAGAACAGTTCTTTTGTCCTATGCTTTGGCATAACTGTGATAGTTTTCTTTCATTCAGTAAGTATTCATAAGAATAAACTTGCCACTCATCCACTTATACTAAGACTTACACATAGATGCAATCTTATTAAACGAGTCTCAATAGAGAGAGAGACTGATACTCATTATTCACCCAGATCACCCCTGTTCTGGCTGCCTTTCCTCTCTTGCCCCAACTGCTGGTGGCAAACAAAATCACTTAAGTCAAGTGAACAGTTTTAGATGTATAATATTGAAATGTGTTTTTTTAAAAAAAACTCCTTGGAACCCTCAGCCATTGTTAAAATACACTTACTTTGACAGATGTTTGGCACTTTTTGTATGAGGCTTTTCAATGCCTTACCTTATCCAGTGCATGAGATTTAGTCTGCTCTGCAGAGGAAAACAGACAAAAAGGGTCTCTCAGCACGAGTTACTCTTCTGTAAAGGTTATAGTAAACATGTCAATGCCTAATTAAGCAGAAAATTTTATCTGTATTGTGGGGGAGGCGTTTGCTGTCTCTGACTTTTCTTCTGGGGAATCCATTTAGAAGGACAAAGTAGATTGTGAGGTTGAGCTGGTCCAGAAAGCTCTGCTTCCAAATGTCAGTGGAAAAAAAAAAAAAGAACACTTCTTGTCTCCTAGTTTGAAAATGACTATATTGGGTGGGCAGATTGTGTGTGTGTGTGTGTGTGTGTGTGTACGCACAGGTGCAAGCATTAGAGTGCATGTATGTATATTTCATCAAAGTACACACAAAATAACATGAATTACTTCCCAACTTCTTGCTAGATGTCAGGCACGGTACCAGGCACTGAAAATACTGAGATGAATGAAACCCAGAAATGCCGTTAGCCAATTGTGATGACAGAAAGTCCTCGTGGCCACCAAATCCCCAGATTTCTTTACTTGCTTCTTTGTTGCTGTGATTACGTTACCCATAGGTGTTGTCACATGTCTTAGTTGGCCTGGAACAATCTGATGAATACCTGCTGACCCAGCGTATGTTCCAGAGTAATAGCACCCCTTCATTCTCAAAGTGACCCTATTTGATTGATGAAATTTGTCTGATTCTCTGATGTATGTTACTTGGCTCAGTAACAACTTATTTTATCAGTTGTTATTTAGTTTATTAATTTTATAACAGAGACTTTCTCTTTGAATGGTATATCTATTTTTTGCAAACATACAAGTTAATCCAGGAAAAAGAAAATGGGATGATACCGACAGGAATAATCTAATTTGGCCATACGGTCATTTTAAACTACACTTTTCCTGCAAGTTGTGACCACTTATTCATGGTTTTTTGACTAGATTGAGTAGTTGTTGTTTTTTCAAACCAATTTTTGAGACTAGAGACCAGTAATGCCAATTTAATAAAAAATCCACCTGTCAATTTGCTAGGAAGGTAAAACACACAACACCAATAGCAGTAAAATAACTAACGCAACCATAAAACTCGTGGCTAGACTGAATTTATACATTTCATCTTGTTTTATGGTATTCTGTCACTAAAATCATGGCTCTTATCTCCAGTTTTCCCACAGTTTTTCCCTGTGATGTGGTTATCTATTTAGTGATATTTCAATGAAATTCCACTGCTTAACCTTTAGCCTTTGGGTCTCATCAAAGGGTTCTTCTTCGTTAGGTTGGCAATACAAAGACAGCAGCATCTGCTGCATTCGGGCATTCTCCCATCAGGCAGACTTGGGTGTATGTCCAACGCTAGCTATGTGCAACGCTAGCTGTGTGGCCTTGGGTGAATTTCCTTAAAGCCTCAGTTTCCCCCTCTGTGAAATGAAAATAATAGTGGCTACTTCATGCAGATATTAAGACAAAATGAAAGAATGCATTTGCAGTGTTTAGCTTACTTCCTAGGAGACAGCAATTGCTCAATAAATATTCTTTATCTTCAGCAGCAGCAGCAGTGGCAGCCTTTGGAGTTGCTGATTGTAGCTGCTTTATCCTAGCAAATCCCCTTCTCTTCTAATTCTCTGTGCCTGCCTCACAGGACGGACCTCCAGCACATGGCCACTCCTTTTCCAAGCTTTGTCCTTAGTGACTGGAAATAACAGAGCCTTCTCTAAGGTTTTTCCCCAAGTTGCTACCTGCACAGAGAGAGGAGATAGAAGTTCATAAAGAAAATATTGCATTAAGATCGTGCAGGCCTTGCAAACCTAAAACTGGATCTCTTTTTCTTTGGGACTTCTTTGGCTGCATTTTATCTGCATGGCTTTGAAAAGGCCAGGTGAAGAAAATGAGCCCATAGGCATAATGTCACATTCCCCATCTCCATTGATGGATATTTGCCCATTAATTCCCTTTGCACCAGCTCGCTCATGTCTTCATTTTCCCTATGCAATTACTGGTCCTAAATCCTTTCAGAGAAGAGAAAGCATGCATCCCCAATAGCATTTTGCATCTACAAATCAAATATATAATTGGCATCTCATGACGGGTACCCACAAATCACAGTGCATTTGAAATTACAGGCACAAGATCGAGAGGGCATTTTCAACCTTGTCTGGAAAGGTCTTCATAAACCTGTTTTAGAATAATAAGATAGTCGCCAAATCTCCCATTCTAGCACCATTTGCGATTATTTTCAAGTCATTATATTTACTGAGCTTATATAATTTTTCAACTATCAACAGAAGATTTTATTTGCATACCCCATAATCTCTCTTCCTGCTGTGTGATTCTCTACAAATAAAAATGTTACAGCAAAAAGACAGTGGCTATCAAAAAATATAATGGCTGTGCATCCAAATTACTTCTGAGCACTCAAAAATGATTTATTTATATGGTTATATGCCAATATATCCAAGTGCCTTGGTAAACTTTACCATCTAGATGCCAAGAGTCAAGTCTTAGTCTCCGTATGAGCCAATATTCTTTCCTGTAGAGATATGACTTTAATGGGATATGAATTTCAATCCAGATTTCCTAAAAGTCATACACATGAATTTAGCAACTATCCCATTACAGGAATATTAGAAAGATATTCCTTAAACCTGAAAATTATTAACTTGGGATCCTAGGCATTTATAAAGAATTATGACTCCTGCCAATTAAAAAAAAAAAGCAGTAGATTGCACGAAAGACACCATTTGGCTTTTCCTGTGTCCACTGCTCACAGTGCATAAAAGTGTAGGTTAAATCATTGTTCAGTTCGGCATGGGAAGCACTTAGTCTATGTGAGGAAATTGGAATGGAATATGGAGCCTGTTACTGTCGTTTCATCTCTTCTTCTTCTCTTGCAGGCTACGCCCAGGAGGAACAGCTGAAAGAAGAGGAGGAAATAAAAGAAGAAGAGGAGGAGGAAGACAGCAGTTCAGTAGCTCAACTGCAGGGTGGCAATGACACAGGGACGGACGAGGAGCTAGAAACGGGCCCAGAGCAAAAAGGCTGCTTCAGCTACCAGAACTCTCCAGGAAGTCATTTGTCCAATCAGGATGCCGAGAACGAGTCTCTGCTGAGCGACGCCAGTGATCAGGTGTCGGACATCAAGAGTGTCTGCGGCCGAGATGCCTCGGACAAGAAAGCAAACACTCGCGTCAAGCTTCCAAACGAAGCACACAATTGCATGGATAAAATGACCGCTGTCTACGCCAACATCCTGTCGGATTCCTACTGGTCAGGCCTGGGCCTTGGCTTCAAGCTGTCCAATAGTGAGAGGAGGAACTGTGACACCCGAAACGGCAGCAACAAGAGTGATTTTGATTGGCACCAAGACGCTCTGTCCAAAAGCCTGCAGCAGAACTTGCCTTCTAGGTCCGTCTCGAAACCCAGCCTGTTCAGCTCGGTGCAGTTGTACCGGCAGAGCAGCAAGATGTGCGGGACTGTGTTCACGGGGGCCAGCAGATTCCGATGCCGACAGTGCAGCGCGGCCTATGACACCCTAGTCGAGTTGACTGTGCATATGAATGAAACGGGCCACTATCAAGATGACAACCGCAAAAAGGACAAGCTCAGACCCATGAGCTATTCAAAGCCCCGGAAAAGGGCTTTCCAGGATATGGACAAAGAGGATGCTCAAAAGGTTCTGAAATGTATGTTTTGTGGCGACTCCTTCGATTCCCTCCAAGATTTGAGCGTCCACATGATTAAAACAAAACATTACCAAAAAGTGCCTTTGAAGGAGCCAGTCCCAACCATTTCCTCGAAAATGGTCACCCCGGCTAAGAAACGCGTTTTTGATGTCAATCGGCCGTGTTCCCCCGATTCAACCACAGGATCTTTTGCAGATTCTTTTTCTTCTCACAAGAACGCCAACTTGCAGTTGTCCTCCAACAACCGCTATGGCTACCAAAATGGAGCCAGCTACACCTGGCAGTTTGAGGCCTGCAAGTCCCAGATCTTAAAGTGCATGGAGTGTGGGAGCTCCCATGACACCTTGCAGCAGCTCACCACCCACATGATGGTCACAGGTCACTTTCTCAAGGTCACCAGCTCTGCCTCCAAGAAAGGGAAGCAGCTGGTATTAGACCCGCTAGCGGTGGAGAAAATGCAGTCATTGTCCGAGGCCCCAAACAGTGATTCTCTGGCTCCCAAGCCATCCAGTAACTCAGCATCAGATTGTACAGCCTCTACAACTGAGTTAAAGAAAGAGAGTAAAAAAGAAAGGCCGGAGGAAACCAGCAAGGATGAGAAAGTCGCAAAAAGTGAGGACTATGAAGATCCTCTACAAAAACCTTTAGACCCTACAATCAAATATCAATACCTAAGGGAGGAGGACTTGGAAGACGGCTCAAAGGGTGGAGGGGACATTTTGAAATCTTTGGAAAATACTGTCACCACAGCCATCAACAAAGCCCAAAACGGGGCCCCCAGCTGGAGTGCCTACCCCAGCATCCACGCAGCCTACCAGCTGTCTGAGGGCACCAAGCCGCCTTTGCCTATGGGATCCCAGGTACTGCAGATCCGGCCTAATCTCACCAACAAGCTGAGGCCCATTGCACCAAAGTGGAAAGTGATGCCACTGGTTTCTATGCCCACACACCTGGCCGCTTACACTCAAGTCAAGATGGAGTCAGAAGACAAAGATGAAGCGGTGAAGGAGTGTGGGAAAGAAAGTCCCCATGAAGAGGCCTCATCTTTCAGCCACAGTGAGGGCGATTCTTTCCGCAAAAGTGAAACACCTCCAGAAGCCAAAAAGACAGAGCTGGGTCCCCTGAAGGAGGAGGACAAGCTGATGAAAGAGGGCAGCGAGAAGGAGAAACCCCAGCCCCTGGAGCCCACATCTGCTCTGAGCAACGGGTGCGCCCTCGCCAACCACGCCCCGGCCCTGCCATGCATCAACCCGCTCAGCGCCCTGCAGTCTGTCCTGAACAATCACCTGGGCAAAGCCACGGAGCCCTTGCGCTCACCTTCCTGCTCCAGCCCAAGTTCAAGCACAATTTCCATGTTCCACAAGTCGAATCTCAGTGTCATGGACAAGCCAGTCTTGAGTCCCGCCTCCACAAGGTCAGCCAGTATGTCCAGGCGTTACCTGTTTGAGAACAACGATCAGCCCATCGACCTGACCAAGTCCAAAAGCAAGAAAGCTGAGTCCTCGCAAGCACAATCCTGTACGTCCCCACCTCAGAAGCACGCTCTGTCTGACATTGCCGACATGGTCAAAGTCCTCCCCAAAGCCACCACCCCAAAGCCAGCCTCCTCCTCCAGGGTCCCTCCCATGAAGCTGGAAATGGATGTCAGGCGCTTTGAGGATGTCTCCAGTGAAGTCTCAACTTTGCATAAAAGAAAAGGCCGGCAGTCCAACTGGAATCCTCAGCATCTTCTGATTCTACAAGCCCAGTTTGCCTCGAGTCTCTTCCAGACATCAGAGGGCAAATACCTGCTGTCTGATCTGGGCCCACAAGAGCGTATGCAAATCTCCAAGTTTACGGGACTCTCAATGACCACTATCAGTCACTGGCTGGCCAACGTCAAGTACCAGCTTAGGAAAACGGGCGGGACAAAATTTCTGAAAAACATGGACAAAGGCCACCCCATCTTTTATTGCAGTGACTGTGCCTCCCAGTTCAGAACCCCTTCTACCTACATCAGTCACTTAGAATCTCACCTGGGTTTCCAAATGAAGGACATGACCCGCTTGTCAGTGGACCAGCAAAGCAAGGTGGAGCAAGAGATCTCCCGGGTATCGTCGGCTCAGAGGTCTCCGGAAACAATAGCTGCCGAAGAGGACACAGACTCTAAATTCAAGTGTAAGTTGTGCTGTCGGACATTTGTGAGCAAACATGCGGTAAAACTCCACCTAAGCAAAACGCACAGCAAGTCACCCGAACACCATTCACAGTTTGTAACAGACGTGGATGAAGAATAGCTCTGCAGGTATGGGTTTGCTCCGAGGCATTGCGACTAGCCTGGTAAGGAGCTTCTTACAGGGAGTTGGGTGTGCTTAGAGGCAGCTAGCATCTCCCAATGCCAAGCAGGATAGTAGCTTGCTGGAGTAGGATTAATTTTTATGAAAGACCAGAACATGAAAACTAAGTCCTAATCATTCTCTCAAGTCCTCTGGTTCAGAGCTGGGAACTAGAATAAAACGGGTTGAGAGAGATAAAGTTCACAGATTACTACTGCTTTTATTAGGCCTTCATCATCCATAATCCTGAATTACCCAAAGCAAGCTCCAGTGTCCAGCCAAGGCTATCTTTCACTTTAATTATTAGATACTAACTTCTGTCACCATTCCATTTCACCACCTCACCTTTCCATAGCAATGCCAATGTCTTATAAAGTGACAAAAAGGTGAGCAATGGAAGAAAGATTGGAGAGTGCTAGAAGTAGTTGCTATATAGAGATTCCTTAATCAGCTCATGAATAGCTTAAAGTTGTCTTTATGATTGTTACTTGTAATGAATGCTTTTTTGCAGCTTACTTTTAACAATTGCCACCTTCCACCTCTTCCCTTTGGTTATTTTCTACATTAAGTGTCCTATGAATGAGCATGTGCCCTTAACAGGTTGGTAGAAAAATATTCTTCTTTGCAGAACATTGAGATGAAAAGAGAAGAAGCTTATTTTCTTCTTTCATCTTTTGGTTTTCTTGTGGATAGACCAATATTAGAGCCCACCTTTAACAAAGATAGAGGCAATGTGTGCCCTGAGGTTTCATTTCACATAAAGAAACAAATGGCTTTCTGTACACTTATGTTAATGTGCATGGAGTCTCATAGCTTGAAGATAATTTGCATCATGTATCATAGAAGTTCCATGCCTTATATAGTCACCCACGCCCAGACCATTTGTGTCATTTTTAGGAAACAGGGCAGAGACCAAGGTCAAATGCATTGGCAGATTAGTTTCACCAGCGATTTTCAAATGTTGAGTATAAGCAAAGCTGGGTCTTAACAAATCTGTTTCATTTGCCTATTTGTGTTTTCTCTGCTTCTTTTCCTCTCCCTTCCAGCACGATGCCCCCACACATTAAGGGCCCTCCTATGTGTTCAGGTGGTCCTCTACCTTCGGCCATTCCCCAAGACGGGAACCCAACCTGAACTAAACCTTCTGTGCTGACCAATCCAGTTTATGTCATGCTAAGTTACAGATTTGCTCCTAATTAATTAGCTCTTAATTAATTCACAATCAAATATGAAAAACTAATAACACATAATCGCCCACCACACCCTATTGTCAGAGCTTTGGTTTACAAATAGAAGACTTTCAGAACAAGCTAGAAAGGTAGGACACCAGGAGAGTTCCAGGTAGAGAGCGGTATTTAGATGGCATGGCTTTGGGCTTGCTTCACATCAGACAGAGGTTTACTGGGTGTGAAGATGGCCAAGATGAAATAAAAAGTTAAAATATTTGACCTGGGACTTTCCCCTGAGTGAGGAGATCTATGCTTCTGATGGAGAGGAGTCCTTCTATAACTCTAATTGCTATCTGGCCCCAAATGAAGACTATCTTTTTGGTTCGCATGTTTTTATCATGATGGTTAAATGTGTTATTGGCAGATTCTTCTCATTCTTTCCAAGCATGATTTGTTCAGCTCACAGAATTGAAAGAAAAGCCAAAATGCATCCATTGAATTCACACCTGAGCTTGGGGCTCGACAGCATCCTCTATTTGCTACATAACATTTTAAATCTTAAATAACTTGCCATTATGTTTTCCTGGTTCTTAAAAAAAAAAGGGGGGGGGGGGCATACACGGAATACCTAGAGAGAAGAAAGATATTTCAAATCCAATAGTGGTGGGTTGAAATCATGGTGAAGAGGACAAACAGGTAATATTTATTTGTGCTATAACAAAGACCACTTTTCCACCTGTTAGGTTTGTAATCTTTTTTAGAAAATTAATATAATTGCCAAAACACTGTGATATGTAGATAGGGAGAGGTAAGGAAAAGAAAGCTTGATCCATCGTCAGTCAGAATCTGGAATGTTTGATACCTGTTCTAGGGATTCAAAGGTGAACCAATAATTTGGAAAAACATATACAAAAGGTTGTATAAATCCATTAAATACATAGATAAGGTAGCCATTTTGGCACCTCTCTGCATTTGTACAGGATGAGTATATCTAATTTGGACCTCGAAAGCACCGTATTGGCGTTTTCATTATACAAAACCAAAGCTCCATCCTTACAAGCACCATTAGGCTGTGGTTCTGAGAGGACTGCAGAAAAACAGGTTTGAGTGTTTGGGACTCACTCAAAGCCATGGGTGTGTGTGTATGTTTTGTAAACAGAAAAGATGGTGCAGGTACTGGCTGTGTTTGTGTTCATCCTAAAAATACTCCTACCGACCTGAATGTTTCCCCCATCTGTACAAAGGTCGATTCTTGGTGCTTTGGTCACTTTAGAAAAAAATGCCTCCATCCCTGTGGTCCTCTTTTAGAATGACATTTATGCAATACCTTGCCCATTGCTTAGAATGATGCATGTAAGGTTTGTAAATGGACATGAAATGACATTGTCTGGAACTCTACTCTTAGTTGTAATGCGTAATAGCACAAACTGTGCAAAGTGACATGATGTTTTAGAAAGTATGATCAAGATTTCATGGAAAACGTGAGACCTTTAACCTATCTATGTTTTTCGAAAGACACAACTTTTGATCTGAATTTTCTTTCCTTTACCAGATACATCTTAAATCCTGCAAAATGCTGTGCCAAATATTAAATGCATCTTTTCATTAAAAATTTCATTAGAAAATATTAAGTGTGGGCCGGGCGCGGTGGCTCACGCTTGTAATCCCAGCACTTTAGGAGGCCGAGGCGGGCGGATCATGAGGTCAGGAGGTCGAGACCACGGTGAAACCCTGTCTCTACTAAAAATACAAAAAATTAGCCGGGCATGGTGGCAGGCGCCTGTAGTCCCAGCTACTAGGAGAGGCTGAGGCAGGAGAATGGCGTGAACCTGGGAGGCGGAGCTTGCAGTGAGCCGAGATCGTGCCACTGCACTCCAGCCTGGGTGACAGCAGAGCGAGACTCCGTCTCCAAAAAAAAAAAAAAAAAGAAAATATTGAGTGTGCATCTCTATTTTAGGTCATAAGTAATCTAAAACAATTTCAATATGTATTTGTATATATCTTTAAAAGCCACATGCTCTTGACTAATAGAAATTAAACAGAGAGCAAATCAATGAGTCTGAAATGCATAAAGGCTTGAAATTATTGTCATTACCGTGTAATATAGTGTACAAGTTTAACAGCACACCTAGCCTTGAAATCGTTGGCAGGAAGGTATTCTAGTCCAATGAGCTGCCACTTCTGTTGGGGGCGGCTTGATAAAAACACATGTTCAGGGTGAAAAGCACGTAAGGTTGCCAGACAAAATACAGAATGGATGTCCAGTTAAATTTATATTTCAGATAAATGACAAATATGTTTTGAGTATAAGCCTGGCTCAAATATTGTATGGGCCATACTTGTATTTTAAAAGTATTCATTGTTTATCAGAATTCAAATTTAACTAGGCATCCTGTATTTTTATTAGCTAAATCTGGCAACCCTAACAGCATAGATTATGTGGCAGTTGGGAAGAACAAAATAGCCTGGACAAATTAATGTCTATTAATGGCATCAACCATTCCTTCCTCCATTAAATAAATATTCCTTCCTTTCATCCTCTTTTCCCTCCTTTGTTCCTTCATTCCTTCCTCTTTCCCTTCTTTCCTTCCTTTTTTCTTCTTTCCTTCCTTCTTTTCTTCCCGCCCTGCATTCCTTTCATCCTTCAACAAATATTGGTTGTGCTTTTACTATGCACCGGAGTCTATTATATTTAACAATGGAAGTATAATAGTGAACCAGAAGTTCTACCTATTATAATCGGAAAATGTGCCAAGCCTTGCAGCAAGCACTTTGCAAACATTATTTTGCTTTATTCTCACAAACAGCCCTATGAAGTAGAGGTTGAGTCACACATGATAGGGAAGAGAAAATGGAGGCAGAGAGATTCTGCCTGAATTCCCCAAGGTCCTACAGTCTCTGAGCCTCACTCATTCATTATGACGTATCTAGAAAGCCATCGTTCCACAGCAAGCACTCTGCTAATTCCCAGGGAGTAAACCATAACCAGGACAAGAGTCTGCCTTTGAGGCTAGTGGCAGACTAATAGATGAAAAACTGTAGGGGAAATGCTGAAAGGAGCACACAGGAGGTGGCTCTGCCTGGTTCTGGGGGAAGCCAGGATGGGGAACAGTGGTCTCAGAGGCAGTGTTCGGAAAAGAATGCTGAGTTTAACCCCCAACTGACCCGCTTCATGAAGACATGTCCCACTCCTACATCTATATGATGTGGACATAATATCCTTCTCATAGGAAGGTTGTAAGAATTAAATGTATTAATTATGTTCCTTAAAGCCCATAGTAGGTTTACAAGAAAAGCACATAGTAGGTCTATAAGAAAAGCAAGTTCTAGGCAGAGCCACTACATGCTCTTACCATGCTCTGTAGCCTCACCTGCAGCATAGAGAACTCGCAGCAACTTCTCAACTCTAACTAATTAATCATCCTGCAAAACCTCAACCTGCTCTTTGATTCAGATAACAATGACAGTGAAACTACCGTTGACTGGCCTCTTTTTGTAACTCAGGCATAATTATTCATATTATCCTCATTTTGCAGAGAGGTAAACCAAAGCTCAAAGAGTTTCATGATTTGTCCAAGAACACAAAACTAAACCTGGAGGTAGGATTTGAACCCAGGACTCTCCAGTGCTCATCAGCTTTCTCCTGCTCCTTGGTTTCCTCCTCCTTGCCTGATGGTTGCTAGGCAATACTCATGGCTGGATGTACCTCCAACAGCCCAGAGAGAAAGCTGTAAAATGTGGCCTAAGAGTTGAGAGGAGAAAGGACACTTTCCTGGGCCTTTTGGAGGCTCCAGCTATCAAACATTGCAACTCGGGGGCCCAGGACTGACCTGCAGGGTGAAGCAGAACATCCTTGTTCTCTTTCTTTTAATGCTCTTGTTCAATCAGGTAATTATACATTTGCCATATGGTGTCTAACCAAGAAATGACCCAAATTCCAGTGAAAATACGTATACCTAAGATTAAAAAAGAACATCCTCATTCTGACCCTCAGGAATTCATTTTAGGGAAACAAAATGAGAACTGAGGAAACAGCGTCAAGTACAAGACTTTAGCATCTCTCAGGCAGCAAGAAACCAATGCATCGTCTTCCTTAACGTTTGCATTTTTTCAAAAATATCTGTGTATGCATCTCAGCCTCCATTGCACCTTCTCCTCTCATTTGGACTTTTGAATGCTCAATCCTGACGTGTATAATTTGGTGCTTTAATATAGAGTAACATTATTTTTCATTTACTCCAATCTGCCATCAGTATCATCTTTTCATTTAACCAGATGCAATTCTTTTTTTCTTTCACTAAATTGAAAATCCATGAGCGACAGGGAGTGCAATGTTTTAATTAGCTCATATTTTTTATATGGATTTATGTCTTTAAAATACATTTGTGTAATTCTTCAGCTAAATTAAAAACGTCTTTCTGCGAAAGTGAGGAGGGGAAAATAAAGAGCTAAACTGTGTCATTAGCTTAGGTGGTTGCGGATGAGGAGCAGAATCTGGTGGAGGGACACGCAATCACCAGAGCTGCTCCCTGTCAGGATTTTGAACTTGCCTTCCTGCAAAGAAGTCTTTCTCCATAAAGACCTCTCAAAAATGGCTTGGGGAGGATTTTTTTAAAGGCCTCTACTAAGTAAACAAGCAGTTACCTTCACTGAGCTAATTTGAAACCCAACCTGCCGCCAAACAAACAGAGAAAAAGAAGTCATAATGATAAACAGTTTTCCCTGCATTTCTCTTTGTCTTTTTTTTTTTTTTTAACTATTAAGTTTAAAGCTTTCCACGATGCTTTTTTCTACTTTCTAGGAGACAAGTGACATTCCATGGTAAATGGGAGAAAAAGCCATGCAGAACTGAAATCTCTCTAACGCATTGACACTAACTTGCCCTCTATTGTTGGAAATGAGCAGGCGTTCATGATTGTTCATCAAACGGCTCCTAATGCAGTTAAAGCATTCAGCTATAATTTCTCCTTGCATTTATAATTACTGTCATAGACTGCACACCTCGGTGAGCAGATTAAAGCTATAAACTATTTAGCCTCGGCTCTAAGACGAGGAACTTGATTTGTCTGGCAGGAGTTATTTGTTAGGGAGCTTGACACTTCACATAAAAATGACTCAACTTGATGAAGAACAATGCAGTTTTAGCAATGCAGGGATTTTAAATCAGTCATGACGCCACGCCCTGCAAGAATCGCAGGGCAGTTTGTTCAATGATATGTAGGCCAGGGAGATAAGGGAATGTGTTAAGGGTACCAAAATAGAAGAGGATTTGGTGTGCAGTTGCTTTCTTTCCTGACTCTCTCCTGGAAGATCAGGAGTTTGTTGAAAATCAGTGCATGTCATGTTCTCCCGTTAAATCCAGTGTAAATGTTATGTGAGGCTCACCTGGAGGGAAAAGGGATGCCAGCAGCCACAGGCGCATGTCACATTTGGGGGTTTTACAGAACTCTGTGTAGCTGTTGAGAACATTCGCCTCCGGAAGCCCAAGAAGCCAGGAGTATATGGAAAATGGTTGTTTGGTTTGGTTTGTTTCCTGGAACACGTTCATGTATTTCTTTGTGTCGTTATTTGTTGACTTGCAGGAGGCACAGAAAATATTTAGGCACAGAAGGTGTTTCCGTGGGGCTGATTCTATACCTTTTATCTGTGAAAATAAACAAAAAATAGATACTTTCCAACTCAGACATCTTCTGATTGTTGAGACCCAGTGATCAAGAGCTTTTTCTCAATGAATTTTGGGCAAGTTTGTCTTGCCACGGAATCATCTCCCACCTACCCACACTTCATAGCCATAAATAAACACAAATTTCCCTTAAAACTGGCATTCAGCATCAAGACTGTTGAAGGATTATTTGTAGCAAACAGTGGATACCGGTGCCCAAATATTAGGGATCATGAATACAAGTGCTCCCAGGGCTGGGCAATGACCTGGAGGAGCCTAGTATGCCAGCAGGGGCTGTCACAGGGAAGCAAGGAGGCCTTGCACAGCACCAGTGGTTTCCAAAGTAGTAGTAAATCCAGATCTTTGTGTGAGCCCCCCAGTGTTTTAGTCGAGAGGGTTTTTTTTTATGGATGTGTTTTGGTTTGGTTTGGTTTGGGTTTTAGTTTGTTTTGTTGTTTTTGTTCTGAACACCCTTCAAGCCAAACAAAGTACATCAGAGACCAGATTCAACTCCTAGGCTGCTAGCTCGCAGCCCCTGGATCTGGTGGCAGGTCAGGTGGAGACACTGGCCCTGTTTCTTGGTGTTCTTTGTCCCCTCTCCCCCAAGGTAACCCCACCAGGGCTTTGGGCTGTTACATGAATGCCACTTCTCCCCATCTCAGAGGATACTGGGCTGTTTTCTAGGAAACTCTACTTCCTTCTTCTGAAGATTTCGTCAAGTTGCTGCTAGTCAGAGGAGGGGGGCAGGCTGGGCAACCCTGGAGAGGAACCAATCATTCAGGCTTACCCAGGACTTGGCCAGGAGGGTTCCAGGGATTTGAGATTGAAACCAGAAAATTCCAGACAAACCAGGTGAGTTGGTCACCCTGCTCTCCTGATATACTCTGGTTTCTTTTCAGGTTATATAAATCTTTTGCCTTCTACTAATACGTCTCTTGCCTTAGGGCACAATACTCATTGCCGGCATAGCTTGTGAAATGGTGTATGTTCTCTAATCCTTAAGATATTTAGTCAATGCTGTTACCCAGCACATTTGACCTATGGTATTTGTCTAATCCTCACAGCAAAACTGCAAGGTAAATATTATACCCATATTAGAGATGAGAAAGCTGAGGCTCAGAGAAGGTGTTTCAGGTGCCCAAGACTCACAGCAGCAGGTAGCGGAACTGAGACTCCAGGCCACAGCCATCAGAATCGGAGCACAGGGCTCCTTATGTAGCACTGGGCCGCCAGTGCTCATCTTCGGTGTATATGGAACAGACGATGTTTCAAAGCATGGTGCCTTTAAAGTGCATAGTCTTAATGAGCTGATTTTTGAACATGTGTAATGGTGCCTTGGCTGTATTTGCTACAAAGAGTGGAATCTTCTTGCATGCCAAAACCCCCAGCCCAAAGGATGGATGTCCAGAATGAGCAAGTGTTTCTCAAGTTTCACCAACTTTAGCCTAAATATGTGCCTTGCAAGCTACCCAGCACTCGTGCCAGTAGGCAAAGGACTATGGCTAAAGGAGATTTTGTTCAATGAAGTTAGCCTTCAAGTTATTGTTCCGTGATATGTGTTGAATTTTTTTTATACAAAGCTTCTCCCTTTATTCACTCGGGTGCTCTACAGGGAGCACTCGCTGTAGGTTAGGAGCTGGCATTCCTGTCGGGGAGATGGACAGACAAAAAGTGTCATAATGATGGAAAACAAGGCAGTGTGGAGGGCCAGAGGGCACCATGGCCTGCCAGTTTACAGGGAGCTCAGGGAAGGCCTCATTGGGAGAGTCTATTTATGTTGAGACTGGCCAAGAAGCACTTAGAAAGAGGGGTTCCCAAGAAGCAGTAAGAGTACCTGCTCCTCTCCAACCACCGAAGGCGAGAGCAGGCCTGGTGGATCTGCAGATGTATCAGGGGTCAGGGGAGACACAGCTTGGGGAGCAAGGGGAGAGCATTGAAAATGAAAACTGGAGAAAGAGGCCAGGGTCAGAGCATTCAGGGGTAGGGGAGATGGGGAGAAATAAGGCCTAGAGAGGTTCAGTGACTTGCCCCAGGCCACACAGCTAACAGACTTCACATATCCAAAGAAAATCCCAGTGAGAACATTCAAATGCATTGAGCCAGACAGGGAAGGCACACTTAGGGAGCTTGGAAGATACTAAATTTCACATTTTCAATGCCACAAAGGCCGAGACAGGGGAGAGACTGGCAAGCATGAGAGAGGCTTGAGGGGTGTTGGAGGCGAGCAGGGACAGGGTGGGGGTGCAGCAAGTCATGGCAGGGGAGTTAGGAAGGAGGAAAGGAGGTCTGGTGGCTGCCAGGTACAACACAGGGGAAGCTGCTGTTCCTCTCCTCCTCCAGCCCCGCAGCGTTAACCTACTCCGTGGGGGCTCAGCCCACCTCTGTGAGCTGGTCTTTCTTTTTCTGTTGTATAATAGGCGCCATGGCAGTAAATGCCACCTCCCCGGCTCCCTCGGGGAAGCCCCGCGGCTTGATTATTCCTGAGAATTGGTGACATTCTGTGGCTGCTCCTTGTTGGGGAGGCACAGGTCTGGCCCACCTGGTGATTTTTGTTCACTTCTTGCTGTCACTTTTGAAAGAGAGGAAGGTTTTACATACACATAAGTAATTAATTTTGTTCTTTCTTATTCTGAACGTCCCACACTTCAGCAGAAAACCAGAAAGACTTCTTCAGGACAGAGAGGCGCAGGAGAGCAATCTAAGAGAAATGTGTTTTCCCTTCCTCCCTCCCTCCTTTCTTCCCTCCCTTCCTTTCTTTCTTTTTACCAATATTTATCAGACACTTCTTACAGGCACTGAGACTATAAAAGGGAAAAATGGGAGCTCCCAGCCCTTGGAAAGCTTAGAGTCTGACCCTCCACTTTAGACTGAGGCTCGAGAGAAGATATTTGGCCACAGCTACACCAATTTTACCTGCAGTGGGATAAGATCTAAGCAGTTAGACTTACTGGGTTTTATGGGAACACCAAGGAGAAACATCTAACCCAGAATGGGGGTCAAGGGTGGAGGAGGACACGGGCAGTCCAGGAGGGCTTCCTGCATGGGAGCCCCGATTCTGAGACTCGCAAGATAAGCAGAAAGAAGTCAGGAGAAGAGAGATGAAGGAGGGACACAGCATGAAAAGAGAACAACAGAAAAGGAAATCGTCTGGAAACAAAAAGAAGTTCAATTTGTGCGCTCTGCCCCACGTCCAGAAATTGTTTTCTGTACATTCAAGCTCTGACAAGGCTGGGCCCCTGTGTTTCCACCCCTCCACTTACGTGATCACTTTCTAGTTCAAGGCAACACAGTTTGTTCTCTCAATGCACCTATGCACTCTCACCTCAAATAAGAAACCATTTACCTTGGATTTTCTGAAATACCAAAAAATAATTCTCATTGTCCCATCATTACTACTAGTAAGAATAATATGGCTATAATAATAGTTAATTGTATCATTCATAAATCCAAAAGTATTTGTGTGCATGTACTTTTTCTCAAGCCCTATACAAGGCTCTAGGGATAGAGCAGAATCACAAACAATGACACTTCTTGGCCATGTGGAGTTCTAGTCTAGCAGGGGAGGCCGATCAATGACTTTTCTTTTTTTTTTTTTTTTTTTTTTTGAGACAGAACCTCACTCTGTCATCCAGGCTGGAGTGCAGTGGTGCGATCTCGGCTCACTGCAACCTCCATCTACCAGGTTCAAGCAATTCTCCCTCCTCAGCCTCCTGAGTAGCTGACCTTACAGGCACTGCCACCGCGCTTAGCTAATTTTCTGTGTTTTTAGTAGAGAAGGCGTTTCACCATGTTGGCCAGGCTGATCTCAAACTCCTGACCTCAGGTGATTTGCCCTCGTCGGCCTCCCAAAGTGCTGGTATTACAGGCATGAGCCAGCACGCCCGGTCTCAATGATGATTCTATAACCACACAGGTGAACGTTGATAGCACTGGTAGGAGTACCACCTATGAGGCTGCGAGGACACAAAGTCTCTAGCGGAGGCTTTGACCTGGCACTGAGATCGGGGTAGGCCTTGAGGGAAGATGAGAAGGGCCTCAGAGCTAGCAAGCTGAAACAGGAAGTGTGTTCCAGGCAGAGGGAAGAGCCTGTGTCCAGGCTCCGAGGCCAGTGAGAAGAGGGACAACTACAGGCGCCTGACAGAAAGCCAGTGAGCTGGAAGGAAGAGAGAGAGCACAGATGGTGTGAAATGAGGCTCCAGTGATGCAGTTTCTCTTAATATTTCAGCCTGTGCTCAGATCCTTAAAGGCGCTATTCACGTCTTTCAATAATCTCACTGGATGGGTGATAGTCATCCATTTTACATAAGAGGAAACTGAGGCTTAGAAATAATGAAAAGCCTCAGCCTTGCAGTCCATGGCAGAGAGAGGATGGGAGTCCAGCTTAGACCCTACACGTGTGTTCCTTCTACCACATGACTCTTGTAGTCATGTCATCTCCTGTCTATACCTACAAAGGGCTGTTTAAAGATGCCCAGTAGATGTTAGATGCTTGCAATAGTCAAGGTCAGATACTCACAAACACTTAGTAAATAAAACTAAGTAAGGAATAAATGAGTGCTGACATACTCATCGACACCGATATTTATTGAATGCCTCATATGTGCTAAGCTCAGGCTAAGCACTTTTCACATAGTACCCTTCTTAATTCTTGCAACAACTTTTTGAAATAGGCATTTTTATTACTATTCCCCCTGTGCTGCTGAGAAAACTGGAGCTTTAAGAGCTCAAGTGATTGTCCAAGGTCACGCAGCTGCTGAGGGTTGAAGGTGGGACTCAAACTCCCAGCCAGAGCCTGAATCTTAACCCTCCCTGGACTGCTTCCGGTGAAGCAAAGCAAAGTCCATGGAGACTCAGTGTGCAAGGGAGTTGGCTTGGCCACTTGGGAATGGAGCATTTGGAGGCATTTTCGGGAGAAAGTGTGGATTTGAACTGAAGAATTGCATAGAAAAGGCAGGGGGCAGGCATTTGGAAGTCTTTGGTCAAAAACACCTTTCCATTTTCATGTTGGAGCTTCCAATACATTATATGTTCTGCGCAGAATATGAAAGAAGTTTGTGCAAGATACAGACCTAAATTGAACTACTTACTATTCATTTTGTGTCACATCAACAAAGATGGGAACCAATTAAGGAATGGGGGTGGATCCTTATAATTGAGAAATTCAGATGTTCTGAACTTTGGGACCCGAGATGATCTACAAATCCAGACATGGGCCAAGACATGGCAATACGAGGGAAGAACTCAAGCAGGAGGAGAAAAGACTGCCTATCCGGGCAATAGCGTGACTTAGAAACAGGATTCGCGTACCACTTCATGGCTAAGCATGTGTGGGATGGAACCGGTCTTCCTGGGCTTACATCTTTGTTTTGCCTCTTCTTTCCCTGTGATGAGTCTTGGGGTAGGCCTCAAAGGCTGAATCTTCAATATAAATACAACAGTGAATGAACAACAAATGGTGGTTATTTTAAAGATCTATCTTGGATGGCTATTTAATTTCACTAAACCCCAGGTTGCTCACCTGTTGACTGGAACAAACAATAGTCCCTTCTTCACGAGGCCATGGTGAGGGTTTTAACCCCACATTGTCCACAAATACCACTTAAATTATAGTAGATGCTCAGCAAATCTGAGCTGTTATTTTTATCTCGACTGTCAGAGGTCAGATCAGGCTTTGGGGTCAGACACACCTGGGTTCAAATCCCATCAGAGCCACTTACTGTTGGAGCCGGGGCAAGTCAGTTATTCTCCCTGAGGGTCAGTTTTCTCATCCTTAAAATTCCAACTAATAATACTCATCTTTCAGTGATGCTGTGAGGACTTAAAAATAATATAGGTTCAGATAGATAAAAGAGGCTGGCACAGATTTGATGGCAGCGTATGTCCTTACAGCCCCCTGTCTCCTGCCTTAGTTTGTGTTGAGGATTAGGTCAGATGGTGTACAGGGGTGGGGAGTGTCAGCCTGGATCTGGCACACAGAGCAAGTGCCTGAGGAACTGCTTTCCTCTCGATTCCCTTCCCCTCGACCCCTAGCCCTTGATCACCTACTTTAAAGAAAAAAACCCTTTCATTTACTTAAGGTTTAAATTAAGATGTGAAACGGATGGTGCCACTTTATTTGAAGGAATAAAGAGAGATTGTAAGTATAGATTTATCTAAAACAGCTCTGTTAGGGTTGGGAGGGGATGAAAGATCTGCCCCTGAGAAAAAATGGAATGTAGCATTAACCTGCATTTCCTTCCCTCCGACTTTCCCATTCTCTTCCTGCCACCAGCCACTTTGCAAAGCCCCACTTGCTACAACACACATTTGCTGGTGGCTAAGCCATGCTTGGGAAGAACTGCACTGGAGTTTTCAGTGAAGATGGTGATGATGGTGATGATCATGACGATATGATGATGGTGATGATGAGGAGGAGGAGGAGGATCTGATGATGAGGATATGATGATGATTAAATGTTGTAACACACGAACTTAGAATAGTGCCTGGCACAGTGTCCATTGTCAGAAATATCCATGTCATTGATATTGACAGAGAACTAACATTTATTGAGCACTGTTTGAATCACCATATAGGTTAATTATATTATCAGTAACAATGAAGTGAAAGGAACCTCTTCTTTTAATCCTTTTTTATATAAAATAATATATTCTCATATCATCTCTGAGAGGTAGATGGAGACCCTACCTTCATTTACTAATTTACCTTTAGGGAAACTGAGGCATTTTTCAATAAAACTGGGAGCTATGTAAGAATCTGGCCCACACACAGTGAAATGCACCTGTAGAGGGTATGGTGGAGATGCCTTTGGATTTCTGATACTATATCCTTGTGCCCACGCCTGGCTTCTGCTTGTTTTCCCCTCTAATAGATACACCTGCAGCTCTCCTCTGGGGACATCTCCCAGCTCCTGGAGCTACTCTGTTTGCACACACAGAGCACCCTTGGTGCCTGCAAGTGTGTGCCCCTGGCTGGCCTTGAGTTAATGACTGATGTGGAGTACCAGAGCCCAACTATTGCCTCCCGAGAGGCCAAGCTCTGAGTCCTAAGGTGCTAGTGCCTTATGTATACTATCTCAATTAATCTTTCTCCTAAATTCTATAAAGAAGGAACTATGATTGCACCCAGCTTACAGGTGAAGAAACCAGCCCTCAGAGACGTGAAGTGACCAGGAAGTCCACACAGCTAGTAAGTAGCAAAGCTGGAAACTAAGTGTAGACAAATGGAGGATTTGCCTGAAGCCAGAATTGTGGCCAAAATGTCAGCACCATTCTGGCATCCCTTGGTGAAATTCTGTGCACAGTACACCAAAGCGTGAGATGCAGACACACCACTTATTTGAAGGAGAGAAAAGATGAATGCCTCCCCCCCAAAAAAAGCTTAAATATCCCCAAAGTTCAAATCTTTGACCAAGGCAACTTTCTACCACTCGGGGCCTTCAGCAAACTGGCACTTCAAATGTGCATGGTTTTATCTGGTGTTTTTTTATCGATGGAGAAAAAAAATGATGTTTCAGGTTATGCTTTTTTCAATGCTACATTACTCAATTTCACAGTCAAATAATTCTATTTTTGTTCACCAGAGGATTTTGTCATGTTTAATTGTTTATGAATCCCCCTCCCCCTGTACTTGCAGGAGCCTCCACTTTTCCCCCTGCTGCCTTTCGTTAGACTCTCCCGTGAGCAGTAACCATGGAGATGGGTCCCTATTGGATAGTCTCTGCTCTGGCTTAGAAGTCAAAGAGCCAATCAGGACCTCGTCATCCCAGAAATGTAAGAGGATGAAAGATGCGAGGCCCTTGTAAGTGGAGGGGAGGCCCGACGTGCAGTCTCCAGAGACAGGGAGTTCCTGATGCCTAGAAATCCTGAGAAGGAAACACACAGCAGCTAAGCTCAGTGGGGAAAAACATGGGTCCTGGAACTGCTGGAGTCTGGCTCCAGGGCTGGGTCTCCTCTTCCTGGCTGAGGGACCTGGGTCAGGGCACACCACTTCTTTGAACCTCAGTTGTCTCTTCTATCAAGCGGCAGCAGGAAGGCTGAGCTCACATGTTGTTATAAAGATAAAATTAAATACAACCCACTAAGCACCTGCCTAGCCCTGTATCAGGCATGTAGAAGTCCTCAATTAACAAGACTACTCTCATAATAACTAAAATATAGCACCCCTAGAATTGAGGCTGGGTGAACAGGTCTAACAGCCCTGCCCTCAGAATGTTTGCTGCCCATCACAGAAGGAAGACAATGAAACCACAAGGCTTAGCCTCTGCTCACTGCTAGCACAACAGAAGTACAGAGCCAGTGGGGAAAAGAGGGGTCAAAGAAGTCTAACCAAGCAAGAAGAGATCTAGGCTGAGTCTGGAATGATGAAAAGGAGCTAGCCAGGTGGATAAGAGGGAAAAGTGTTGCAGAAAGAAGGAACGGCAAGAGTAAAGTCTTGTTAAGTGACAGGGTGTGTGTGGTTCATTCCAGAGAATGCACGTGGCTCAGTATGATAGGAGAGAGACCAGTTTTGGGGAGCAGATGGCAGAGAGAGGAGGCTGAACAGACAGGTGACTGGTGGGTGTGCATACAATGGCTTCTCCTTGGGTGCACAAACTTTGTCTTTTCATGATCATAGAGACAGATACATTAAATTGAGGTTTGCTTTGTGAAATATTGGAGCATTTTTTCCATGAAATTGACTTTGCAGGGCTGGGAAGTGAGTGGAGAAGTGGACTTTTTTTTTCTTTTGTGACGGAGTCTTGCTCTGTTGCCAGGCTGGAGTGCAGTGGTGTGATCTCGGCTCACTGCAACCTCTGCCTCCCTGGTTCAAGCGATTATCCAGCCTCAGCCTCCTGAGTAGCTGGGATTACAGGCACGCGCCACCAAGCCTGGCTAATTTTTGTATATTTAGTAGAGATAGGGTTTCACCATGTTGGTCAGGCTGGTCTTGAACTCTTAACTTCGTGGTCTGCCCACCTCGGCCTCCCAAAGTGCTGGGATTACAGGCGTGAGCCACCACACCCGGCCAAGAAGTGGACTTTTAACTGAGCCTCCAGTTGACACTGGATACAAGGTCGACCTCCACCTCAAAGCTCTGGGAGGGCAGAGGCTGCATCTGATTGGCTTCCTGTTGTATTCCTTGGAACCCAGACTCTATAAATATTGGATAAAAGAAAGGAAGGAAGGAAAAGAGAGAGGGAGAAAGGGACATACTGTCTAGGAAGTGATTATACTTCCCTTTGCATCCACCATGGGTGAAATGACAATAATACTTATGTCTCTCATCTGGAAGGCAGATCAAATACATAAATTACACAAAACATGAAGCACAGTCCCCAGCATCTAATAGAAGCCCAGTGCAAACGAATCTGCAGGCTTTGCACAGCCAGAAAAGTATGAGCATGTAAGAAACATTTTCAGCCTGCTGTAGAACGGACTAACACTCTGCCAGGATGTTTGTGCATCCGGGGTAAGAAATGTCTATGCTAACTCTTGGAGGAACTGCTGTGTGCCAGGCTCTGTTCTGAGTCCTGGGCTACACCAGAGAATAAGAGAAACAGGGGATGCAGGTTGACAATAATACTAAGGGCTAACATCTATTGAGCACATAAATACAAGTAACAATTTCTGAGAATGAGGGGCTACCAAGGAAATATGGGGTAGTGCAAGGGACTGTGACAGGGCCACCTACTTCAAATAGAGGAGACTGAAAAGACAGGAGTCATGTGGCAACTTGGAGGCCGAACATCCCAGGCAGGAGAAACAGGAGCAGGGCTGATATGTTTGATTCAGAGAAAGGCCGGAGTGTCATGAGCTGGGCATCCAGGGGTGGGACATGAATTGTGGGATGGGCATGGGACAAGTCAGGGCTTTGTAGAACATGCTAAGAACTTTGGATTTTTTGAGACCATGCTAACTGGGTGGGGAAATAAAAGAACATTGGATTTATTTTTCCTTAGGTCCAATGGGAAGCCATTGAAGCGGCTTAAACAGGCATGTGGCATGATCTACTTTCTTTCTTTGTTTGAGATGGAGTTTCACTCTTTTTGCCCAGGCTGGAGTGCAATGGTGCAATCTTGGCTCACTGCGACCTCTGCCTCCTGGGTTCAAGTGATTCTCCTTCCTCAGCGTCCTGAGTAACTGGAATTACAGGCATGCGCCACCACGCCTGACTAATTTTGTATTTTTAGTGGAGACAGGTTTCACTATGTTGGCCAGACTAGTCTCAAACTCCTGCCCTCAGGTGATCCACCTGCCTCAACCTTCCAAAGTTCTGGGATTATAGGCATGAGCCACCACACCCGGCCTACTTTCATTTTTAGAAGATCACTCTAGCTACTGGGTGTGGAATGGACAAAAAGGTCAGGAGTGAAAGCAGGAGACGAGCAAGGAGGCTGTTGGAAGACCGGGAACAGACGGCCTTGGTTGGAGCCTCAGTGGAGGCAGTGAGCATGGGAAGGAATGCGTGGACCTGGGAGAATTCTGAATCACTCAGGACCATGCTTGCCTAGGGAGGAGAAGGGACTTCAAACAAAGAAGACATGTGCGCATGCGGACAGATTCTCTCGGCTTCACACTGTGGGGCCCCGGGTGGGCTCTAGAGGACCAGGACACAACTGCTCTTCCTGAATCTCCCCTGGACCGCCCGGACTCCCAAGCATGCCATCACTGCCTGTCTCCCAAGAGGAATCCATTCTGATAAAAGTAAACCACTATTGGCCTGAAGCGGTGGCTCACGCCTGTAATCCCAGCGATTTGGGAGGCCAATGCGGGCAGATCACAAGGTCAGGAGATCGAGACCATCCTGGTGAGACCCCATATCTACTAAAAATACAAAAATTAGCTGGGTGTGGTGGCGTGTGCCTGTAATCCCAGCTACTCGGGAGGCTGAGGCAGGAGAATCGCTTGAACCTGGGAGACGGAGATTGCAGTGAGCCGAGATCGCACCGCTGTGCTCCAGCCTGGCGACAGAGTGAGACTGCATCTCAAAAAATAAATAAATAAATAAGTAAACCACTATTTTCATGCTTCTCCAGGAATTATGAAGTCTAAAGACGAAAGGTCCTGCTGTGCTCGCCTTCCTATTTTTCAATCCTAATTTAATTCCTCTCTCCATTCTGTAATTCAGCGCCCCCTCCTCTGAGCCTCCACAGTAGGTGGTCCTGACTTCTGTGGGAGATTTACTGGAGAGATGACATGGAGGAACACATTGTCTTTTTCAAAATGATTTAGTGACCTTTTTGGCATCCCCGTGATTGCTGAAATCTTGCATAATTATTCAGTTTGCTAGCAGAGAGTTCTGTTGATCAGGGGAAAGCTGATGTACCTGTCAAATGACAATAAATTTGCGATCCATAATTGTAACCACTTGATGCTGGAGCAGACCAGGGAACAAGGACTTGGTCACAAGGCCATGGATGGTTGAACCAATACAAGCACCAAAGAATCTCATGCATCACACATGCAGAAACGTTGCCTATCTTTCTTTCCTCGCTAGTGCTCTTTCTCTTTCTTTGCCTGTTTTTCTCTATCTCTATCACTGTCTTTGTCCCCTTCCCTAGAGATGGGCACGTTGAATACTCTGCTCTAAGTCTTCTAGGTCCATTTCCACCCAGAGCCAGTGATGCCGTAAATACAGCTACAGGTTTTTCCCCCAAGAATTCCCATGAGTTCTTTCTGGTCTTGCTGTTCTGGTCTGTTTGGCCCCTGCTGGAGCTCAAGCATTGATTTTTTTCTGCTTTGCTTGCTTTCTGACAGCACGGCTTATATTGGAAAGGTCTGTGTCAGGAATTAGAGAACATTCCTAACAATGGGGAAAAGTACCCTAATATAAATATACCATTTGTGGACTTGCACTTTGACAAGTGCAAATGAACTGGAAGACACTGGAAAAGCTCTGAAGTCATGGAAACATGTAACAGAGGCATTTGCTTAATAACTCATCTCATTGCTGGAGCTCACCTTATCAAGCTTTAACCTCTGAGTCTCTAAGTTCCTAGTTCAAAAATGCAGAGTCTCCTCTGTCCTCATGTTAATTTTTAAATTATATATCATTGTAGAGAGGCCCTTATGTTGAATATTATGAGCCATTTTCACATCTGAAATGGGGAATTATAACTGAACATTAGCGATTGCCTATAAATCTCAGCAAGCAAAGTGGCATCTATAACGACATGGCATTAACTGGGGAGAAGTGTGGTGCACTAAAAAGGGGATTTAGAGGAGTGGAGGTGATTTTCAAGAGGAGAGGCTGCAGGTCAATGAGCACAAGCCCCCTGTATGCTGTGTAATTCCTAAAATCTTAGTGGACCTGGGTGGAAGTTTGTTGAAACTTTTGGAAGCAATGGTTAAAACTGTTCCGCGTGTTGGCTGGGCCCAGTGGCTCATGCCTGTAATTCCAACACTTTGGGAGGCCAAGGTGGACGGATCCCCTGAAGTCGGGAGTTCGAGACCAGTCTGACCAACATGGAGAAACCCCATCTCTACTAAAAGTACAAAATTAGCCAGGTGTGGTGGCGCATGCCTGTAATCCGAGCTACTCAGGAGACTGAGGCAGGAGAATTGCTTGAACCAGGAAGGTGGAGGTTGCGGTGAGCCGAGATCGTGCCATTGCACTGCAGCCTGGGTAACAAGAGCGAAACTCCATCTCAAAAACAAACAAACAAACAAACAAAACTATTTAGCATGTTAACTCTACATTGTGTATATCAAAATCTCTTATTTACAACTCACTGCAAACCAAATCAAAGTTAAGTAAAACGAGAAATGTAACGTCTCATCCAAGGATAGAGTTGGATTCATACATGGAGGAATCCTTGGTTCAAAGGATGTATGCCATCATAACTTTGTCTTTCTTCACCTTTCCACTCAGATGTTCCTTGTGTTGTCTCATTATTAGGCAAATGGCAAGATTACCTGGACCAGCTCCAGGGTCTAAAGCTAGGATTTAGCTCCGGGCCTGGCTCTTTCATTTTTTTTTTTTTTAGGTGGAAACTTCCTTGGAGGTTGAGAAATTTGTCCTAAGGCTCACTAGGAATTGGCAAAAGGGCAATAGGACATGTCATTCCAGGACAGTGTGTCTGCCAGCCAACTGGAATGCGAGCAAGGCACTCTGCCTGGGAATATGAGCAGCTGCGTAGATCTATCCACTTTTGCTGGGGATCACCAGTGAGGAACAATGGTCAGGCTGCCTGGGTTTAAATTTAGGGTCCGCTACTCACTAGCAGTAAGAGCAAATATTCTAACCCTCTCAGACACAGTTTCTTCATCTATAAAATGGGGATAACTGTTCAACCTCAGGAATTGATAAAGTTAAAAGAAATAATCCAGATAATGCTTTAAGCCAGTTGTTCTCAAACTTGACTGTACATCACAATCACCTGGAGGTTTGTTAAAACCCAAAGGACTGAGCGCCATCCCCCGAGTGTCAGATTCAACAGGTCCAGGGTGGAGCCAGACCTTGTGAATGTCTAACATACACCCAGATGATGCCAGTGGTGTCAGTCCGGGGACCACACATTGAGAACCATTGCTTTAAGTACCTGGGCATGTTGTAAGTGCTCCAGATAGTTTGCTTTTAGCAGTTTTCCTCCTGTCTTTGAGCCTGTCTGACGCTCTGTCCTTTGTGAGATCTTAGCTTACTGCACAATATCAAGTCAAACCAACATGAGGGTCCATCAGGATGACCTATTACAGGGGCTAAACAAAGAGCAGGAGCTGAAATAGAGAAGCAAAACAAGGAGAGGCCCAAAATCTAGGAAAGGAGTGCATATCCAGGAAGTTTGCATGAGTCTGCTGAGGTCACTTAAAGAGGTGGACAACATCAGCACAGTTGCTTGTACTGCATTAAGAGGAATTTCTCACCTGAAGCACATGACCGGCTATCAAGGGAAGAGGTCTTCCTCTTGACTTAGCTTAATATCTTCCTTAATTCTGAAGAGATTGGCCCTAAAAGTATTTTGAAAGCAATGTTTAAAACTGTTCAGCATATTAGCTCTATATTTACAGTTCACTGCAAAGCAAATCAAAATAGTTAAATAAAACAAGAAATGTGGCTTCTCTGTCTATGGAGTTGCCATCCTTTTGTTTCTTTACTTCTCTAATAAACTTGCTTTCATTTTGCAAAAAAAATCAAAAAACTGAAAAACAGGAAAAAAAAAAACAAGGAATGTAACAGCTCATTCAAGGATAGAGTTGGACTCATGTACAGAGCAATCCTTGGTTCAGAGGATGTATGCCATCAAAACTTTGTTTTTCTCCACCTTTCAGCCCAGGTGTTCTATGTGTTATCTCATTCTCAGGCAAATGGCAAACCTGGACCACCTCCAGGGTTATATCCTACCAGTTTAGATGCACCAGTAGACAGAGGGCCTGTTTCCCAAGGGTACCAAGAAAATACGGACATTTGGTTTAATCAGCTGGGAATAAGGAAAGCACATACCCTTGAAGCAATGCCTGCAACTTGGAGAATTGGATGCTGTCTTTGGCCTGGGTTCAGTTCTCTCCTGTGGAAGCAGTGAGCAGACTCAGCACTGCACAACTTGGGCTGAGATTGGTCCACCCAGAGAAGTTTTGATGTCCGTGTTGCTTGGGGAAGAATGACCTCAAATCCAACTAACACCCTCCTCCTGCCAGGACTGATGCAGTAGCCACCTTCAGGTCTTCTCATCTCTACTTACTACCCTGTCCCAGTTTGGCCAGCACAGAACTTCCAGATTAAGTCATAACTCAAAGCTCATATCACAATGAGAAGAGCTACCATTTCATGAGTGTTTATTCTGTCTCAGGTGCTTCAGTTGTAGTCCTTCTGATCCTTATATTAGCCTTTCTCATCATTTAAATCTCAACTTAGACATCGTCTTCTTCAAGGATTCTTGCCTGAAAGCCTGTCTAAATCAGTTGTTGTCTGTAAAGGGCCAGATAGATAGCTGAAGCTTGGCCTAAGCCATCTTCTCACTTTCCTGATATTTTCTAATTCTGAAGTAGTAGGTAGCCTTACTCTTCTCATGATGTCTCAGCTTAGGATCTACGGACCTTCCTTTTTCTGTCATCTCTCCTCACACTCTTCATTTATTCCATCACTCGTTTTTCTTGATTGGACCTCCATAATGCTTTTCCCACCTTACTTCCACTTCCATTTCCCCAGAAGCCATGTCATTTGAAGTACACCCTCTTGTTGCCAGGACTGATGCAGTAGCCACCTTCAGTTCTCATCTCTACTTACTACCCTGCCCTAGTTTTCCCAGTACAGAACTGCCAGACTAAGTCATAATTCACAGCTCATATCACAATTAGCTACCATTTCATGAGTGCTTATTCTGCCTCAGGTACTTTAATTATAGTCCTTCTGATCCTTATATTAATCTTTCTCATCATTTAAATATCAACTTAAACATCATCTTCTTTAAGGAAGAAAGCCTATCTAAATGAGTAGTCATCAATTTCTTTCTACAAAGGGCCAGATAGAAAATATTTTCAGCATTGTGGGCCATGCAGTCTCTGTCACAACTACAGCTGACCCTTGAACAATGAGGGAGTTAGCAGTGCTGATCCTCTGCATAATCAAAAATCCATAGATAACTTTTGACTTCACGAAAACTTAACTACTGATAGCCTATTGTTGACCAGAAGCCTTACCAACAACATAAAGTCAATTAACACATATTTTGTATGTTATATGCATTATATGCAATGTTCTTACAATAAAGCAAGCTAGAGAAAAGAAAACGTTGTTAAGAAAATCATAAGAAAGAGAAAATATATTTACTATTAAGTGAAAGTGGATCATCATAAAGGTCTTCATCCTTGTCATCTTTACATTGAGTAGGCTGAGAAGAAGAAGTAAGTGGAGGGGTTGGTTTGCTTTCTCAGAGGTGGCAGAGGCAGAAGAAAATCCATGTATAAGTGACCCACACAGTTCAAGCTCATGTTGTTCAAGGGTCAGCTCTGTTCAATCTGCCATTGTAGCATAAAAGCAATGATAGATCATATCCCAGTGAATGGTAGTGGCTATGATCCAATACAACTTTATCAAAGGACACTGAAATTTGAATTTCTTGTCATTTTTGTGTGTCATAAAACATCATTCTTCTTCTGATTTTTCAACCATTTAAAAATATAAAAACCACTCTTACTTTGTTGGCCCTAGGAAAGCAGATGGCAAGCTGGATTAGGCCCACAGGCAACAGTTCACCAACCCCTGATCCAAAGCAATCCAGCTCTCTCACTTTTCTCTTTCTCATCACCCTGTTTTATTTCCTTCATAAAATTACAACTATCTGATATCATGTTGTTTATGTATTTTCTCATATCTAGCACTGTGCTAGGCTCCAAGGATACAGCAATGAACAAAATGACATTTTCCCTTCCTTCACAGATCTTACATTCTTGTTAGAGGAAATAGGCAAGAAATTAAAACTAAATAAGGCCATTTAGGATCCCATGAAGGGAATAGAGCATTATGGGCCTGGGTAGCAGTGGTGCTAATTTACTTTGGGTGCTCCAGGAAGACTCCTTTGAGGGGCAGCTTCTGACATATGAAGGACTGAGGGAGCCACAAATGAGAAGAAGAGGATTTCAGACAGGGACAGCAAGTGCAAAGGCCCTGAGGCAAGTAGGAGCTGGGCTTGTTGGGGGGAACTGAAAGAAAGCCGGTGTCCCTGGAATGCTGTGAGCTCAAGGTGACAGACTCAATTGTGCAGGCCATGGTAATGAGTTCAGATTACTCTAAATACATTGGGAGGCTTTAAACAGGGAAAGAGCATGACCCAACTGGCATTTTTGAAGATGACTCTGCTCCTGTGTGCAGGAATGGATTGTACACAGGACATGTATGTGTGTGTGAATGTACCTTTCCTTCCTTGTCAGGAAGCTCCTTGAAGACCTCAGGCATATGAAGGCCTCAACAAAAACTTTATAAAGTTAATGCATCAATTAAAACCATTAACACAGCCACATAACTTTTTCTTAACCTCCTCACTAGCAATCCTTTTTATAGCCTGGTTCCCAAAGCAGGTCAATTTATATCATAAAACTCAAAAATTACAGCTTGTAGCATAAAATGACCTCCCATGATATAATGTGGCAAAACAAGCAAATTAATACCAGAGGTAGTAAATGTCTGGGCACTAATGTGGCTTGAGTATGAAGTATGTTTCCATCGCATTGGGAGTAAGGATTCAAAATGAGGGGGGGATCATTGACCTGGCACCACCTACATGGAGCTAGCTATGCTAAGTCCTGGTTTTGTAGACCCAACTGGTATGAATGCAACCACTTAGGTATTTTTCATTCTTCTCATCATTTAGTCAATAAGTTGTTTTTTTGTTTGTTTATTTGTTTTTTGTTGTTGTGGGTGGTTGTGTTTTGTTTTGTTTTGAGATGGAGTCTAGCTGTCATCCAGGCTGGAGTATAGTGGCGCAATCTCAGCTCACTGCAACCTCCGCCTCCTGGATTCAGGCGATTCTCCTGCCTCAGCCTCCCGAGTAGCTGGGACTAGAGGTGCACGCCACCATGCCCAGCTAATTTTTTCTATTTTTAGTAAAGATAGGGTTTCCCTGTGTTAGCCAGGATGGTCTCAATCTCCTGACCTCGTGATCTGCCCGCTCAGCCTCCCAAAGTGCTGGAATTACAGGCGTGAGCCGCCACGCACGGCCAGTCAGCAAGTATTCTTAAAAGTAAACTATATTTAGATACTATGCCAGGCTTGTATCCAGAAATGAGCAAGACAAAGAAAGCCTCTGGCCTCACGAAGTTTATGTGCTGTTGCTATCATGGAGCAAACAATTTAATCAAAGAGAATAATTTCAGTACTGTTAGTTGTAAGAGTGCTGAGCCAAAAAATAGGGAAATGGAAGGCTACTTTAGATGGGTGGTCAGAAAAGTCCTTCCTGAGAAAGTGACATTTTTGCTGAGACCTAAAAAATGAGAAGCAGCCAGGCATCCACTGAGTCAAGGAATGAGGGCTCCAGGCAGAAGGAACGGCACATGCAAAGTTCTTGAGGTCAAAAAAAGCTTGGTGTATTTAAAGCATTATCTAGTACAGAGGTTTGCAAACTTGTTTTGTCAAAAGGCCAGATAGTAAATGTCTGAGGTTTTGTAGGCCATACAGTGTCTATTACAAATATTCAACTCTGCCATTGCATCACAAAAGCAGCCATAGGTGATATGTAAATGATTAAGCATGGCTGAGTTCCAATAAAACTTTATTTATGAAAACAAGTGGAGGGCCAGATTTGGCCCACAGGCTATAGTTTACCAGCCTATGGTATAGTAGGATAGTGTCTCATGTGGGGGACATCAGGATTCCTGGGCTATTAAACCTATTGAATCCCTGGTTTCTTAGGAATGTGCTCCCAGGAAGAACCAGTGAGGGAGTAGGGAAGCAGGACAGGGAAGGAAAGAAAGCCAAGCAAGTCCTAGCCTCTGCCTGATCCCATGGGGAGCCTCAGAGTTCCACCTGTCTGTAAGCAAGGGCTGGGCTACCTTGGCTAATGATTGATTGACTCCACATCAATCAGTCTTCGGCTCAAGGGTAGCCAGGGGTACACACTTGCAGGCAGCAAGGGCACTCTCTGTGTACTGGCAGAGCAGCTTCAGCGGCCAGGGGATATCCCCAGAAGACAGCTGCAGGTGCACCTATTAGAAAGTAAAACACTCAGAAGCCAGGCATGGGCACAAGGATATAGTATCCGAAATCCAAAGGCATCCCTACTGTGTCCTCTACAGATGCATTTCCCTGTGGCCAGGTTCTTACGTAGCTCTCACTTGCATGGAAAAATGTCTCAGTTTCCCCAAAGTTACCTTTGTGAGTAAAGGTAGACTCTCCATCTACCTGTCAGAGCTGATGTTAAAATATCAAGTTCTTTTTGTCCAAAAAAAAAAAGGATCAAAAGAAGAGGTGACTTTCACCTCATTGTCACTGATAAAATAATTAATTTAAATAGCAATTCGAAATAGTGCAAATATACAGAAACCACATTTTTGAAAGTGATCAGAGAAGCCTGGCCTCTGGCTTAACCTTTCATATGCAGATCGGTGAGGGAGAGGGAACTGGCATTGACTGAGTACCTGCTGTGTGCATTGTGTCAAGAGCTTTTCTATCTTTTTCCTGATTTAACCCTTACCACACGCTTTAAGTAGCGGTATTACCCCCATTTTATGGATTGGGAAACCGAGGTTCAAGTATAAGCTCCTCAAGGGCAGAACGGGGGCTGTAAAATTTAAAATCCTTAACTCATATTCACCGAATGGACCTCAGAAAGGTCTGTAACCTACTGAGGGTGACCATGACTAACAGGTGACAGAGTTAGGATTTAAGGCCGGTTCTGACACTGAAGTCTGTGCATTTTTCTAGTGGCACCTTTCAGACTGGTGATTCAAAGGAATAAATGCAAAATGGCTAGCCAGTGGCATCATGCAGTGCTCTTTGTATAAGGAGGTGGCATTCCTGTGCCGAGCGTGTGATTTGTGTCATTTGCTTGCTGTCGTGACCAGGCCTTGCAGAGACTCCTTCACACGCTCTCACTGTGCCACTCCCAGATCGGAACAGACACTTGCAGTCCTCTTAACCTGTTCCCTGGACAAATCTTTCCCAAGACAGAACCTGGGACATGCCTAATAATGATCTGATTTGCTGGTTCAATCAACAAATATTTATTCAGCATTTATTATGTACCAGGCACCATCAAAGTCCTGAAGACACAAACTTTTATAACAATCATAATTAACATGGAGTTAGTGCCCTGCCAGTGTTATCTCATTATTCCCTTCCCACATCCTCCAAAGTAGGATCATGGGTCCCCATGTTGTAGAAGAAAAAGCTAAGCCTGGGACTGTAAACTAGTTCAACCATTGTGGAAGTCAGTGTGGCGATTCCTCAGGGATCTAGAACTAGAAATACCATTTGACCCAGCCATCCCATTACTAGGTATATACCCAAAGGATTATAAATCATGCTGCTATAAAGACACATGCACACGTATGTTTATTGCAGCACTATTCACAATAGCAAAGACTTGGAACCAACCCAAATGTCCAACAATGATAGACTGGATTAAGAAAATGTGGCACATATACACAATGGAATACTATGCAGCCATAAAAAATGATGAGTTCATGTCCTTTGCAGGACATGGATGAAGCTAGAAACCATCATTCTCAGCAAACTATTGAAAGGACAAAAAACCAAACACCGCATGTTCTCACTCTTAGGTGGGAATTGAACGATAAGAACACTTGGACACAGGAAGGGGAACATCACACACCGGGGCCTGTTGTGGGGTGGGGGGAGGTGAGAGGGATAGTATTAGGAGATATACCTAATGTAAATGACGAGTTAATGGGTGCAGCACACCAACATGGCACATGTATACATATGTAACAAACCTGCACGTTGTGCACATGTACCCTAAAACTTAAAATATAATAAAAAAATAAAAATAAAAATAAAGGTTAAGTAAGTAGCCCATTATCATGCAGTTAGGAAGCAGCAGAACAAGAATTCAAATGCAAATTTGCCAAACTTCATTATTACTGCCAGAACGCATGCCCTGTCCTGATTCTTGCAAAAAATCAGAGCTGTTATTGAATGCTTACTATGTCCAAGGCACTCTTTAAAACTCTTAACATACATCATGTCATTTTATCTTTCCTGCCATCACACCAGATAGGTCCCTGTCATCACCCCTATTTTACAGATGAAGTACCTAAAGTCAACAGAAATTAAGCGCCTTGACCATCACCACACAGCCTTCAGCTGGTGGAGCTTGGATTTAAACCCGAACTCTGCTGGACTTTAGGGCTTGCTGGGAAGCAGAGTTATAATTTTTTAATTAGTGAAAAAAGGAAAAAATAAAATAGTAAAAAGAATAAACATATACTGAAAGCTTGCTTATGTGCCAAACACTGGGTTTAGCACTTCTTTTTTTTTAGCTTTTACAAGCTTCCGTGCTCTGGGAAGTAGGTGATTTTCTTATTCCTATTTTACAGTTGAAGGAATGGAGGTATAGCAAAGTGAGGTCATCCTACCCAGTCACATAAACGTTTTGTGATGAGGGCAAAAGCCAATTAGAGATTGGTCTGACTCTCCAAAATAAACAGATTAACCCTATTTTTATCCAGGGAAGATTTTCCTGAGTGCTTGGTCTGTGACCTGGGTTTATGAAGAATGAATAGAAACCTGTGCTCGCCTGCTCCATACAATTGACTGCAATATGCAAAAGAGGCTTGAATGTAGAGCTTCGAGGAGTTTGGGGTGAAAGAAGGTGGCAGAAGGAAAGTAAAAAGGGGTCCAGTAGTTCCCAAGGCTCTTTGTCAAGTTCCTGACCAAATGCCCAGGGCAGGGGCTTTCTTCTTCTTCTTCCACTTCTTCCTTCGTTCATAAGAGCTTTACTGCCTCGAACAACATGAAATGTGTAGCTTGGGCTTGTTGAGAATGGAGTGTGTCTGTTAAGTGTTGCTTCTTGAATGTTGGACCGCCACCTCCATCTTAGTTACGCACGCCCATCTTTTTCAATCTAATGAACTCCAACCATCAGTGCAACTTAAGTTCGGCTGTCTGTTCGTGCATAGTTAATATTAAAAATGTACTAACAGTGTGGCTGAGAAATCAAATTATGCACATAAATATGCTGGCATAGCACAGGCGGCGGCAGAAGCTGAAGTTAGCAACACTGATGCCAGTTCACATTTGCAAATCTCCCGTCAATCTGTCATTAAACATGTTATCAAATGATGATAAGTGTATGCTTCTTGCTTGCATTGGTGAGCTGATTCCCGATGTTGATGCACATTAATGGGATAATACGCATTAACATAGTTGTGCTTGGATGAACACAAAACATTTTTTATCTGTCTCCATTTGTTTCCCCCTGTGGCCCCCAAGTAAGTGTTTTGTGTTATCAAATTGCCAAAAACACGGGAAAACATATTACTTTTAATTAGCAAATCTTGTTGGGTTTTTCCCCCCTACACGACCGTCCCCCCCACCCCCATTGTGTGATGGCAATAAGAGAGAGAAAGAGAGAGGAGAGAGAAATAGAGAGAGGAAGAGAGAGAGGAACTCTCCTGTCTTCTTTCAGTAAAACGATTAATGTCAGCAACTCAGAAGCTGGCAATTATGTTCTATCTTAATGCACTGGCCTTTCATCTGGGGCCCTTACTCTTGACAGGCCTGATGGTTTCAGTTCAGTGATATGAAAGCAGCAGAGGAAATGATCGTAGACATCCCGGGTCTGTCACGAGGGCCGGCGCTGCAATTCGGATCCGGCTCCACATTCTGAAGCTGTTCAGCAGAGTCAGAAGCACGGGAGACAGATGGTGGCCCCAGGCATTGCCCAGACTTTGGGTGTCACTGTGCTGAGTGGGGAAGTTGTAGCTACCACCATTTCCCAAACTTGAGAACTGGGAAAATGTGCAAGCTCCCACAAAGTGAGAAACACGGTATTAAAAAGTTAAATGTCCTTTTGCGTTGAACACAGAGCACCAGCTCAACACAAGGATACATGTGAATGCGGGCAGTGATTTCATGCGGGCAGTGATTTCATGCGGTCAGTGATTTCATGCAGCAGTGTTTGGATAGGAGTCTCTTCTCCTGAGGATCCAGGACATGATTGGATTAATTTTTCACCAAAATGAAAATAACATTTAGATATTCTTGATTGAAAATTCAGAACTTTATGAATTTTTTTTGCAGATGTTGGGTCAGTACAATATCTGAGAAATGGGGCCAGGCGCGGTGGCTCACACTTGTATCCCAGCATTCTGGGAGGACGAGGCAGGCAGATCACTTGAGGTCAGGAGTTCAACACCAGCCTGGCCAACATGGTGAAACCCCATCTCTACTAAAAAGACAAAAATTAGCTGGGCATGGTGGTACCTACCTATAATTCCAGCTACTTGGGAGGCTGAGGCAGGAGAATTGCTTGAACCCACGAGGTGGAGGGTGCAGTGAGCCGAGATGGTGCCACTGAATTTCAGCCGGGGGCCACAGAGCAAGATTCCGTCTCAAGAGAAAAAAAAAAAGAAAGAAAAAGAAATGGTACTCGTGCCCAGCTTCCTTTGTGAAGTGATGTTCTGAGCCATTAGGGTTATGTATGTTTCCACAAAGGATCTGTCAGGACACCTTTGAGATTGGATTGATTCATTTGTTCAACACAGATGGATTGAACATTTACTATATGCTAGAACTACCGTCGCATCAGGGAGTAGGACAGAAATGATTCCTACCCTCATGAAGCTTTGGGTATTTGGGGAAGGGAAAACAGAGGGTTTTTTTAAATTGCTACATAATAATTTGTTTTTATTATGAAAAGTAAAGGTAGAGGTATATGGAGTGCAGTTTTTATAGCATTTACTTCTCAAGCTCAGTGGAAAATGTTTTTTGCCATTAATAATGCCAAAAGGTTATGTGTTTGGCCTTCCTGGATTCTTGTTTACATGTGTTTTAAAATTAACATTGACTTCTTGCCATTTGTGTTTGTTCCTAAGCGGAGTGAGCGGCTTATTAATGATTAGAATTATTGTTGCTATTATGAATGCGCTAATTAAAAGAAAATTCTGTCATGAGGCTTTGTGAGGCAACACAAGACTTTACAGTTAGAGACGTCAGGTCTGGAAGTGTGGAGATGAAAGTGTGAAATAAGGAAACAGTTCATGATAAGGAAAAGAGTTCTCAAGATGTCTACAGTCCTTCATTGGAGATTCTTTTTCAGGGCATTTTCCCTAGTGAGGGTATGATGAAAATCCAATTGTTTTTTGATTGGAGGTGTCACCTTTTTTTTTTTTCTTTTTTTTGGTCTTAGGGCAGAAATAGCCGGCTTCTCTCCAACTTGAATTCTAAGAACATTTTATCTTCTACAGCTTTATTCAAATATGTAAAAACAGGCACAGTGGCTCACACCTGTAATCCCAGCACTTTGGGTGACTAAAGTAGGAGCATCAACAGCTTGAGCCCAGGAGTTTGAGACCAGCCTGGACAACAGAGTGAGGTCCTTTCTCTACAAAAAATTTCTTTTTACTGAGTCAGGTAGTGTAGTGTGCACCTGTAGTCCCAGCTACTTGGGAGGATCACTTAATCCCAGGAGTTCAAGGCTGCAGTCAGCTATGATTGTACCAATATACTTCAGCATGGGCAACAAAGCAAGACCCTGTCTCAAAAATACACACACACACACACACACACACACACACACACACACACACGTAACACTTCTGAATTGATGACCAGATGCCAGACCAAGGATACCAGACCAGGACACAGTTCCTCTCTGAGGTTCATGATCTAGGGGACAAGGAAGTGAAGCGAATGCACAATCGTAGTGCCTGGACACAAGTGCTATGATGGGAAAGATACAGGTGCACAAAAGAGGGGCCCCCATCTTGTCCTTTGTAGTAGGAACAAATTATTTCTTTATATCATGAATAAGTATTTATTTAACATACTCAATATACTGAACTTTTTCAAGGAGACCAAAATAGACATAATACTGATACGAGCTTATATTTATTGAAAAATTACATGGCACTTCTCTAATTGTTCATTTGAATTGTCTGTTCTCTTGCTGGTCTTTCCCACTCTACCTTGAGCCTTACCAGGGCAGACACTGTGTTTATCAGAACGCATCTCCAGGGTCTGGTCACAAGGGGTGGGCGTTTTCATGTGCATTGACTTACTTTTCAGGAATTACAGTTTGGATGTTGGAGATTAAAAGGTGATTGCAATACAAGTGCAATATAAGTAACATGTGTACCCTAAGATCTGTCATGGGTTCAGGGGAATGAAACTAAACCCACTGCATCCCACAGAGTGAGCAGCTGTTACTTATCTGTTGAGTATCCCCAGAAGAGGAAGTGTTGCTTGACTGTCTAAGAGGTTAGTAAACTTGCATGGAGATTGAGATTGGAAAAAGCTTGGGAAATAATTAGTTACAGTGAGTGCCAGGGTAGTGGTATTTCGGATTTCTTTTCCTTCTAAAATTGTTTTTATGTTGTGAATATCACCTTGAAAACACAAAAATCATGGTATATGAAAGTAGAAGTCATTTTTTAGGAGTTAATATTTTTCTTATTTAACCTGAATTTCTTGAGTTTTTAAAACTTTTAATGACTCAGCTTTTTTTCCCCTCCAAGAGTATTTCAAAATGGAAAATTTTATATTCCATAAAAATATTTTTCAAATCTCTTTCTGACATTTATTAGAGAAGATTGCGGTCTTTAATCCTCAAGCTAATTTCTATGTGGTCCTCATGAAATTCCACTGTAATTCCATTATCGGGAGGCTGGCCATATAGGAAACTTGAGTCTTCAACCTAATGTACAAATCTGGCTTTAGACAGATGTGTAGATTTTTCTTAATGTCAAAAACTAGTTACCGGTAGGCCAGGTGCAGTGGCTTACACCTGTAATCCCTCCTGCACTTTGGGAGGCCAAGACAGGCAGATCACTTCAGGTCAGGAGTTCGAGACCAGCCTAGCTAACATGGTGAAACCCTGTCTCGACTAAAAATACAAAAATTAGCCGGGTGTGGTGACGCTTGCTTATAGTTCCAGCTTCTTGGAAGGTTGAGGTGGGAGGATCACTTGAGCCTGGGAGGTTGAGGCTGCAGTGAATCACCCATGTCACTGCATTCTAGCCTAGGTGACAGAGTAAGACCCTGTCTCAAAAAACAAAACAACAGGAATGGGCGCAGTGGCTCATGCCTGTAATCCCAGCACTTTGGGAGGCTGAGGCAGGAGAATTGCTTGAACCCAGGAGGCGGAGGTTGCAGTGAGCCGAGATCCCACCACTGCACTCCAGCCTGGGTGACAGAGCAAGACTCCGTTTCAAAAGAAAAAAAAAAAAAACTAGTTACTGTTCAATAAGTTTTAGGTTTATATTGACGTTAAAATTTGCTAATAGAAACTAGTTACTGTTCAATAAGTTTTAGGTTTATATTGATGTTAAAATTTGTTAATAGAAGTCTAGTTTTCTCACATCCATGTTTTTTTGCCAAAGTCTTGGAGAATGAATAGTCTTGGCATCCCATCAACAGTGATTGACAGGACCACTCATTTATTCATTCAACATGTTTTTAGGTGCCTACCATTGCCAGACACTGTAGTAGGCTCTGGAAACTTAGGACTGAACAGAGACAATATTTCCGCTCTCAAGGAGTTGTCATTCTAGTGGGAAAGACAGATCCTACACAAATGAAAATATAATATGCCTGATGCTAATAAGTGCTAAGAAGAGAAACAGAAGAGCAATAGAGAGGAAGGCTGTTTTATTTATTCATGTTTTAAAATTTTATTTTATTTTATTTTAATTCAACGGTTTTGGGGAAACAGGTGGTTTTTGGTAAAATGGATAAGTCATTTAATGGTGATTTCCGAGATTTCGGTGCACCCATCACCTGAGCAGCGTACATGGTACCCAGTGTGTAGTCTTTTATCCCTCACCACCCCCCACCCTTTGCCCTGAGTCCCCAAAGTCCATTATATCATTCTTATGCCTTTGAGTCCTCATAACTTAGCTCCCACTTAAAAGTGAAAACATACAATACTTGGTTTTCCATTCCTGAGTTACGTCACTTAGAATAATGGTCTCCAACTCATCCACATAGCTGCAAATTCCATGATTTCATTTCTTTTTATAGCTGAGTAGTATTCAATGGTGTATATACACCACATTTTCTTTATCCACTTATTGGCTGATGGGCATTTAGACTGGCTCCATATTTTGGTAACTGCAAATTGTGCTGCTATAAACACGCATGTACAAGTGTCTTTTACATATAATCACTTCTTTTCCTCTGGGTAGATACCCAGTAGTGGGATTGCCTCATTAAATGGTAGTTCTATTTTTAGTTCTTTAAGGAATCTCCACACTGTTTTCCATAGAAGTTGTGCTAGTTTACACTCCCACCAGCAGTGTGAACGTGTTCCCTTTCCACCGCATCCACACCAACAACTATTTTTTTAATTTTTTATTTTTTATTTTTTTATTTTTTTTTTTTTTTTTTTGAGATGGAGTCTCGCTCTGTCACCCAGGCTGGAGTGCAGTGGCACAATCTCGGCTCACTGCAAGCTCTGCCTCCCAGGTTCACGCCATTCTCCTGCCTCAGCCTCTCCGAGTAGCTGGGACTACAGGCGCCCGCCACCACAGCCGGCTAATTTTTTTTGTATTTTTAGTAGAGACGGGGTTTCACCGTGGTCTCGATCTCCTGACCTCGTGATCCGCCCGCCTCGGCCTCCCAAAGTGCTGGGATTACAAGCGTGAGCCACCACAGCCGGCCTTATTATTTTTTAATTATGGCAATACTTGCAGGAATAAGGTGGAATCTCATTGAGGTTTTATGTTGCATTCCCTTAATAATTAGTGATGCTGAGCATTTTTTCGTATGTTTGTTGGCCATTTGTTTATTTCCTTTTGAGAATTACTATCCATGTCCTTTGGAGGAAGGCTGTTTTAGAGACATGGTTTAGGGAAACCTTGTCTGAGACCTGAATGAATCAAAGAAGGAAGACATGCAAATATCTGGGAAGTTGAAATACATCAGCTTCTAATTCTGATAGCAATTAGGTAAGTCATAAAAAGAATAAAACCATGATCAAACAATCATTGAAAATTGAAATGATTGAAATTTTGCAATGAGTGCAAAAGACTATTAATCATAGCCAGGGGATCAAAAGACAATGAATCTAAACATTTTCTACATTGCATTATTTCAATGATAACTTTCATTTCTATTTCCAGAAATTGCATGAAGAGTTGTAAATGACCTGAGAATGAGATTTAGTGGTTTTTAATTCAGAGGATTAGTTGTCAATATTTAAAATCAGAGAAATTTACATTAAAATCCATATTTTCAGCTTCTCTTGAAAAACTAGAAAAATTGTCAATGGCGCTCCACCTTCCTACGTGGAGTCAGTTGGAGCTAAGGGACTTTTTCCCCTTTCAACAGGACATGCTCTCTTCGGGTTACCACAATCCCCACCACCTCCTACTACCCTACCCCAAGCCCCCAACCTCATTTATATTTTCTGTTTGGCTCCTATATGCATTTCAATTTGTGATCACAACTTCAAAGGTTTATAGCATTAATACTTCACTTTTCATTTTGGTGGATTCATGATCATCCAAACCTTAGCTTATATCTATCGCTAATTTAAAAAGTACTCTAAATTAAAAACTAAGTAATTTTTTTAATTGAGCAAACATTTATACAATATCTACCATATGAAAGGCAAATTACTAGAAAAAAAAGGATTAGAGTTAAAAGACACAGGTTCTCATCTCCAGGAGTTCACTATTTATTGGGGTATGAAAGTATCATTCTAATCTAACAATGTCCCCCATATTTTTAAACACTTTTAATATAGTCAAAGCACTCTGGGATCTGTTACTTCGTTTGGTCTATCCAGAACTCTAGGTAAGAGGAAACACAACTATTATTGGTTTTATTATGGGCATTACATGCAAAGACAGGTATAGAGAGGTAAATGTATTTGTCCAAAGTGACAAGGCAGCAAGTGTTAAGGCCAAGACTAGACCTGTAGTCAGTGTCCACTCTCAAAGGTTCTATTTTGCCAACTGTAATCTCCAAAGTGCTACCTATGTCAAGGGTTGGCAAATCCAGGCTGCCACCTGTTTTTAAAGTTTTATTGGAACACAGCCATGCCATTTGTTTACATATTGTCTATGGCTGCTTTTGTGCCATAATGTCAGATTTGAGGGGTTGCAATGGAGACTGTTATGATCTACAAAATCTGAAATATTTGCTACCTAGTCCTTTACGGAAAAAATTTGTCGACCTGTGGCCTACGTGGTAGCTGCTTAGTGAGAGTAGATGTGAGCATAGGGGAGAAAGCCATATTCCCATGTCTCCTCAAGAACATGAAAACTGAATGAAAGGTCAGCAATCCACGGTGAGTGGGGGTGGTCAGTTCCAAATACCCTGGTCAAAAATATCAAGAGCAGGCTGGGAGCGGTGGCTCACACCTGTAATCCCAGCACCTTAGGAGGCCGAGATGTGTGGATTGCTTGACGTCAGGAGTTCGAGACCAGCCTGGCCAATATGGTGAAACCTAGTCTCCACTAAAAATACAAAAAATTAGCCAGACATGGTGGCTCACACCTGTAATCTCAGCACTTGGGGAAGCCGAGGCTGGCAGATCACGAGGTCAGGAGATGGAGACCATCCTGGCCAACATGGTGAAACCCCATCTCTACTAAAAATACAAAAATTAGCTGGACACAGTGGGCATGTCTGTTATCCCAGCTACTCGGGAGGCTGAGGCAGGAGAATTGCTTGAAACAGGGAGTCGGAGGTTGCAATGGGCCAAGATCATGCCACTGCACTCCAGCCTGGCGACAGAGCGAGACTCCATCTCAAAAAAAATAGATAAATAAAATAAAATAACAGGTCCTGATTTGCAGCGTTGACCAATTTCTGTGGTGTAAATACTCCCACAGTGGGAAGAGATGCACACGGGCAGCTGTCATGAGCTCTTGTGAGCTGGGAGGGGCTGGATCTTGGACACCACAGTGTACTGGCAGGTCGCTTAATCGCTGTAGCCTCCAGAGACTGAGCAAAAGGCAGGTACCTCCCTCAAAGGTTGTTAGGCAGATTAATAACAAAACATGGTAAAGCAGTTAGTGCCGAGCCTAGCACTGTGGTAGACGTTTGCTAAATGGCTTGATTTACCAGTCGAGATTCCATTAGGTAAAGTCCTAATGTCTTATGCCTCAAATGTTTTAATCTTAAAAATAGTCATAAAATACTTTCCCAACCTCTTGCTCAGGATAATTGGAATGATTGAGTGAGATCATCTACATCAACTGCTTTGGAAGGCCACAAGCTTATGAAAAAAAGAGAGAGAGAGGGAGAGAGACAGAGTATTTTATTAAAGTCAAGTCAAACTCAGAGAATAAATTTTTGCTGGGCAAAAATTATACAACCGAGTCATAATTTTTTAGTTCTTCTGTCATCATTTTTTCCTGAGCTTTCAGGCTCTCCTCAGCTCCTGATACTTAAATAATTCCCATTTAAAAGCCATTTAATTGAGAGGAGCCTGGAAACTCACCAGCTCAGAGAAAAATTCAGTCCATCAAGAGGTTCTGAGAGTCTTTGGGTTTAAGTCTTTCTGATCTTTTACTCCTCAATCCTCTAATCCTTTTTGTGAGGAATCTTTCATAATCCTTGTTTTTAGTTCTTATTTCTCAAGTTTCCCTTTGAAAAGCAGGATTCCCATCACATCTCAAAGGTGAAGGCAGCATAAAGCCTGCTTCCAACAACACTACTGCGGTTATGTAAAGACACCAGTCATTTCTGCTGCTGGAGGCTCCAGTGGAGTGTTCCCTTGGATTTGCTCGTTTCTTTGCTTGGTCCTCCCTGTGATCTTAGAGAACTGTAGTATTTATGAACATCATCTTGGTACTTTCCATTTAGTACATTTCTGCCTAGTCATTGATTTTTAACTTTGTCCTCATACCCTCCACTTACAAATAGAAATGCTTAACTAATGCTTCAACAACCCGGATTCATGGATTGACACTAATTGCTCACCATACTCATTTCCATTTGCAGACAAAGCCAGACCTCCTGGTTGCAGGATAGCACAGTTGTACCAAATTTGTGTTCTGTGGTCCAAAACCCTCCTGTTCAAATCTTGGCCTTGCAGCTTGCTAGATGTGAATTCTGGGCAAATTACTTAAACTCTCTGTATGTCCGTTTTTCCTATAAAAACATGGATAACAATAAGACCTATCTTAAGGGGTAGTAAAGAAAGTTAAATGAGTTTATGTATACGTGTGTGTGTGTGCGTGTGTATGACTTAAATAGTTCCTGATAATCACTAAAAACAAAGAAATGTTAGCTATTATCATCATAAAGCGGTGTTTCCCTAATTTTATGCATGTGATATTTGTACTTTTTGCCATATCTGCAAACCCCTGTGCTATTATTTACTTATGATAAATACTTGTATTAAAGAGGAAACCTTAATTAATCACTAGACTAAATGGAAACCAGTATAACTTAACAAAAAAAGGAGCAAACGACAAAAGATATATAAAGTGACCACAAAACAGTGTTTTCATATCCGGCCAGATCCTGATGCTTGCCTAAGTCTTGGAGCTGAGCTCTGGTTTCTTTTTGTTGGGACAAGAGGTTAAAAAGTGTTAGTGGGGGCCGGGCGCGGTGGCTCACACTTGTAATCCCAGCACTTTGGGAGGCCGAGGCGGGCGGATCACGAGGTCAGGAGATCGAAACCACGGTAAAACCCCGTCTCTAGTAAAAATACAAAAAATTAGCCGGGCTTGGTGGCGGGCACCTGTAGTCCCAGCTACTCAGAGAGGCTGAGGCAGGAGAATGGCGTGAACCCGGGAGGCGGAGCTTGCAGTGAGCCGAGATTGCGCCACTGCACTCCAGCCTGGGCGACAGAGCGAGACTCTGTCTCAAAAAAAAAAAAAAAAAAAAAAAAGTGTTAGTGGGATGTTAAAACCTTGAACTTGAATTTGAACTTGACACTTCGAGATTTTCTTTTTGGGAGCTTAGAAGAAAATTTAAAACAGCCATCTTTCACTTTACGGTTCTGTGTTTTTTGTTTTTTGCTTGTATTGCTGGCTCTCTGGACCTCCTAAAAGTTTCTCACATATATCCAATGTTCTGCACCTCATGCTTTAGCTAAGACGAAGTTGAAATACTCATTACTATCCAGGTCTGTAATGACTGCAAAAAAAAAAAATCCAGGCAGTTTGATGCATATTATTCTTGAAGACTGTTTCTCCTCTCAGCCTTAGTTCTGTTATCTATCCGTCCCATCTCCAAAATTTTTTTTAATGGTGTGCTTCCTTCATAAATTTTTCAGATCTAGGTCTGGGTTTTTGTCTCCTCTGAAGTCCAGAAATTGATGTCTCATTGAGGAATTTGCAATTTGCTGTGGGCTTCACAGTGCTGAGCTGCCCACTTCCTGACTTAAGGAAAAGACCAGATGTCAGTGTTTATTAGCGGAAGAGTGTGATCATGCAGTTTAGTTGCTGTAAGGTTTTATTCTTAAAAGATTGCAATCTATCCTATTGCACCATCACCCAACATTCAATATGCCAGCAATTTCCAATATGTAAGAGTTAACCTCCTTCAAATTAGGCTCAGCATTATCCCCCTCATCCATCAGTACAGCAAGATGGGTGAAAAGTGCTGTTGAAAACAGCTGGTCAGCTGGGCTAGCATTTCCAGGGTTGTTTCATCTCCAGCCCTTTCCCTCCGACACACTTTATCTTTTTCTTAAAACACAGGCTCTGGACTATCTTTGTCCTTTATCATAACTTGAGTTTGTTCTGTTCTTCCCTGGTCTGAGGTCAAAGCCATCTTCCTAGAAACTCCTTTATATTTTTGGTCCAAGGCTAAGGTTAGGGTGATACGAACCCAGAAATACATCTCTTATCTTTTCCCTGTTCAAGGCAATTGGCAGTTTTGCATAGTCACTCACATTTTTCATGCAAGCTTTGGAAATTATCCCCAAGCAAAGAGACTGAAATGAAACCAAGTTTTAGAATTTCTGCAGGTCTAGGGACGCCACCACAAAATGGACTTTGGAGTCTGCTTATGCTGCAGATGGGATGAATGAAGTAGAAAGGGAAATGATCTGCCCAAAGTAAATCCAGGATCTTTGATTTCCAATCCATTTACCCCAGACGACTTCAAGGTAGAAAAAGTCACATGATATTTACATCCCCTCACAATACCCTGTCCCATGACCCCTGGTGATCTGGCCACGCTGGCAAGTCATATCACCTTATTCCAAGTTATTATAGTCTTGTAATCCCCTCTAACTGCAAAGGATTTTAGTATACCTTAAGAAATAGCAATAGGAACCAGGTCAGGAAATAAGCTCAGTGTCAATGATAAAGGCTCACATGCAGGGGAAATTGATCCAATGAGAGAAATCTCAGAATCTTTTTTTTTTTTGTGACCAGTTCTGGCTTTGTCACCCAGGCTTGAGTGCAGTGATGTAATCAGGCTCACTGCAACCTTGACCTCCCAGGCTCAGGCAATCATCCTGCCTCAGCCTCCAGAGTAGTTGGGACCACAGGTGTGCACCACCACGCCCAGCTAATGTTTTAATTAGCTTCCCATCTTACCCAAGCTAGTCTTGAACACCTGGGCTCAAGCTATCCTCCTTCCTTGGTTTCTCAAAATGCTGCGATTATAGGCATGAGCCACTGCACCTGGCCATAGAGACTTGCTATGACTTATAACCTATCAACTAGTGTATTATCTTGGGCAAACTGGGGGTAGGACAGCAGTTAGTAGCAGGAACTCTGCAGTCTCACTAACTTGGTTTGAATCTTGGCTCCATCATTTATTAACTCTATGACCTTAAGCAAGACTTAACTTGTCCACGCCCCACTTTCCTTGCGTATACAATGGAGAAAGTAATAGTAATACTTCTAAGGCTGTTTGAGGATTAAATGTTATAATTAGGCCCATGCCTGACACACTGAAACACTAGATAAATATTGTCTGTAATTATCATGTACCTATTTGAATATCCCTCAACCCTGGAAGGTTTACTGCGGAATTTAGTGGCCTCTTACAGATATCAAAGAATTGGCTATGAAATTGTACAAAATGTTGAAACTTATTCTCTCCTTTCCAGGTGGGTGAGCAGGGGAGGTAATATATCCAGAAAGGAGCTTCTTGGATGGGTGATGTCCCCAACTCCTTTCGGTCACCCACCTATTATGGGTGATTCTCTTCATGAGGCATGTCCTTCTTGACCCAAAATCTGTAACCCCACCCTTTTTGTTCTAATTAGAAAAACACTCATGCATTCATTGAGATAAATATTCATTGAAAACCCACTATATACCAGGTACTCTGCTGTACACGGAGACATCAATTGCAACTACGATAAGTTCTCCTGGCACTTACATTCTAGAGGAGAGGGGCAGAGAACAAACATGTAAACAAAAATAAACACAAAATAATTTCTAACGCAGTATGAAAGGATACCAACCATGGCACTGGGTCTGAGAACAGTGAGAGAAGCAGACTGGAGTGTAAGTTGGATGGACGGACTATGTGGATGGGATCATCAAGGACCCCACTCTGAAGAGGTGAACTTTTTTGCTGGCACTTGAATAATGAGAAAGAACTGGTTTCAGAGATCTGGGGAAACAGTGTTTCGGGGAAAGGCAAAAGGGTGTTTCACGTACAAGAAGGAGCTTGGCTTGTTTGGGAACGTACTGAGGCAGGGAGCAGGAGGTTGGCTTGCTGTGCAGTAGCCGGGGTGTAGGGGACCTTGTCAGCTGTCTCAGAGAGGACCTTGAGAAGTCACTGGAGGCGAGTAAGCCCAGGAGTGGCAGCATCGATTTACCCTTTGAGAGAACATACTGTGGGCTGGGCGCGGTGGCTCACGCTTGTAATCCTAGCACTTTGGGAGGCCGAGGCAAGCGGATCACGAGGTCAGGAGATCGAGACCACGGTGAAACCCCGTCTCTACTAAAAATACAAAAAATTAGCCGGGCGTGGTGGCGGGCGCCTGTAGTCCCAGCTACTCGGAGAGGCTGAGGCAGGAGAATGGCGTGGAGGCAGGAGAATGGCGTGAGCCCAGGAGGCGGAGCTTGCAGCGAACCGAGATCGCGCCACTGCACTCCAGCCTGGGTGACAGAGCAAGACTCTGTCTCAAAAAAAAAAAAAAAAAAGAACATACTGGGATGCTACTGAGTGAGGAAAACAATAGCATAGAACAGTGTGAAATCTAGTCTCCCTTCTTCTTAATCAAATAAATTGTATATTGCAGTCCTTAAAAGAGATTGGTCACAAATAATTTTCAACACTTCTGATAACTGTGCAAAACTTCTTTTTGTCTCCTTTTTAAGAAGTGCTCTGGTGAAATATGAAGTGCCTCTGTGAAGGTGTGAGCCTCTGTCCCAAAAGGGCTTGTGGGAGTTGTTTTGGAGCTTATAGATGAGACTCTGCTTTCCAACTCCTGGGAATTTCACAATCCCAAGAGTCAGTAGTGACATAGTCCCAGGGTAGGTGGAGAAGGTTGGAGCCTGGGAATTGTCTTATTCCTGGGCAAACCCCCAACTTAACAGATGATGGATAGCTAACTAGACCCCATCTGTTCTGTAAAAGAGAGGAAGCCACGCCCTGTCTTATGACAGCACTAGAATGTTTGAACACAGTTTGGAATAGTCCCACCCACAAGGTCAAGTAAGAATTGAGGCAACTACTTGGATAATTCATCAGTTAGTTGAAATCCTCTGCCCCAAAGATTTTATGTAAAACAACTTGAACTGCTATTTTCCCCCTTAAATTATAATGACTCCTCAGCTCACCACTGCGTTTTTGTGGATTTGATTGCCTTTACAAAAAATATTTTATTATAATATGGGTAACGAGTTTTTCCCTTGTTTTGCCCGTTTATAAATGTGTACTTTTAAAACTGTTCTGTCCCAAGTATAACTGTTCTCTTATTTTGTCATTAACGTCATCTTTGTTGTTTGTTTGTAATTCTAAGTCTGATTATTCTCTGCCCCATGCCTTTCCAATTTTGCTTTCTTATTCTCCCAATTGCTAAATAATTAGTCAATATGGCTTCACCATATGTACGGAGCTCCACAGATAAGCAGCCATTGGCCTTTGACACGACTCAGCCAGTAAGCTCTCAATGCAGAAGTTTGAATTTTGACCACACGTCCCTACTTGCTGGTGAACATCTAAGAATGTAATTAGATGACTACAATTTGGATGTTCCTCCTTGGACAATTCATTTTGCAACTTAATTCCCAGGTTCTCAGGGACACCAACTTCTAAACATTATACAGAGCCCATCAGAGGATGACATATTCCCCCACATGAGAGCATATTTTTTATCTTTAAAACTTAATCTTAAAAAGTAAAATAAAATAAAAAAGTAAAACTTCAGCACGTTTTTCCTCTCCAGGGTTTATGTTCTTTACTTCTCTCGTGCTGTTCAGCTAATTCCCTGCCAGGGAAGTATTGCTGTAACTAAGCCATCACACAGAGGCATGCCAAAGACACTTGTGAACAAAGCGTTTATTTCTCTTAACAACAGAGCCAGCAATTTTCAGATTTTCTTAAGTGCAGCCCCCAGCAAACCCTCACTACCTGTTTTAGTAACTTCCCACAGACGTTCACATTTTCATAGGTTCTGTGGCATTGTTTCGTAATGATCTTTAGGAGAGAGGGAAAAAAAATTGCAGCAAATGTCAAACCTTAGGATGTATTCAAGAGGCCTTCAAGTCACTGCAGATTCAGGATCTGCAAAATCACTAAAGCACTTACATCTCAATATATGCCTTTTAAGGTCAGAAGTATCATAAAATCACTCAGGACATCTTGTTCTGTTCAAGTTCCTTTTCATTTTCCCACCCTAATGGTAGTTGCTCAAACTTCTTGAGAAAGGCAATTTCTGATGTTCCCCTGGAAGAGATTTTCTTGATAAAGAATTTGAAGTGTTAGTATTTTCTTTCTCCTTCTTCTCTCTTCTGTTTTAATCTGAAACGTAATATTTATTATCTCCAATAGATAAAATACAACAGTTATTCCCCTTTCCACCTCCATGTCAACCTTTTCTTTTAAAATGAATAGGATGATTTTGGTGAGTGAATGGATATAATTTGCCTCAGATCAGCCCAACACATCAGTCAACGTCACTAAGTGGTCAAACACTCCAATTTCAAATATGCTTCTGAGAGTCTAACTGCTAAAACCAGGGAGCTTTGAATAAATTTCTTTGGGACTTTGGAGAGGAAGCAGGGAGGAGAAAAGGGGTCACAATTGGCAATGTGTTTCCTTTTTGCCTGGTGGAAGATGTTGCATATTTGTTTATGTGGATCAAATAGCTTCAAGGGTAGGAGGACTTATAGACAGAGTGATTTTTCTTTTCTTTTTTTTTTTTTTTTTCTGAGGCAGTGTCTCACTCTGTCACCCAGGCTGGAGGCTGGAGTGCAGTGGCAAGATCTTGGCTCACTGCAACCTTCACCTCCCCAGTTCAAGCAATCCTCCCACCTCAGCCTCCCAAGTAGCAGGCGTGAGCCACTAGGCCCAGCTAATTTTCGTATTTTTAGTAGAGACAAGGTTTCACCATGTTGGCCAGGCTGGTCTTGAACTCCTGACCTCAAGTGATCCCCCCACCTCAGCCTCCCAAAGTGCTGGGATAAAAGGTGTGAGCCACAGCGCCTAGCCCCCAGAGTGACTTCTAAAAGGGAAAAAGAAATACATGTTAGTAACAAAGTGAGGTAGCAGAAAGAACATGCCACTTTGAAATCAAGGAGACTGAAGTTCAGATTCTGTCTTTCTCAATGACTATGTGACCTCGGACAGGCCGTTTAACCTCTGGGTTTTATTTTCCTCAACTGCAAAATGAAGATTTAAAAATATGTTTATCTACCCTGCTCCTTTTCCAGGGAAATTAAACAGTTGCTAATGGTATTAGGATGTACTAAACTCTCTGAATGTTGGTGTCTGCCCATCCCCTAAGCCGAACTAAGCCTTTAATATTTATTCGTTAGAATACTTCAACCAAACGACGTAGGAGAAAGAAGGTAAAAGGAAAAGCATAGAGAACGACAGATACGCGTTTGCAAAAAGCAATACTTCTGTTCAGTAGATACCCCTCTTCTCCTTTTATTGTTACTTGGTTGCTTGGCAACTTTAACCCAGTCATCCCTAAAAGCACAGTGCCACCTGCAACCCCCAACTTTCAGGTTTTTAAAAAAGGAACCTTCTATTAGGAGAAAATTCACCTTCGTGGCAGTGCCATTTGACGGGAGAAAAGTATATGTTTGAAAAGGCACCCCAGCCAACAGGAATACATCTCGCATTTAGCACTCGGAGATGAGAATATCATAATATTTAAATCAGTTTTGAGAACTTTCCTTGAAAAGGAAAAGTGGGGGGAAAATCCACTAGTTGAATACCCAGGGAGGCCGCGGGGAGTGGTTACCACAGCGATTTCACACTGGCAAGTGGTATTGGGGAGCAGATTGGCATCGCTTCATCCTTTCTGTTTGTAATTTATGTATGTTGGCTCATTCTCTGTGCCAGTCCAGATTTTTCTGTTTACCTGCCATTCCGCTTGATATGAGTGAGGAGCGATGATGCCAGGTTTCAGCCATTTCTTCAATTTGTCAACATTATCGGGGGTCAGAAGGACAGCCGAGAGTACGTGGGGGTGTCCTAGCACTTGGTTTTGCCCGATGTTAGCAAAGCGTTGAGGAAAATTTTGTGGGAATTGCTGGGAGTGAAGGAGAATGCCATGAAATTCTCTATGATAATCCAGAAATGGATTGAGACCCATTTTGGCCTTATAAATCTGGATTTCATCAAACTCTGTTAGTGAATAATTTTTATTCTCTAGTGAATGCAAAAAAGAAAAGGAGATGGAACACCTTTGGTCTTATCTCATCATCCTGTGGCAAACATGATCCTTGAAAATAAATATTCTGTTGCTAAGTAATTGTCTTTCTGCTAAGTAATTGTCTTTCTAACTGTGTGTGGGTGCTGGGTTCCCGGGAGAATGGGTATTAACAGTGTTTCTCGAACCCTCTTCACGCTTCCTCAGGATTAGACCACAGGAAAATGTCAGTTTCACTGATAATTAAATGGAGTCAGTTACTTATTCTCAAGAAAGGAGGAAGGAGATGAACACTTTCTAGACACCTTCCTTTAGTCTCAGTGAGCCTTGGACTAAGAAAGGCAAGCCTTCAAAATGGGCTTCAATAGATGTCAACTAATAAATACTCATTTCCATAAAATTCAAATGAACACCGTAAAATCTACCTCTTGCTGTGCCAGAGCCCTATCTCATTACTCAAAATAGCAGCAATGTAATCACTGGAAACCACACCCTCCACGGCCGAGGTGGCTGGTAGGAAAGAAAGTCATAGCTAATTTCCACACGCTTGCCCACAAAGGTGGTGAAAATAAGTAGCCAGACCTCTTCCAGTTCTTTCTGCTGTAGGCCATATCTCCTTCCTTCCAACCACACGTACCTTATAAAATAATAATTTTCAGATGTAGCGCTGCATTTTGGTTAACCAAGAGGCAGAGCAACAATTTCTTTTTCTCTCAGTACACACAGGCAACAGTCCAAATACCTAAACATTTAAAAACTGCATATGCTGTTTAAGAAAATTTCAAAACTTTAGACACCCCCCAAGAGAGGGACTGATTTACTGCTCTAGATGAGTTCTGCGCCCTCTTTGCATTTTAAGTGACCTTTAAGCAATGATGACGTCTATCTTGTTGAGACTTAATTGCTTAATCACAGAAACTGTTTTTCAGTTAGACAAATATTTCCTTTAAGACCCATCTTTTAATTTTAAAAAGTCTTCATTTAAATTTAGACACATTGAGATATTCCATATTTTGATCATCAACAGCACAACTGGAAGGTGGTTTACAGAAACACTGAGATAAGCAGTATTCGTCTATGAATGGTTTCACAGACACTGATTATATGAAGTTTTCAAGTGATTAAAAGGCTTGCAGCCTGTGCAGATATGCTCAAACTCCCACCCGTCTTGAAATCCAGTGCCCTCTTGAAGTTCTGTGAGTTCCCAGAAATCATATTTTTCTCAACAGGGAATGCAATCTGGGGTTGTGGATAAGAACTTAGATGCCAGAATTCGATTGCCTAGATTTAATTATTGTGTGACTATGGACAGGAGAAGCAGCCTCTCTGTTCTTCAGTTTCCCCATCTGTGAAATGGAGAAAATAATAGGTCTGTCTAAGAGGTTCTTGAGTAGATTAAAAATGTTAAACTTTTAAGCACTTTGAACAGGGCTCGCCATGTTGTAAGTACCCAATACACGTTTACTGTAATTATTTTTTTTGCTTCTTCAGAATTCCTTTTTCCCACTCTTACCTTTGTAGCAATTCTTTTATCACTTCCCTAGAGTTAACCCAAGGTGGACCCAGCCCTTTCACCTTAATCATTGACCATCCCCAACCTCCACACGTCATTCAAACAACAGATTCTTGTAGTAAACTTTTATTGGAAGGTAGAAGTGAGTAGAGCAAACAATCTAATATTTAGTTTTAAAGCTCCTGTTACTTATGGCATATGGCATTGCACCATGACATACCCTGCTTGTAGCATATCGTACTGTGGGGTAATTCAAAAGTCCCTCTGTGCTCTCGGTCTAGGCTGCCATGATGCTTGTTTCCTTCCTCACCATTCTACCACCCCAAGGAAAAGCAAAACAAACAAACAACAACAACAACAAAAAACACCTCCTCCTTAATTAGCAGACTTATAAAATTGCCTGCTCCAAACCTAAACTCAGCCCACAACTTATTTCACATAGCAAAGAACTATTAATGAAGTTTTTTGTTTGTCTGTTTATTTGTTTGTTTGAGACCAGAGTCTAGCTCTGTTGCCAGGCTGCAGTACAGTGGCGTGATCTTGGCTCACTACAACCTCCACCTCCCAGTTCAAGTGATTCTCCTGCCTCAGCCTCCTGAGTAGCTGGGATTACAGGTACGCACCACCACGCCCAGCTAATTTTTGTATTTTTAGTAGAGATGGGGTTTCACCATGTTAGCCAGAATGGTCTCGATTTCCTGACCTCATGATCTGTCTGTCTGCCTTGGCCTCCCAAAGTGCTGGGATTATAGGCGTGAGCCACCACACCCGGACTTAATTAACTTTTTTTTTTTTTTTTCCTCTGAGACACAGTCTCACTCTGCCACCCAGGCTGGAATGCAGTGGCGCAATCTCAGCTCACTGCAAGCTCCACCTCCCGGGTTCACGCCATTCTCCTGCCTCAACCTCCCGACTAGCTGGGACTACAGGTGCCTGCCACCACGCCCGGCTAATTTTTTTGTGTTTTTAGTAGAGACAGGGTTTCACCGTGTTAGTCAGGATGATCTCGATCTCCTGACCTCGTGATCTGCCCGCCTCGGCCTCCCAAAGTGCGGGGATTACAGGCGTGAGCCACCGTGCCCGGCCCTTAATGAACTCTTTAAATGCTGAAAACACCTCGTGGATATTACTCTTTTCTGCCCCCATCCATCTGGGTAAGAAACAACGGAATGGATGGAACTACATGAATTATGCTGTAGCCTCATGGAAGGCCGCAGTCAGCTCTGGTTTTGGATAACCAAGTTTTTTTCTTTCTTTTTTTTTTTTTTCTTTTCTTTTCTAGTACAATGGTCATTCAGCTTACTAGGCAGAGAAGTGCCTGCACTGGGACACGCCAAGCTATATAAATGTCCGACAATCACAGGGTCTCTTCATTTCCTGCTCCAATGAGTTTGGCTCTGGTTTTAAGTTGACTACAAGGGGGTGCTTTGATCTCACCTTGAACATGCTTATTTTCAGTGTCTGGCTCTTCCTGGGCACCACAGATGTACAATATAAAAATATGTTTGGCTGGCCAGGTGCGGTGGCTCACTCCTGTAATCCCAGCACTTTGGGAGGCCTAGGCAGGTGGATCCCGAGGTCAGAATTTCGAGACCATCCTGGCCAACGTGGTGAAACCCCATCTCTACTAAAAATACAAAAATTAGCTGGGCATGGCGGTGTGCACTTGTAGTCCCAGCTACCTGGGAGGCTGAGGCAGGAGAATTGCTTGAACCCAGGAGGTGGAGGCTGCAGTGAGCTGAGATTGTGCCACTAAACTCCAGCCTGGGCAGCAAAGTGAGACTGTCAAAAAAAAAAAAAAAAAAAATGTGTTTGGCTGCAAGTAACAGAGAGGCCAGCCCTCACTGGTCTCAGACCACAGAAACTGGTTTTTCTCACTGAATAACAGGCATCTGCTCTGGTGGTTCTGCTCACCCATCTTGGGGTCTCCATGGCTCTTTTGGCCTCATCCTCGTGTTTGCACCACAGTCATACCATCATCCCTTCTCCATGAGCATAGCAACCGTGTGCAAGACAAGAGGACTGGGTACAGCCACCACCCAGCTCATCTGCTCTTCTTGCCAAAAAAGCAAACACTTTCTTGGACCACACCTCCCTCTTGGCAGGATTCCATTAGCATCTTATTCACCAAAATTGTGTACTCAGCCACACCTAGATGAAAGTGAGGCTGTGAAAAACGTGTATTTTGCTTCTCCAGCTCCTACAGGAGAGGAAGCAGAGCAGAGCGAGGTGAGAGCGCTGGAGGTGGTGTTTGCTCTAGAATTAGGCACCCAGTAGCTATAGCCACCCGAGAGGAAGGAAAGTCTGAGATGTACAGATTTGAAGGGGTTGGGATTTTGCTGCTGCATCTCATTGCTTATCAGCTACACAATGCTAAGAGCCTGCATGAAACCTCACGGAGAAAAAAAAAAATAGTTAAATATTTAGATGATTTGGTGACATGGGGAACTTGCCATTGGCAGCAAAGATTTATTAAGTAGGCTACAAAACAAGATGTCATTAAACAGTTTGAAGGCATGCCCTCATAATTAAGAAAGGAAAACTTTTCTAATTTGGGTAATGAAATCTGTGGCTCCAATGAGCATTTATTTTATTAATATTTATTGTGTACCTACTGTGTGCCAGGTACCTCATGAACTAATCCCATTAAACAACAGAAAAGTTTCCCTAATGCCAAATCTACTGGTAATAATAGCTGCCATTAGTTGGACACCGACATGCTGCCAAGCAATGTGCTAAGCATTTTACGTAACAGTTTATCCTCACAAGAATTCTAAGAAGTAGGTATAATTGCTGTCAATTTATACATAGAGTGAGGAACCACCCCAAGTTTGTCCAGACTGAGGCATTTTCCAGGACACAGGACTTTGAGTGTTAAGCCAGAGAGGTCTCAGGCAAAGTACTGGGAAATGAAGAAAGTGAGGCTGCGTGCGGGTAAATGACCAATCCAGGGTCACGGAATCAGCAGGCGACGCTCCTGGAATCCAACGCAATACCACCTGTTACCTGCTCCTCCCAGGCTGCAACCTGATTCCCAAACCTCCCCTTGAACCCAGAACACTGACCACTTCCCTTCCCTGCCACTTCTGTCCCACCATCTGCTCTTCCAAGCACAAAAGAGCTGACCCAAACTCAAAAGAGCTGACCCTCTCCCTAAGCTATAGAGCTGTCAAGAAAAATCCTGGTCCCCAGTGGATAGGCTTGTGTGGTCTTTCAGGGGCAACACCACTGCATCGTAGCAGCTGTTTCAACCCTTCAGCACAGAGGCCTGCATGCGCCCTCCAGCCCCTTCTCCAGGCCATTAGAACTTAATTGCCTGCAGACTGTTTCTCAGCCCTGGTGGCACATTAGTGTCACCTGGGGAGCTTTTGTGACATACTGAAGCCAGCACCATCCATAGCAGAATCTGTAAAAGTGGGCCTGGATGTAGGGCTTTTTTTCTAACTTTTTAAAAAATTTAGGTTATCTTTTCTGCAGCCAAGTTCATAAATATTAGTAACGTTCAATGGATTTTACAGAAGTTCACACCCATTTACCCACCCGCCAGATCAAAATATGAACTATTTCCAGCCCTTGGGAAATTCCATTATGGCTATGGATATGGTTTTAAACCCCCAGAGGCGATTCTAATGTGATCTGGGCTCTAAACCAGTAGAATGACCCTGGATAGGTCCTTTACCCCCACTCGGACTCAATCAGGTTGGAACGCTGCTGGTTTAGAGCCCAGAACCTCCGTAGCCAGAGAGGATCCATTTTTCCAAAGATGGCAGTGGCTGCAAGTTCCTCTCTCACTGGACAGAGAAGGGAGAAAAAAATAGTCCTCAGTAGTGCATCCTGCTGTGTTTATTTGCACATGTTCTTCTCCCACGACATAGTGAACATCTTGAAGGCAGAAACTGCATCTTTGCGAGAGCCTAACAAAGGGCGTTTGCATAGTAAATATTTATCCAATGGAGAAAAATAAAGAAGATATAGACATGTGTATTGGGGAGTCATGTTTGGTCTCCATTTAGGTTCCTCAAGTTTCTCTGGGAAGACAGACAGAGAGCAGCATTCAGTCCTTTTTGCAGTCTCTGCTTTCTTTCTTTGACCTCAAAAGGGTGAGTTCAGGAAAATGTTGATTCTGGGTCTTGTTCTTTTGCAGAGTTCACACTCGGTCTGTGCATAGGTGACACCAGTGACTTGTAGTGTAATCCTGCCGTGTTGAAAGCTGATGTCAACTGCTAAATGGGGGAAAGCAGGGCGTCTCGATGGTGATGTGTATGTATGTACACGTGCAGCCAGAAAATAAGCAAAGGACTCAGGAAATTGATGTTGTACCAGGAAAAGGCCACCGACACTTAGGAATGATCCATGTCGAATGCACGTTGAGCTGCCCTGGGTCACCGGGGGAGGCATTTTTTTTTTTTAATGTATAAAACTTACAAGTTTGAAAAATACGTATTTAGCCTGGAGGGCAGTTAGAAAGACTTTATTGTGTCAGCATCCCCAGATCATTTATACATTTTTCTGCCCACATATTTTATTCATAATGTCTATTTTATTCTTCTTTATCTTGTCAACTTGGTGTTCGACATTACTGTTTCTCTTAGAAAACAACCCCATTATCGGAACGGGGCCACGTGACTGGAGAAAGGCGAGAGCATTGTCAGGCAAGGTTAAAAATCAGCGCGGTGTTAAGCACCTGGGAGGGCTTCAGGGTTTGGGCTTGAGTTTATTGTTATATGGTTCCTGAGGATTTGCATTAGGGCAGGAGTTGGGGAAGAGGGCTGCGGTTTTAACAATGACAGAGAACTCAGGGGGCAAAAGACTGAAGGCCATTCAGGTTCTTCACACGAAGAGAGGACCAAGGTTTGTTCACCGACAGGCAAGACAGAGCAGAGTGCTCACATCACGCCACCCCCCAAAATGGCAAATAGAGCAAGATACAAGTCACTGGCTTCTCATGAATTCTCTGGGCGCCCAAGAGGTCTTGGGAAATCACTGCCATGAGCTGAGGGCTCAAAACCTTGTATTTATTCAAAGAACGACTGCCTTACTGCTGTCAGGTCACACAGATTGCTGGGCTACTTCAAGAAGTGTTTCTTCTGAAATCAGGTTCTGGGCTAAAGATGTGAGAATTTCAGGATATTAGCTCTTCTTTCTGCCCTCCCACCCCACTTCTATCCCAAAGCATGCATAGCCTTTCATTGAATGCAATGAAAAAAGAATTTAGCAAAGAGGAAGAAAAGCAAAGAGAAAGGAAAAAGAAAAGAAAGAGAAGAGGAAAAGAAAGGAAGGAAAGGAAGAAAAAAGGAAGAAAGAGAAGAAACCACTGTACATTAGACAAGTGTTAATGGGAGAGTTCAGGGGAAGGAGTTTTACAAATAAAAAGAAGACATTTTATTCTCCAGGCCAACAAGCATGATGTGTATTTCCAGTATATTTCATGTACATTTCCCAAATTAGCATGCTACCAATGGAGTGATATCACCATATTAATATTGCTTCTTCTTCAACTGTGTCTGTCTGGCTTTTGCAATGCACGTCTGTCAGCCATGAGATGTTGGATCTCAGTGCATCTAACCTTCCTGTCATTCAAAGTCATTTGAGGGTGGAAAGAGTAGGAACCCTCCTGACTTGGAAGGGCATTTTCAGACCTTCCTTTAGTGTGCTCTGTGTAACATGAATCCCAAAACCCAGGAAACAAAAGCAGGGAGGGCTCATGATCAAATGAGTATGGATAATGCTTTTAACTCTATCTCATTATTGGACATTCCCAGTGGGCGTGAGCAAATGAATAGCTCTGAAAGGCCCTGAAATAAAGAAAACTGTTAAGCATCTAACATAGTACCTCCCAACTCTATCTGACCATGGAATGTTTTTTCTCCACCTGGAATTCTTTTAAACAAGTATTCTAAAGAACATACTTTGAAATAAAAGGCAAGACCCAGGAGACAGGAGACCTGATTAAAGACTAAATTGCCCTTGCAGGTCAGCTAGTCCAACTTTTCATTTTATAGATAAGAAAATGAAGAAACAGAAGTTGTATGGTCAGTGGAGGGTCACAGAGGCAGAATTAGAACCAAATGACCCAGGACAAATACATTTACCTCTGTAGGTCTCAGTTTCCCTGTCCTTATTGGACTAGATCAGAGGATGTCAACTGGTAGGCCTTGAAACAGTCTTAGATGTGTCACCAAATTCTGAATAATGCATGTATTTGTTGTTTGCTGCTGTGAAACTAATTACTCCAAACTTAATGGCTTTAAACGACATGTTTATTATTTCACAGTTACTGTGCATCAGGAGTCCAGGCACCAGTTAGGCGGGCCATCTGCATCAGGATTTCACAATATTGCAATCCAGGCTTTGGCCAGGGCTGCAGTCTCATCAGAGGTTTGACTGGGGAAAGATCCACTTCCAAGCTCTCACACATTGATGGTAAAAAGTCATTTCCTTTCAGCTCTAGGATTGAGGGCTCTGGTTTCTTGCTGGCTGTTGACTGATGGCTACCTTCAGCTCCTAGAGGCCATCTAGTATTAGACCTCCACCATGTGGGATTCCCCAACCTGACCATTTACCTCATCAAAGCCAGCAAGGGAGAAAGAGTCTCTTTCAAGATGGAGGTCACCATCCAGTGCATTATAATCATGAAAGTGACATCCCATCACCTTGCCATATTCTATTGGTTAAAAGCAAGTTGCAAGTCCCACACACATTCAAGGAGAAGGGACTACACAAGAACACGTACATCAAGAAATGGGGATTATAGGACCACCGTAAGAGCCTGGCTGCCAAAAGGTGAAAAATTTATTTTTGCTGAAAATGAGTTTACCATTACAGAGATATTTGGTGGGGTAGACCACTGTGCTGAGATGATCATCTGATGTGCTGTAAAGCAAGGTATACCTTGCAATAAGCTAAAAGTAAGAATTATAGCACAGAGCAGAATTGCATCTCACAAGGTGTAAACTTCTAAAAGCAGCTCGTAAGAGGAAAATTGCCTATAGTCAAAATTACCATTTAAAATCTTTTAAGCCATTCATAAAGTACAGTGCACTTATTTTGTGTATTACTACATTGTACATTACCTTGAACTGTAATTCTTATGCAGCTGAAGTTTAAAAATTATTCAGCCAGACTGAAGGAATGTCGATATCCAGAATCTGGGCATTCAAACCATCCTGCCTTAATATAAATTTTTAACAGTAAAGCAAATATGGATGAAGAATATTAAAGCATCTAGCCTCCAGAGATTATTTCATTCTGTTTTAAAAGTATGCTTCAGAAACCTTATAACATGCTAATAGGTTTGTTTGATTGGTGAGAGTTAAATGAGATAAAACACATGAAACAAATCAGCCCTCAGCCTGGCACACACAATGGGCAGTGAATTTTTGCAGACTGTGAACGTGCACCTTGATCAAACACTCAGACACACGTACACAGCCTTTTGAAGAGCTGCAGAAAACAACTTGGCCACATGTGTCCTCCTTGTCCAAGATGGCATTTTCCCCTGTAGTTTCCCAGCAATTTCCGCTCTCATGAGCACTGTGCCCATCTTCATGAGAAGATTCTATAGTCAATGCCTTATTTGAATGAGCAAACAGGACATCTTACGTGTAGTCAGGCGTGGTGGCTCACACCTGTAATCCCAACACCTTGGGAGGCGGAGGTGGGATGATCACTTAAACCCAAGAGTTTGAGACCAGCCTTGGAAACACAGGGAGATCTTGTCTCTACAAAAAATAAAAGATTAACTGGGTATGGTGGCACATGCCTGTAGTCCTAGCTACTCATGAGGCTGAGGTGGGAGGATCGTTTGAGCCCAGGAAGTTGAAGCTGCAGTGAACTATGATCCTGCCACTGCACTCTAGCCTGGGTGACAGACGGAGACCCTGTCTCAGAAAAATAAAAATTTTTTTTAAAAAAGTCTTACCTGTAATGATGCAACTGCACTCACATGACAAGCCTACGGTAAAGGCAGATGGGGGGGAGTACAATAAATATGTCTCATAGGTATATAAGCACATAAGGACAGGGCAGTAGAGCATCCTACTTAGCAGTGTAGCACAGTCACCCTGAACTCTTTTACAAATACCAGGAGACATGGAGACGTTGTAATGGAGGCTGCCTGGTAACTAATCGCTGACTTGTTCAGTTTGGGTGAAATCTGCCACCAGCATGTCTGTCTTTTGACGATATGTCACACACACCAAAAGGGTGCAAAACCCTGAATGGCAGTGATTGTTCCCTTATCTTTCCTTCCCTAAAAAGAATTAGGGTTCTAAGTCTGGTGTCAAAAATTCAAAAGCGACAGGAGCCAGGCAGGTAATGTATATGAGAAGAGAAGACAATACAGAGGGAAATGGAGTAGGTGAAATGGCACCAGTCGCTCTATCTCTCTAAAAGAATTCAAATTTGGAGACTTTTCCAAGCACCGCGTGGGTGAGACATAACAGGCTTACAGCTGGATTCAGCCAATGAGCATGCTGTTCCAAGTTCTTAATTAAGGGCCTGCAGGTGGCAAGGTCTGTTTATATTGTCCCCAAAATCCTAGATTTTAAAAAAGGAAAATATGATGACCCTGTGTGGAAACAAAATAGTAGATTTTTTGTTGATCTGACCACACTGAATTATTAGAGATTTGGGGTGATACCACATTCATTCTCGAACTTATAGCCAAACACCTCTGGGCAAGGCTAGGAGGAGATAAGATTTTTATTTTCATTTTCTTTCCATGAAGAACTGTCTCTCAGCAACCCTCACTACTGTTATCCCATCTGGTTATAAGTGAAATACAGATTCGGAATATCATTTTTATCTGCACATATTTAAAATGTAATGTCCAAATATTATGCTGTTTGAAAAGAGACACCTGTCCAAAAAGTTCCCGGGAAGGTTTCAGAGAGTGCACTTAAGCTCAGATTTAGACACAAGTAAAGCTCATTTTTCATTTAGCAGAAACCTTCAGACTAGCCAAGACTTGGAATACATGCTGAACATTTTGCAAATACAGCAATGCCTCATTTATTTGACGTGGACTGTTCCATGTAAATGCATTTTCCACATAACTGAAGCTTATCCCATTGCACATCAAATCATACATTTATTTTAGCCATTTTGCATGGGAATGTTTCTGAGAGTGCATTACACACTTCCCTACCTCCTTAAATAGAATATGAGAAACATAATTTAATCTTTGCTATCTGACTCGGGGTCATAGTCATGAATATCAAGTATTGGGCTGCTCTGGGCTGAAATAAAGGGATGCCCTGGGGTCCCTACAGCATAAAAGGAGTTGTTTGACTTCACTTTGCAGGAGGTGAGGTTTCCACGCTTTTGAAAGTGTGCCTACCAGCTCTCCATCTCATCCTTCAGTGCTCTCATTATACCTAAAATTCCTTTTGTTCCAAACCTCTTTAAATTTGTCTCGTCTGTGGAATAGGAAGGTAAAGTGAAGTGCCTTACTTGGTTGACCAGAAACCCTGGGTTATTTTCCCATTTTTAATACATTCTTGTACTTTGTTAACCTGCACAAGCTACTTGACCCTCTTGGCCTCTGTTCCACCATCTAAAAGTGAGAGAATTAAATACATTGTCTAAAATCCACCGAATCTGCTTCCATTTGCATAATTTTATGTGATCTTTGGCTCTGAAATGAACAAACTTGTTAAAATTGTGCTTAAACATAGAGACCGTGGGTCCCAAGTGAGCACTTCAACATCCCTGTTAGAAGCAGAATTCACTGGCTGTGTATTACCTTATTTGTTTATTGGTTCCATTATATTCTACATTGTTGAAGCAGTCAAAGAAGTGACCACTCGATAAATTGAAATACGATGCTGGCGAGGCACGGAGGCACTTTGGGAGGCTGAGGCGAGCAGATCACTTGAGGTCAGGAGTTCGAAACCAGCCTGGCCAATATGGTGAAACCCCATCTCTATTAAAAATACAAAAATTAGTCGGATGTGGTGGTGGGCACCTATAGTCCCAACTACTCGGGAGGTTGAGACAAGAGAATCGCTTGAACCTGGGAGGCGGTGGTTGCAGTGAGCCAAGATCACACCACTGCACTCCAGCCTGGGCAATACAGCAAGACTCTCTCTCAAAAAAAAAAAAAAAAAAAGAAAGAAATATGATGCAGTTTCAGTTATCTATCGCTGTGTAACTAATCAACCCCAAACCTAGCAGCTTCAAGCAGCAAAGGTTTGTTATTTCTTTGATTTCTTTGATTCTGTGGGTCAGGAATTCAGGCAACATTCCGAAACAGCTTGGTGGGGCATGATCTGGAGAAGCTTCCTTAATTTCATCCACCTGCAAATGGGCTGAACTAGGAGGTCAAAGAAGTCCTCAGCCACATGCCTGGTGCTCCATGCTCCTCCGCCTGATTGCTCACCTTCCAATCTCCTTATGAACAGTCTTATTTCATAATGTAGTCCTAGCTTTTTTTTTTTTTTTTTTTTTTTTTTTTTTTTTGAGACAGAGTCTCGTTGTCTCCCAGGCTGGAGTGTAGTGGCATGATCTCAGCTCACTGCAACCTTCCCCTCCCGGGTTCAAGTTATTCTCCTGCCTCAGCCTCTCAAGTAGCAGGGATTACAGATGCCTGCCACTATGCCTGGCTAATTTTTGTATGTTTAGTAGAAACAGGGTCTCGCCATGTTGGCCAGGCTGGTCTCAAACTCCTGACCTCAAGTGATCAGCCTGCCTGGGCCTGCCAAAGTCCTGGGATTACAGGCATGAGTCACCACACCCAGCCTAGTTCTAGCTTTTTTGCAACATGATGGCAGCCTTCCCCAAGGGAAAGCAAAAGCTGCTAAGCCTTTAAAGGATATCCAAGAATTGACACAATATTACCTCTGCCACGTTTTATTGGTCAAGTCACAACCCAAGGAGATTCCAAAAAAGGAGATGCAGACCCCACTTCTTGATGGGTGCAGTTCTACGCATGTGTACGAAGAAGAGGAATTAGTAGCTGCCATCTTTGGAAATCACTACACACTTAATACATCTTCACATTATACTTTAGAAGACTAAAGGTTTTCTTTCAACATCAAAACTAATAATTAGTTTTGATGTGTGTGCCTAATCATTTTCTTAAGTAGTGTAGATTTGGTAAATAACACTTTTCCTCTGGGAAAGGAATAAAAAAAGATCCACACTTTTAATTGGATGCTTCTCTTGAAGTCAATTCCAAGTCTGTATTTTCTCTTGTAAACATACAGCAAACTTTCCACGTTTTGATCCTGTACTTCGTGAATCAAAGTGAAATCTTGGGAAAGAAAACATTACCTCTTTCTGAACTTTCTGTATAGGCGTGCTTGCCTTTGGTTGTTGTCAAAATTCTTTGAAAGTGTTTGCCCAACAAACCAAATTAAATAAATGCAATATTCTATATGCTCTCGTGTCAAAGGAAGATAGGTTCCTTTCTCCTTTAGGTTTTTGTGGATTCTCGTTTTTTGTTTGCCCTGTTGTTCATTTGTTCAGTTACTTATGCAGATTGTCTCAGCATATTCTATGTGCCAGGTTTTTAAAACAGGCAGTGAACAAGACAGACATCATGGCGCTCTCATGGAGCTGATGTTCTAGCATGGAAAGCAGATAATAAAGAAATAACTGGCCGGGCGCGGTGGCTCAAGCCTGTAATCCCAGCACTTTGGGAGGCCGAGGCGGGCGGATCACGAGGTCAGGAGATCGAGACCATCCTGGCTAACACGGTGAAACCCCGTCTCTACTAAAAATACAAAAAAATTAGCCGGGCGTGTTGGCGGGCACCTGTAGTCCCAGCTACTCGGGAGGCTGAGGCAGGAGAATGGCGTGAACCCGGGAGGCGGAGCTTGCAGTGAGCCGAGATCGCGCCACTGCACTCCAGCCTGGGGGACAGAGCAAGACTCTGTCTCAAAAAAAAAAAAAAAAAAAAAAAAAAGAAATAACTAATCCATTATAATTGCAATGAATGCTACGAAGGAAAAACATAAAGGGTAGAAGCTAGATTGTAGTGACCTACGTTGGTATGAGAAATACACAGAAGCCTCCTAGAGGAAGGGATGTTTCAACTGAGCTCTGGAGGTGGGTGAGTGTCCCATAGGTGAAAGAACCATGGAAAAAGGAGCCGAGGAGGACATTCCAAGCAGAGGGAAGAACACATAATAAGACCCCTTGGAAGGGAATGGAAGCTAGTGGGTTCAAGGAACTGATAAAATCCAGTAACAGAAGCCAGGATGAAGATGTGTGTGATATTTAAACTAAAGTAGCCATTTAAAAGTTGTGCAATCTAAGGCATAGTACTCAAACTCTCTGAGCCTTGGGGTAAGGAAGAGAAAGGAAAATGGTGGCAACCCTCAGTCATCCCCACTCACAAAGAGGCACAAACGGAAATCTCACTCATCACCTGGTTCATTGTTGTTGAGCTTGTAAATGTATTGATAACTTCTCCTAAGTGCCAGGCATTGTATTACATGCTGGGAGCACAAAGATGAATAATAACAATAGCTTCACAGAAAAGATGAATTGATTGAGAGAAAAAGATAGAACCCTCCAGGAGCCCTCAGCGTAGCAGGGGGTTGGCATTGGAGGATGGAGGAATGGAAAAGGCCCTGAAATGCAGGCAGAGAAATGATGAAACAATTCAGGGGGTGCGATCAGGTTAGATGAATATCTTTACAGCAGCCTCGAAGACTGATCAGGTTACTATGCCCTCTCTTCTATCCACATGCATTTCAAAATAGTATTTTATGTTTAGAAATGACAAAAAAAAAAAAAAGGATGTGCACTGGAAATAAAAGAACTTTCTAGGTTTTTTGTTAAATATGTAATTTTGGCTAAGTTCATCAAAGCTGAACTCATTTTGTTATTTATTTACTTATTTATGTAGAGATTTTGGGTGAGTCATGCTCTCACTGCAGAGTTGAGTAGTTGCTACAGGACCCGTATCACCCACAAGGCTGACACTATTTACTATCTGGCACTTTACAGAAAAAGGTTGCCAATCCCTGCTTTTTTGGTGCATTCATCCTTTTCATAAGGAGAAATTGCTCCAGGTAAAAGTCATCACAATTAATCGTTTCTTTTATTTTTTTTTAATAACACCCTGTTTCAATGAGCTGCCTACAATCCCACCATAATGCTTCAGTGTTTTGGCTTAATGCTGGCTTCAAGTAGTTCTTTTCAAGAAGCAAATACCCCTGAGAGCAGTAGCTCATTATTTAGCTAATAACAGTGTGAGAAAGCAGTGTGGTGTTTAGCAAAAGGCAGTGGTCCAAGGAAAAGGCCACCAATATTCCCAAATGTAGCAAAGTCTAGTTTTCCAGTCTGATTTCCCAGAGTGAAAGAAGCTCATATAGTCCAGGCCACGGGACTAAAAGGCTCCTGCCAGGCTGAACTCCCTAATCTTGGGCAAAATATGCTGGGGACTTACTTATCCTATTTGCTGGATCCCAAAGAATCAAAGATAAGGATTAGAATGGTTGAGTTCACACAGAGAATTGTTGATTATGTTTTATCCTTTTAAATATGTGTAAGTCATAGAAAGCTCTGCAGTCAAAAATATTGATTGCATTGATCTCTGTCAACCACAGAAGCATGGGGCCCATGTGGGCTACAGTGGAAAGTCTGTGAAATACTTAAAATAAAGACGTTATCTGATGGAAGATGCTTTCTTCCTCCTCTCCCCGACCCTGGAAGCAAGTTTGAACTGAAAATACACAAATGCCAGTCAGCAAAAGGAAAAAGTACTTTTGCAGCTCCATTTAAACATCAGCACGCAGTCCTCGAGTCCAGCAGCACGTTCCAGGGCAGCAAGAATACAAATTTCTGCAGCATGCATGGATTTTACAAGAAGAGTGTCGGCGTGAATTGTATTACAAGGCCTGATGAGCAATGTTGGTTTTCTTACAGAGAGCAGCCCCTTTATCATTCAAAGGAAAAAGGACATTGCCGATCAAAAGCCCTCTTTTTGCATACACAGCCCATGTTCTGGAGCAAAGTATTTATGCATCATTCCTTTACTCGGTTAATCAGCCCTCTGTTCTGCAAGATGGAGCCCCTACTTTGGGTCAGCCCCTGTGCTGAACGTTGGCAACAGTGTCTATGGCCTCAACAAGTCTGTGAGGAAAGATGGACATCAATTTGAAGGTTCTTTGGTGGCAAAAATTTTCATCTTGTTGGTCTTTCTAAGAGCACAGGGCCAGACATGTAGTAGGGGTTCAGCAAGTATGTGTTAAACAAATGACTAGATGAACAGGTCGAATGTAATACAAGGAAGAGAAAATAAGCTTGGATCAGAAAAATAAACAACTAACAGCCAGGGAGGTTGGGAAGCCTCCAGAGACCAGGTGAGATTTGATCTGGACCTTGAAGAATGCATAAAAGTTCAGGAGGTAGAGAGAGAAAAGGGCATCTTAGAAGGATCCTTCTGGTAGGAGAGGGCAAAGGATGGGTTTTCCCAACCCGTTTCTGGAAATAGGCACTTTATAAATCAATACAGCTAAGGCTCTCCATAAATGCACCCAAACCTTCCAGAATTCCACACGGAAACACTCCCCAAAGGCATTCAGAATGCACCAGAGCTTCATCCTGCTGCCTTTTGCATGATTTCTCAGGGCCGGCAATTAAGACAATTGTTTCATCTGTGTGATGATGTGAAGAGGATCCAAGGAGTGGCAGCATATCACTCCCAAACTAGCTTAGGACAGGGCAAGCAAGTACAGCACAAATGTTGCACAGAATTTTCCAGGTGAAGGGACAGAGGAAGATAGAAAAAGTTGGCCTCATGGGCAGGAACACAACATAGCTTCCCTGGGAGAAGAAGGGACAGTTGCTAGGCTCAGTTCTGCTCAGCCTTTACTCAACCCCACCAGGCTGGGCACCATGCTTGGCATAGGGCGTAAAACAAGGAAGTCAGCAGAGGGGGCAGCTTGGTACAATTGGTGAGAACATAGGCTTTGGAGGTAAATATTCTGTATCAGTCCATTTTCATACTGCTATGAAGAAATATCCAAGACTGGATAATTTATAAAGAAAAAGAGGTTTAATGGACTCACAGTTCCACATGGCTGGAAAGGCCTCACGATCATGGAGAAAGGCAAAGGAGGAGCAAAGGCACATCTTACATGGCAGCAGGCAAGAGAGCATGTTCAGGGAACTGCCCTTTATAAAACCTTCAGATCTCATGAGACTTATTCACTATCATGAGAATAGCATGGGCAAGACTCTCCCCCATGATTTAATTATCTCCCACCAGGTCCCTCCCATGACATGTGTGAATTATGGGAGCTACAATTCAAGATGAGATTTGGGTGGGGACACAGCCAAACCATATCATATGCATTCACTCATTCCGTTCAGCTAATATTTATTGAGCACCTGTTATGCTGTAGGCACTGAGTACAGCTGTAAAAAGCCAAGTAAAGTGCTGCTCTTGTAGAATTTATGTTCCAGGAGAGAAATGCAATAAATATTAGTGCTTACTGAGTGCTTACTACAGGCCAGGCATTATCTCCAGTACTTTGTATATGCATTAAATATAACATTTAAAACTCACAAGAAACCTCTAAGTTACTATGACACTCCCATTTTACAGATGAGGAAACTGAGTTTCAGAGAGTTTAAACAAGAGTTAGAACAGGGATACAAGGATTGGCCTTCAGAGTCTGGCCCTTAACCACTAGGTTGTCCCATCACAGGACAGAGAGTGGCCAGGGTTTGGGAAAGGGACAGAATGACCCAGGAAGCCCCCTCTGAGCAGTGACATTTGGGCTGTACCCAAAGGAGAAGGAGCCAGCCATGGCTAGAGTTTCATGACAAGGCTGAGAGTGGAATGGAGCAAAGCAGAGGGGACGGCTGTCTGGATCTCATGTGGGCTCTGTCACTTACTACTTCATGCACTTAAGCTATTTAACTTCTCTGAGTCTCAGTTTAGTTATCCAAAAAATGGGGACAAAATCTTTAAGAGAATGAATGCAATGCACTCACCCAAAGCCTAGAGCAGAGCAAGCACTCAACAAATGTGGCCATTATTCCTGTTAACAAGACAATTGCTTCTCTGCAGAATGTCACAGCTGAGAGAGAGACTGATTGTTACTCTACAGTGTGGCTAGATACCAAATGTTTCTCATTCCCCGGACTCATTGACATTCTGGGTGTGGTGCACTTCTAGCATTTGCTTTCCCTTCTTCATGAGAAAGCCCAATCACCCTTTCTGGGCCATCAACCTAAACCTCAATGGCCAAGCATCTTTCTGAGCCTATTCACTACCATCATCATCACTGCCAGCACTGCCATCATCATCATTATCATCGTTACGGTCATTATCTTCATTGTGAACCTTAGCAAAGCACATACTGTGTGCCAGGCTTTGTCCTAAGTGCTTGACCCTTGTTCTCATTCACTCATCATAGTGGCTTCTAAGGTTGATTTATTATTTTCCCTGTTTTTCAGATGAGGAAACTGAGGCATAGAGAGGTTGAGTAACTTGCCCACAGTCACACAGCTAGGAGGTGCATCTGAACCGAGGCAGTCTGGATCTGCTGGTCCTGTCTAGAAACACTGTGTTTCTCATCTTCAGGATTTTTGCCTCTGGGCAATATTTTCCTGCCACTATTTGCATCAGTTTTTTTCATTGCCTCAATTCACACTTTTTACTTAAATGAACGCTTTGTAAAACCACATCCTAAATGAAAATCAGTCATATTTGTCATTAAAAAGGGAGCACTGTAACAATGAAAACGCAATAACAAGAAAACTGTAGCATCAAAATCCTTTCTAGAAGTGTTGTCGGTAGAAGGCTTAGAGCCCACGGCCAGCTCTTTCTTTGCAGAAAGGGGAGACAACAAGTGTTAGGGGGTGTTAAAAACACATCAGCACAAAGCTCACCCTTTGACTTCAACAGAAAAAATAAAAAAGAATTTAAAAAGGAAGTGTCCTACTCAACTACCTGTCTTCCTCCAGCATTCCTTCCCACTTTGAGAGGGACTGAAGTAGAAGGGGTTTGGGGCCTGTGGTCAGGGGACACGTTTGTAACAAGCTGTGTGTGCTTAGGCAAGACCTTGTGCCTCCTCTGAGTGATGAAGACATCGTTCCAGTTTAGGGTCATCATCATCAAGAAGCAATTAGCTGGCCAGTGCCCATGCATGATAAACTTTTCTCTAGACAAATTAGAAACATAAGTCCCAATAGAAATGAGATTTCCATAAAGTTACATTTAGTGAATTTAATAGACTCTTTCTTGGTCTGAAATTCACCCAACAAAATGCATTCCACAATTTTTGTGGAACAACCACAATATACCATCACTCTAGGGCGCAACAGGTTTTCAAAAGTGAGATTGTTCCTTCTTACTTTAGAAAAATTAAAATATCCTCCATTTTTATTACACAATGTTCATAGTAATTCATCTTTCTTCTTTTGTATGTCCATCTTTAGCAAAATTAAAGTTTGGTCCCTTATATCATTCCTTCATATTTTTTTTCTGGAAATTTCGCTGGTCTGTCTCTTATATCCCCAAATCTGAGAACTCTTGGACTAAGTGGGTGCCTCTGGGGCTCAAGTATGTTGGCACCCATTTGTGTGATGCTTTATAGAAATTCCTCGTCAGGTGTGGTGGCTCACGCCTGTAATCCCAGCACTTTGGGCGGCCGAAGCGGGCGGATCACAAGGTCAGGAGTTCAAGACCAGCCTGGCCAACATAGTGAAACCCCATCTCTACTAAAAATACAAAAATTAGCCAGCCATGGTGGCACATGCCTGTAATCCCAGCTACTTCGGAGGCTGAGGCAGGAGAATCACTTGAACCCGGGAGGCGGTGGTTGTGGTGAGCCGACATCATACCACTGCACTCCAGCCTGGGCAACAGGGCGAGACTCCATCTCAAAAAAAAAAAAGAAAGAAAGACATTCCTAAGCCAGCAGATGACAAATTGAGTGAAGGGAAGTGGAGACACCAAGCAAAATGAAGTCTGATGCCTCATCTAAAGGAGCGGCTGCTTCTCACCTCTGGGGAATTGTTGTCATGGACAGTGTGGACCCGGTGATGCCTGATCTCATGTGGTCTCAAGAGAAGGCACAAGCCTGATTTTCACGGGGAGTCCCTGTGAGCTGGATCTGGTGGATGAGCCACAAGAGGGCCGCCATCCCCTGCTTTTTCTCATTAACTGGCTTAAGTCATGTCACAGAGACAGGTGGTAAAAGGAGGCAACAGGGATGTCATGGAGAGAGCTTGGACTTTGGGCCGGTGGATCTCAGGGCCTTGCCATTCATAGCTGGGTGACCTTGGGCAGAAAGGACAACCTCTCTGGGACTCTATTTTCCTATCTCTAAATCAGAGATTTTTATTCTACTTCCTCAATTTTATTCGAGATCAGAAATAACGTCTAGTGTTACAAGGCAGAGGACAGTGATTTTATTTTGTAAGTAAAAGACTTGAGTCTGGGCCAGGCACCTGTAATCCTAGCACTTTGGGACGCCAAGGCGGGTGGATCACTTGAGGTCAGGAGTTCGAGACCAGCCTGACCAACAGGGCAAAACCCTATCTCTACTAAAAATACAAAAATTAGCTAGGCGTGGTGGCAGGTGCCTGTAATCCCAGCTACTCAGGAGGCTGAAGCAGGAGAATTGCTTGAACTCGAGAGGTGGAGGTTGCAATGAGCCGAGATGGCACCACCGCATTCCAGCCTAGGCGACAGAGCAAGACCCTGTCTCAAAAAAAAGAAAAAACCTGACTTTAGTCCCGCTCTTCTGTTCTCATTCCCCATGATCATTTCTGGGTGCCACTGGCTGGCCTTTTTCTAGCTTTCTGTCTCCTCTTGAGCCAGTGACAAAGCCCCTGACCGGTGACTATCTAAGGCTTTCCAAGCCCAAGCTGCCACTGGGGAGGGCCCTGAAGCAAATGCAGGGAGCTGGGCCTTGTTTTTCTAGGCCTGGCTCCTCTTGAGCCCAGAATTCAGTATAAGGCCATCTTCTTGGCAAGAAGGCAAACACGCACGTAAAACGCTAGCCTACAAGAAATCATGACCCCCTCCTGCCCACCACGGAAGTAAAACATCACCCTGTTCTCTTCCTGGAGCCTCTGTGTTTGGTGCTCATGGAAACCAGTATCTTTGGGGCTGTGAGGGAATAAGCCCAACTTTTAGCAGATGTGCCTCCAGGGTGGGTCCTAGAAGAAGGTAACCAGCCTTCCCAGTTTATCTGGGACTAAGGGACTTACTGAGATGCCAGACTTTTCTGTTTAAAACCACAAAAGTCCCAGGCAAATGGGACAAGTTGGTCACCCTGCTCCAGATCTTGATATGGAAAAAGTATGTTGGCCTGGGAGAAGATTCTTTCCAGCTCTAAAATGTCAGTAATGTGAGTCCAGGTGTGTTCTCGGACCCCAAGCCACTCCTTGGGGCTGAGGCACCTATCTGAGCTGCTGAGCCAGTGCCTGAGGCCAGAGGCTCACACATCTGCCAAAACAGACAGTGCTCCAGGTGACTCTTACAAAATGACCTTCCTTGGTTCACAAGGTGACATCGATTTGCTATCTTGGCTTGAGTCCTACCTTCTACCATGTAGAAAGTGCCGTGGAAATACTTGTTTGATGAATGAATGAATGAATGAATGAATGGATGGATGAATGAATGAATGATGTCGTTAAAGTTTAAAGGTTTAATGGAAAGAGAAATAGGTGAATAAATAAATAAGTGAAAGGATGACTTGGTTTCAGTTCTAAGGATTCTTTCTTCCCATCAAAGCCACCCGTTTTCATTGCCTTGGAGGGTTTTTGTTGGTTTTTTGTTTGTTTTTTTATTTGTTTGTTTGTTTGACAGAGTCCTGCTCTGTCGCTCAGGCTGGAGTGCTGTGGTGCAATCTCTGGTCACTGCAACCTCCGACTCCCAGGTTCAAGTGATTCTCTTGCCTCACCCTCCTGAGTAGCTTGGATTACAGGCACATACCACCACACCCAGCTAATTTTTTTATCTTTTTAGTAGAGACGGGTTTTCACCATGTTGGCCAGGCTGGTCTCAAACTCCTGACCTCAGGTGATCCACCCGCCTCGGCCTCCCAAAGTGCTGGGATTATAGGCCTGAGCCACCGCGCCCGGGCTCCTGGGAGGGCTTTATTACATCCTCATGATCACATCGTTTAAGACCAACTGACTTGGAGTAAATCCTGGGCTACAGGGGCAGACGGGTAGGGCAAGTCCTGGCTCTTGTGGTCCCTCCTGACCTCTCCGGACGCCCTGTTCATCTGTACACAGAGCTGCAGGGGAACTTCCCAGTCTCCTTCACTAACATGCGACGGCCATCCCTCCAGCTGGGCTCCCGTCACTCCCTTCCACAGCAAACATTTTCTTTTTAGCTCCAGCGTTTTTGAGAGAATGCCTCTACTCACAGGAATGGTTCCAGTGGCGGGATGCTCAGGTCCTGAGATAGAGATATGTGAGTGAGGTTTTCGTGTCTCTGAATCATCAGAGAGCAGGCAGCCATCTCCACAGGGCACAGCACTCATGGTCCAACAGCGGGAGGGTCCAGTGTAGAAGCCCTAGGTAGGATGAGGGCGAAGGAGGCAGTTTCCTTTTCTATTTTTTGTTTTTGGTTTTGTTTTGTTTTGCTTTGTTTTTTGAGATAAGGTGTTACTCTGTCACCCAGGCTGGAGTACAGTGATGCAATATTAGCTCACTGCAGCCTCAAACTCCTGGGCTCAAGCAATCCTCCCAACTCCGCCTCCCCAGTAGCAGGGAGCACAGGAATGCATCACTATGCCTGGCTAACTGTTTGGTATATTTTGCAGAGATGGGGTTTCACCGTGCTGCCTAGGCTGGTCTCGAACTCCTGAGCTCAAGTGATCCACCCACCTCAGCCTCCCAAAGTGCTGGACAGATTCCTTTTCATCCTCAAAGCCTCTGATCACATGTCACCTCCTCCATGAAGCCCTTGCTGACCTTCTCAGGCAGAGCTAGTAGCTCTTTCTCCTGTGATCCTGTGGCACTTTGCCCATCTGCTATGATTTTGATGCATTACAAAATGTATTGCCCCTACTATTCTCCTCTATTAGATCAAGAGCACCCGGGATCAGGAATTGTGTGCCCGGGGCTCAGCCCTGTGTCGGAACAGCCAGTTTTGTGCTCAACAAAATTGGCTAGTTGTATTTGTAAGCTAACAAATAGCCAAAGTAATAATAAACAGAGTGACAACAGTCAATGCAGGTCTAGCCACCGCCAAATGCATGAATCTGGCAGAATTCCTGAGGCCTAATTATCAGGGAAAATACTTGGCAAGTGGCATGGAATAATCCAGAAGCAGTGTTTGGTCTTGGTTAAACTGTGTTATGAACACAGGGACTGTGAAAATGGAGGTCCATGTTTTTCCACCAGAAGCATTTTATTTTTCTATGTTTTTCTTGGTTTTTTTATTCTTATGTTGTCATTTCCCAGAGTTGAGATCCCCAGCAGTCTGAATTGTCTTGGAGCACGGCTCTGTGCAATTTCACCTGACCTCCTTACATCTCTGAGGGGAGGGCCTGATTTAACTAGGGTATTCATTTAACAGGGACTTTCCCTGAAAATCTAGATCCAAAAAGTCATCATCTTAATCATTAGTAAAGAGGAAGTTGGAGAGGCAGTGCTGGGTTGAGAGCCCTGGGGAAGAAGCTGCATGTGTGGACATTGAAGCAGGCTTGGGAGAGCAGCTGGCGGTTGCATGTGGACACCACTGCCCTCCAGTGGAACACATGGCAGGTCAGCTCAGGAAGCGCCACTCCTCCCCTGGGCAGGACTTCAGCGATGGGCCAGGAGTGTCCACACCTGGGTTCCTGCCACGAACTCTGTCTTCTAGAAGCTCCCCTTAAGGTCTACATATCGTATAATGGAGGCAAGTTGCTGCATGAGGGGGAACTACTTTGTTTGTTTGTTTGTTGTTTGTTTTTAACTGTGTGACTTTTTTGTACCAATGGAAGTAGGAGGAAGTAAAGCAAATTAAGGCCCTCCCAGCAACTTTAGTATCTTTTTGTTTTCGTTTTTGTTTTTTGAGATGGAGTCTCACACTGTCGCCTGGGCTGGAGTGCAGTGGCAGGATCTCAGCTCACTGCAAGCTCCGCCTCCCAGGTTCAAGTGATTCTCCTGCCCCAGCCTCCCGAGTAGCTGGGATTACAGGCATCTGCCACCACACCCAGCTAATTTTTTGTATTTTCAGTAGAGACGGGATTTTACCATGTTGGCTAGGCTGGTCTCAAACTTCTGACCTCATGATTTCCCCCTCCTCAGCCTCCCAAAGTGCTGGGATTACAGGCGTGAGCCACTGCGCCCCGCCCAACCTTGGTATCTTGAAGCAAGTGTCTTACACCTGCACCACCCCTGCTGCCTCTTTCTCAGCTTTATGCTTTGAGAATGGGAGAGAGGACAGTGCTTGTCACGAGAGAATGCATTGCTAATGGTGGAATTTTAGATATTAGAGGGACAATGACTTTTGTCGGATTTGTCCCCATCCATTCACATCAGCAAACATTCCACGATTGCCTTTGATATGTCTAAGCAAGGGAACTTGGAGTGCTAAGCAAAGGAAGACAAGACAGGGACTTCTATCCTGGTTGAGTTGCACTATTAACAGATAAGACATCTCAGGCCATAAATAGTTAAGATCTCAGTATTTACAAACTTATCACTTGTAAGTTAGTCTATTCCTCAGCAACGCCCATGATAGAAATGCAGTAATTTATCTTTTTGCTGTACATGCATTTGATTTGTGCTGCAATATTAACGGGAAGGGGTGATTCAATTGGTAACTAAGTGCCCCTAGAAAGCGCCCCCAGCATCCACCTCCCAATAAGGCTTTGCCTCCCTCCATGCATCACTGTGTGCGCCATCATGCTGATGATGTGGTAGAATAACTGTTTGGTCGTGGAGATGTGCCATCAAGTTGGAGGAGGAAATATTATTAGTAAGAGCTGAAATACCTTATTGTAGAAAGGTATTCATAGGAAATGTGTGACTCTTGAAGAAAGTAAGAATTAGGAGAAACCCAGGAGCCTATATCAGCAAACCTCTGTTCACAGTTTTAGTAATCTGGGAAAATCTTACACTACCTGCCTTGCAAACTGGCGAAAATTAGCAGGTCTACAATTATGAGGATCGGATTCTCCGAGATGAAAATTAGGTCCCATGATATATAAGTTCAGATGTCCCTGGAAAGATCCAAGGAGGAAATATTTGAAATAGAGCTTGTTCTGGAAAATATTTGAAATTGAGAAGGTCGTGGAAACTGTACATGCAGCACTGTGCATGCAGCAGGATGTGTATAAAGTCTGAAGAGGACATAGATGAGAGTGCTTGTGAGC